>NW_024412391.1:20019653-20104217 GCF_014898765.1 Herpailurus yagouaroundi
TTTTGGGACAGAGAGAGACAGAGCATGAATGGGGGAGGGGCAGAGAGGGAGGGAGACACAGAATCGGAAACAGGCTCCAGGCTCTGAGCCATCAGCCCAGAGCCCGACGCGGGGCTCGAACTCACGGACCGCGAGATCGTGACCTGAGCTGAAGTCGGACGCTTAACCGACTGCGCCACCCAGGCGCCCCGAGTGTTAACTATTTTAATATAAATTTAGAAATATGGATTCTTAAAAATTAGAAGGGGCTGTGAACTCAAAAGCTACTCCCTTCTTGGCGGCTGGGAGAGTTTCCCTTTATTTTTTCAGTTGCTCTCTGACCATTTAGTCATCTGTTCACTTATTAACAAGGGGGTGACTAGTGAATAGCATAAGCCATCCTGGAAATTCTGTTCTCTTTACCTGTCAGTATTTTGGGTTCACATGTGATGTAATTTTAATTAAGAAGGGGAAGATTACTGAAAAGCTTCTAGGAAAGAGTATCTTAGCTTTTCAGTCAGAAACATGAGGAAAATTTCTCTTTTTTAACTCTGAAGATGACTAAGCAAGGATGTGGTGCCTGGAAACGAGGCATTACACTGAATTAGGAAGAAATCTACCCTAAAAGAAAAACAAATATACAAACAAAAACACTTCAAGATGCAGATAAAAGAGACAGAAGAACTTAGGTCTTTGGTAGTATCACTGAGTCATAAATTAATGAGCCATAGAATCATCCCTTCTTTGTGCTTTTGTCATAAGAAAAATAAGTTACTTATTGATTTAACCATTTTTAGTTGGCACTTCTGTTAGTTGTAGATGAAAGTATCCTAATTTACTTAGGAAACTTAGAGATCTGCATAAACAAAGCTAAGAACATTAACTAACTTGTTACAAACCACCCAGGTCTTCTCTCTCTCACCTTCTCTTTCCTATCCCCTTTTCTTCTTCTCTTCTTTCCCTCCTCCTCCATCATCTTCTCTTTCTTCCTCCTTTTCACATATACCACCCCCACCCCATGCACACACGCACACACACAGTCTTAACCCAATTCTGCATTTGCCTGGACAAGAAGACGACCAAAACTGAGTGCACCATTGACCTAACACAATGTCAAGTTAATCTGCCCATTAGATATTTAAGAATTGCTTTTTTACTATAAATGCTAGAAATTTTAGATAATGAGGTGATAAAAAGTACTTGGATTTTTATGCAAAAAAATATTTTGAATATATTAACCTCAGTTCAAGATTTAATACATGAAGTAAAACAGAATCTGTACATAAAATATATTCTGAAAAATGGAAGCCATTGAATAGGTACTATTATAATAGCTATTCATTTCTAATAAAAAAAGAATCCTATGGGCTTAATAAACACACAAAATATTATTGGATCATAAAGTGGCTAATTAGTTTTGTGATTTCAAAGTGCTGTGTTTGCATGTGAAAACTAATTACTGATTATATGCAGCCTTGAATTGGATATTTTTTTCACGTGCCACTCTAATGCTTTGTAAACCTAAATTCCCCAGAGGTATTTTCCTGGCATCAAGAATGACTGAATAGTCATTAAATAAGTTTATTATTTACTATCTATCTATCTATCATTTTCCCCTCAAGCATAATCACCAACAAATATAACCTCAAATCTTTAACAAATACCTTTTTATTCTTTGCCATAATTACACACCATGGAGTCTAATCTAACTTTGATGTATGATATATTAGCTATAGTGTTTTAATGAATTATTTTTTTAAGTTATTATTTTAAGAGAGACAGAGAATGCAAGTTAGGGAGGGGCTGAGAAAGAGAGGCTCCATGCTGTGAGCGGGGAGAGCCTTATGTGAGGCTTGATTTCATGACCTTAAGATCATGACCTGAGATGAAACCAAGCATCAGATGCTTGATTGACTGAGCCACCCAAGTGCCCCAAGCTGTACTGCTGTAATTAACACTAGCAGAATTCTGGAAATTACATCTCAGAGCATTCAGCTATCTGAATTTAAATTCTACATATATGTCCTGAATCAATTATGAACACAAGCACAAATATCTAAATAAAAACACATGATTTACTTGTATATTGTTTCTAATGACAATGGAAAAAAACATGAAATTAAACAAATGAATGAATATGCCTGATTTACCAAAAATAAATCCACACAAAATGCCAGGCTTTTTTTTTTTTATTTTAATGAGAGAGAGAGAGAGAGAAGCAGAAGTGGGGGTGGGAGGGAGACAAAGAGAGAGAGAGAGAGGCAGAAAGAGAGAGAGAGAGAGAGAGAGAGAGAGAGAGAGAGAATCTCAAGTGGGCTCCATGCTCAGGACATATCTCAGGACCCAGAGATCAAGATCTGAGCAGAAATCAAGAGTTGGACACTCAACCAACTGAGCCACCCAGGTGCCCCTGCCAGACGTTTCTTTTATGCAATATATATTACTCTTCAAAAGCTGGAGTTACCCTGCCTATAGCCTTCTCCCCAAGGAACCATTTGACACCAGAGTGTCACCACCATTTCAGGGTCTTCTTCATTATTGATCACCAGTAAAAAAAAAAAAAAAAAAAAAAAAAAAAAGGCATAAAAATGTGTTTCACTGTCTGTCTCACCCTTTATCTAAACCTCCTTGGGATGTCTCTGATTGGATACTTTATCTAGGATCTTAGCCAATTTTCACTTCAATAATACCTTATTTCGGGGCGCCTGGGTGGTTTAGTCGGTAAAGCTTCCTACTTCGGCTTGGGTCATGATCTCATGTGATGTGGGTTCGAGCCCCACATCAGGCTCTGTACTGACAGCTCAGAGCCTGGAGCCTGCTTCAGATTCTGTGTCTCCCTCTCTCTCTGTTCCTCCCCTGCTCGCACTCTGTCTCTCTCTCTCTTTCAAAAATAAATAAAGATTTAAAAAAATTAAAAAAATACTATATTTCAAGTAAACGGGCAAGAGAGAAGGAGAGAGTGAAGAAGAGACAGAGAAAAAGGAACAGTTCTCCAGTATTAATGTCACTACCTCGGAATATAACTTTTTTTAGGCAAATGTGTTTGCCTTTTGCTAAATTTTTCCACCTTATGTAACAACTTGTCCCTCTTATGTACACCTTTGCTCTTAATTACCTAAAATTCTGCTCTTATTTCCTCTAGATATTTTCTTCTAATTTCACACCCAGAAAAAAATATTTGATGATTATACAATCATTTATTCATTCATTAATATATATGTAACACCAAGTATATTATACATTTTCATTTTTAAAAAGAAGCAGACTTGAAAGTTTAAGTAATGGTCACCTGAAGAGATGATATTACAGATAAAACAGGTATGAGAGAGCTTCCCTATTCCTCTGTTTCAGTCTTGTGTTTTCACCCTAACAGTATTCTTCACTCATCCCTACTTCTATTTTCATACCTTATCATGAATGTAAGGTATGCTTAGAAAGTTATTTTATTTTTACAGTATTTGATTTTTGCTTTTACTCAAAATAAGCCCTTGTTTTAAAATAGCAAACCTAGGTGATTCTGACAAATGGCATTCCATTATAGTCCTTGGTACACAAAATTCTATACTTAAAGAGTTGTAGTTCAACATCTGCTTTTTTATTCTCACTTCTCATTCCCATTTCAATGTCCCACACATATATTTTATATTTAAGACCACAGCCATCTCTGTTACAGGTTGTTAGCATTTTATCTTTTTGCATTTTTATGCTGTTTATTAATTTTTGTGAGAGAGACCAAGCAGGGGAGAGGAAGAGAGAGGGGGACAGAGGTTCTGAAGTGGGCTCCATGCTGACAGCAGAGAACCTGATGTAGGTTCAAACTCACAAGCCATCAGATCATGACCTGACCTGAAGCCAGACACTTAACTGACTCAGCCACCCAAGTGCCCCTAATCATTTTATCTTTTTAAAGGAGAATTATTTTTTTCAGCAGTCCTAGGTACCTTACTATGTTGCTGTGCAGTTTTGAGTGAGAATGGCTGATGATGCCTATACTGCTGTTTGGAACCCATGACATCACAGAAACACAGAAGTGGCATTGTCAGGAAAAGTAATAAAAGCTGTGACAACTAAATGTTCTAATACTTGACAAGGATGCCAATCTGAGTCATTAGTTTCAGGAAATTCACTCCAATTCTGAAAACTGTCTCTCTGACTCTAAACGTATATTACCCAAATATTCCATCCAACTTGCCCCCGTCACATAAACACACAAGTTAAATATTTTTTTTTACAATTAACAAATAAAAAGTCCTGGCAACTGAGCAGAGATCGATCTTTGAAAAAAAAATCTTGTAGATTATTATCAGTTCAGGCAAGGTAACATCAAAAATACTGAGAAGACTGTTATTAAGTTGTAAATTAAGCCAAAAATCTTTAAAAAAATACATGAATTGTTTCTTTATTCCGTTTGTCCTTCCCCTGGAGCACAGCCTTTACTTTGAGATGCCACATAGACAAATTGAAGAGTTGAAAGGATAGCGATGAACTATTTTTTTATCCAGAATAAAAAGCTGGATTAAAAAAAATTGAATGAAAAACTTAATAATTAGTCAAGACAACATTTAAGATATTATATCCTAATAGTCTTCTTGATGTAAATAATAAAGACATACTTATGTGTATTTCTCTTCCATATCAACCCTCATTTTAGTGAAGTCTATATTTAAACAGTGACTAAACTTTTTAAGGTTTATGGTTTTTAAGGTTTATGGTTGGAAGTTCTCAATAAACTTTTAAGAACAATTCAAAAATGAACCACTCCAAATGTACTTTAAACATTTTGCATCATGAGAATATGTCTCTGAATGTTTATGATTTGATGGATAAAAACTACAGCAAATTTATCAACATATTTCAACATATTTCTTGGATTATTTCAAATCCAAGAGAAAAATATGAACAACCCAATGAACAGACAGTTCACAGAAGAAACCCGAATCTTCTAACAGAATTTTTTTAAAGAACTCTTCTACCCATCCATAGTTTTAAACAAGGTTCCCAGGCAATAGATGCCAAATTAACATTCTAAAGCAGGTTAAATAGGTGATGGGGATTAAGGAGTACACTTGTGAAGAGTTTTGTATGAAAGTGTTGAATCACTAAATTGTACACCTGTAACTAATATTACACTATATGTTAACTAACTGGAATTTAAATAAAAACTTTAAAAAAGAAACTACACTGTAAAAAATATTAAAAAAATAAACATCAAAGTAGGTTTTGAAAATAGTGTGAAGGAAAACCTTTACTTGTGACCTTTAGGCCATCACTCACAAGGTTATAAAAACCTTGATGCTAATAAAAAAAAGGGGCCAAGTGGAAATTAGAAAGGAACAATTTGCTGAAAGTGGCTCCTTGGGATTCAAGCCTACAGAGCACTTTCATAGTTTGAGGAGCACCAATGCCTAGGAAAATGAAAGACTATAGCTGGCTAGCTGCTTTGACAGCAGTTGCAGAAGAGGGTATTACTTCAGGGAGAGCCTGGAACTCTAAATTTTGTCAGGGTAAAAACATGAGTATGAGAATTAGAACTGAGATGGTCATTGAGAGGAGCACTGTACCCCAACAAAGAGATTATGCTAAATGTGTCACCCAGAATCAAAAGCTGAGTCAAGTCATAAGCTGCCAACTGGAAGAAACGTTACCAAGGATAACTGAAGGTGAGAGATGCTCAGCGGCAGCAACACATCTTTCAGGAAACTGGGAGGAACCTCATGAGATAGATTTAAACCACCACCAAATCAATGAAGTTTTATTCAGGCAAACCACGTTTCTTACTGTCCTTCCTCTACTATGAAGCAGAATTACTGATATGAGAGTGTTTTGAAACCAGAAGAGACAGCCACATTATATACATTTATTATATGAGCATGACCTACAAGAACATGGGGCTTGTCTTAGATTTTTATCCACAGATTTGGGAGAAGGAACCAATATTTGGGTGCTTTTTATGGGCATTTGAAAGGAAAGAATAAAATTGCTTTAACAATGCACCATACTGGGGGCACCTTGGTTAAGCATCCTACTTCTGCTCAGTCATGATCTCATGGTCTGTGCATTCGAGTCCCACATTGTGTTCTGTGCTGACAACTCAGATCCTGGAGCCTGCTTTGGATTCTGTGTCTCCCTCTCTCTCTGCCCCTTCCCCATTTGCATTCTGTCTCTCTCTCTATCTCTCAAAAATAAAAACATTTAAAAATTAAATAAATAAACACTAAAAAAAATTTAACAATGTACCACATTGGATTTCACTTTTTCATAAGTATTACAAATATAAAGTAAGTATTAACTTTACTAATAATCGAAGATACACATATTAAACTAAAAATAAAACTTTATTTCATAAATATTAAATTTACAAGAATGCTACAGTCTTGCTATATCAAGTATTAAAAAGTGTCTGGAGAAATGGTAACTCACATACTATTATTCATAGTATAACTTGTCAGAGCAACTGTACATTAGCAGCTAGTAAAGCCCATATCCATACCTCAATAGCAGACTAAGCAATTCTGCAATGCATGTACAAGCTGAACCATCTTCTACATGTGAAAAAGGAGACAATTTACAAAAATTCTTGTTATAGTCCTTTTTGGAAAAAAATAAATGACACACAAAGTGGAGTGGCCAATTACAAAATGAGGATGGGAAAGAAACTATTATCATGGTTAAAATTAATGTGTTAGAAACATGCATATCTATTTAAACAGAATATAGAAATGTAACATTGGGTAAGCATTTGCCAAGACATGAGAAGAATTTAATTATGAAATTTTAAAACAGAAATAATGTTTATTATGCTCAATAATTCATATATGCGAATGTAGGTAAAAGTATAAACACAGTGGACTTTAAAAGATATACAATAAATGCATGATAGCCCCTCTTGTACTGGAAAAAAAGTGTCTTTGACTATATTTATTCGGGCTGACTGGATTAGGGGTATATTTTAAATTATTTAAGTCTAAAACCCCAAATGTTTATATGCTTATCAATCACACCTACTCCCTTGTTATATTCCTACCACTGTATTACACTATAGATGCAATTAATTATTCTTAGGTACAAGAGTTTTATATTTGAAGAACAATGAGTATCTAAGACTCTATAAGCAATTAATAAGATAATATTCAAAGATTTTAAACTCATTTTCTTATTTTATCTTTCCTTTTTTATTCAAAAGGTATACTCTTTATCATGTCAGTGTAATACACTAGACATATTTTGAGATATGATTTGTGTGTGTGTGTGTGTGTGTGTGTGTGTCTTTAAGGTATGTATTGGAAGTAACTATTAAAACTTCAGCCATCACTACTTTGGAGCCATTATCCATGTCTTATCAATCCTATTAACCAGTATGAGAGATGGAAAATTTAATAATATAAAACTGATTTCTGCATTAAGACAACAAAGTCTTCCTTGTTTTTCAGTGAAGCAATCAAAATCTATCCTTTATAAATTAATAATAGAATTAAAACTATAGTTTCTATGCTCTCAATTTACTGCTGTTTCAGACAGCTTAACTACAAAGAGACAATGGTTTCTTATTCTAAATCCACTGGTATGGAAAATGAATAGTCATTCAGAACCACAGAATGTGTCAAATTAGTCCAAAGAGAGAACATCAGCAGTCTATTGATCAAATGGATTGCAGTGCTTATTCTGTTATTCACCCAATGTAGTAAGAGCAAGTGACTAAATAGAACTGTGGGCATTTTTTTTTCCTGTACCTTTTAATTTGCCTTACAAAATCATTTGTGAGTTGTGACTAAGGTAACATAGGTACTGAAAGCTAAGTCCTTAAATTATAATAAATCATAAATAAACTCCACTTCTCCTTCCCATTCTCTGGTTCATTTCTTTGTAGTGTAATGCTCCTGTCCCACCCTCACTTATTTCAAAGTGTCCCAAATTATCATCACTATCACTAGCAATCCTTTGTATATGCTATGTAATTTTGACCCCTGTGCTCAAATACCAGGTTAGCACTTAGATTTCACACTGTAAGCATAAATTATACAATCAATTGTATAATCAATTATCAAAAATACAGTTACAGTCTGCTTGATTAGAATGACCCTTACTTGCAGCTGGACTTCACAGATATTTCATCTTGTCTCCCAAACAAATTATTGCCATACTTGCTGGTAACTATTTAAAGAAACTTAATTAACATCATGATACATTACAGCCAGTATCATCATAAATGTAATATAACAAAAACAAATCCAGCTTAAAGAAGTAATCATTTATAAAATGTTAAGCTAATAAGCAAAACCACTCTCTACATGGAAACATATTTCCTTATCAAATTGTAGTTTATCCACTTTTCAATTATATCCTGTTATAAGCAATATAGTTCTTTATAATGAGATAGCAAAAAGGAGTATTTTAATGTTTCTCTTTTTGTACCACCTGTTGCTCTTTTATTCTTCTCGTGGACACCTGGTATTCATACATTAATTTTCAAAATTTGCTCTCCAAGTTTTGACACAGATGATACACTGTCTACATTCACAGGTATTCTTCCCAACACTCAGCATCCAAGCACTATACACAAGTCAAGTGTCAAAATTACATAAATGCATCTTTGGGGAGACAAATAGAATTGTCCACTGAATTACTCCACTGGTAGCTCTCTGGTTGGCTGCCAATGAATGAGTCAGAATCAAATACTTCTCACCATAGGTGGAAGGGCTATTATAGTCCTATCTTTCTAGCTACGTATAATTGCAGTTGACATACAAGAATTGGAATTCAACTTTCCTAAGCAACATTCCTACTCAGACTTCCCCTCTACTTTGCAAGACTATGTTTATGGAAAATCCATATATATACAAAATGATAGAGTGTGAGATCCGTCTTATACAGCCCAAACAATGTCTTAGTTCCACTCCAAGCCAAGTACACATCACTGTAAGATGCTGAAAGAACTAGTGACCACATGCTTCTTGCAGCTGCAGGACTTCTCCTTCACAGTTCTAGCCTATGCTCTATAATTCTTGCATGTTATTTACTAAATCAATTGTAATAGAAAATACCCTAAATCATGGTCTGCTGTTTGCTTGACATCCTGTGAAACAAACTGGGTAAAGGTAATCCTTCCCAGTTTTAAATCCATTGGGGCGCCTGGGTGGCTCAGTCGGTTAAGTGTTCTACTTCAGCTCAAGTCATGATCTCAGGGTTTGTGGGTTCAAGCCTGTGTCAGGCTCTGTGCTGATAGCTCAGAGCCTGGAGCCTGCCTCGGATTCTGTGTCTCCCTCTCTCTCTGCCCCTCCCCCACTCATGCTCTCTCTGTGTCTCTCAAAAATAAATAAACGTCAAAAAAAAAAAAGATTAAAGCCCTAATTATAGCTTCACGCTAAAAGAAGCCTGTAAAATTATCTAAGCCAAGACAATTACTGAAATTTTTCAGAAAAAATGAAAATACATAGAGATAAAACTGTAAGTATGTCTAGGAGAACAAAGGTAAAATGTATGAAAGTCAAACCAATCTTTAAATTCCCACAAGAACTCTTCTCCTGCTTAGTACTCAGATTCGCTCTTACCAATAATATTTAGGACATCTATTTTAATCCTCCCATAAAGGAATGTGCAAGGATTTTGGAACCTGAAAAACTGAGATTTATATCACAGCTCTGTTATTAATATTTTGACCTTTATAAAATCACTTAAGGTTTCTGAATTATTAAGTACTCATCTCAAAATAAGGATGATAAAGATAATCTCACAAGAGTATTTTAAGAGTTAAGTGAGATAATATATATGGGATTTCTATACATAGCCACTTCACAAGGATTGGTAATTTTTCTTCTGCATATTGTAATTAATTAGTGCTGGTTAAACTGTTGCCATCCATCTCATATGGTACCTAAAAAGTTGAAAACCAAATAGAATTCTTGTGCCTCATTTCTTTTTTTCCATACCCATGTGATTTACCATCTCTGCCAAGGGCACTTTCTGTGTGACAATCTGAATTACTGACCACACAGAAAAAGACTGAATAGTACTAGAGGCCAAATTCTGCCATCTGATATGCACTGGAGCTTAGCTCTGAAAAGCAGAATAAGTTAAACTTTCCACGAACTGACAGCAGCATTTTACATGATTTATGATCTGCCAATACTCCATCATCCATAAAACTGTTTCTTTACAACTATATATCCTAGGAATTTCTAATAGTAGTTGTCAGACAAGAACTTCCTCTTAGATTTTCTTCATCAACCTATTTAATGACTCTCTCTTTATATTTTAAAGACGAACGGTTGAAACAGGGTAATTTTTTTCAAATTTGCGTATCTCAATTTGGAACACAATTTTGTATTTACAAATAAATATGTACCTTAATTTATCATCCTTCATTATCTGATAAATTAATGAATAAAATAATAGTTACCTTAATAACTATTAATACCATAAATAACTTAATAACATAAATAAAATAATAAAAAGTTACCTTATTTCTAACCACAGTATCATTTAATTCCAGCTCTCTCACTCAGCTTCTCCCCATAAATGGGTCTTTTGGTCTCACAAAAACACCTCCATGTTTATTCTCAACCTATTGGCCCCATGGAAGCTAATATTTTTCCTCTTCCAGCCTATATCCCATGATCTTCTATAATTTAGTCAATTACTGGACAAAAACTTGAGTGTTGAAGAGTGTCACTCTTCAATCAAACCTCCATTTAAACTGATCAGAAATATTCTACAACCCTGGAAGCCAACTCATTTGAACCCCAATGGTGCCTGCAAGGGCCCTTTGGCTTTTCACTTTCCCGCACCTCTAAAAATTGTTTTAAATTCATATCGCGGGGAATTCCAAATATATAAGAAGTAAACTAAATACCACAATGAACACCTATCATCCCCATTAACAAACATCAATCACCTGCCACGTTTGTTTGTTTTAAACTCTGCACTCAGTAGGTCCCTAGTTCTTAGTTCTTTAAATGAAATTTCCATATATTAAAAAACACAAACCTTGGCAGTTCACTTTTGGTAAATGAATATCCATGTAATTCACACGCATTTCAAGATATAAAACATTTCTTTCAGAACAGAAAGTCCTCTCATGTCTCTTCCTACTCAATCCCCTCTCTACAGAGGTAACTAGTGTTCTGGGATTCCACCCCCACCCCCAATACATTAATTTTTACATAGATTAGATCAGATTAGGTTCACTAGCTTTATAATGAAAAACTACTTTCTTTCAATCAGCATTATAACTGTTAGATTCATCCATATTGTTGCCTATATATTCATTCCCTTTTTTTTAATTCAATAAATATACTACAATTCGTTTACACTTTCTTCAGTTGATGGCATTCAAGTTGTTTCCAATATGGAGCTATTACAAATAAAGCTGCTACAAGCATTCTTCTACAAGTCTTTTGGTGGACATATGTATTCATTTTTCTGGAGTAAATGTGTACAAGTGGAATGGCTCTGTCAAAACATAGGCATATGTTTAATTGGCTCCCTGTTTAATCTGACTACATGTAAAGACAACAAATGACTCCATTTTTAGCACAGCAATGAGTCTGTGGCATGATCTGGCAATAAAAATACACATAATACATCCACTAGATACTCTTAATCCAACACTTATAAGAGGCAAGGATCTGAATGACCATCTATATGATACTTAAGAATATCTTTGCCAAACTAATGAATATGATAAAGTTGGCTAGTTCTTCCTAATGTCACTGAACAAGGTGGGGAACAAAACAAAACAAAATAAAACAAAATATAATCTCATAAATTCAAACTCCCAGCACAAGCACTGAATAAAATGGCTTGAGAGCTGCTATATCTGCCTAGAAAGAGACCCTTTCGCTCTTATGGCCACAGAGCTGAGATGGATAAAACCCAAACTCAGAATATCATCTTGTGAGTGTCTGAAGTACAACAGAAAATGAATTCCCAAACTCACAGGGTGTTAACTGGGAAAGAATGGGATCCTAAAAGTTAGAATAAGGATGGCTTTATCACTGTTTACTTATAATACATCTTGAAATTAAGTAATGTAACTCCTTCAAATTTTGGTCTTCTTTATTATTCTTATCATTTATTAGTAGTATTATTCTTTATTTATATTGGCCTTCAAAATTGTTTAGATACTTTTTGGTCCTCTGCACATCCATATAAATTCAGAATTATTTTGTCAATTTGTACTAAAAAAATAAGACTTCTGTGATCATAATTTGCATTATGTTGAATCCATAGAAAAATCTGGAGGCAACTGACATCTTAGAAATATCAAATCCCCCGATTCACAAAGATTATAAAGCTCTAAATTATAGATTTATAAATTTTCTGAGCAAAGTGATATAGATTACTGTGAAGAGTTCTTGTATGACTTTTGCAAAATCTATTCCTAAATGAGGTTTTTGATGCTATACTATTTTTATTAAATTTTATTTATATTTATTTAAATGTTATTTTAATTACATGATACTAAAATGTAAAAATACAGTTTTTTTTTTTACCTGATTAGTCCCAGATATTGATTTTCACGTAGTTTAGTATATTAGTTTTCATGGGATGCATGAAATAAC
Organism: Herpailurus yagouaroundi; assembly: GCF_014898765.1. Classification (NCBI taxonomy): domain Eukaryota; kingdom Metazoa; phylum Chordata; class Mammalia; order Carnivora; family Felidae; genus Herpailurus; species Herpailurus yagouaroundi. The sequence goes on from NW_024412391.1 coordinate 20,032,193, forward strand.
AAGATACCATAGACTGGGTGGCTTAAACAACAGGAATTTATTTCTCACAGTTTTTGAGGCTGTAAAGTCAAGATCAAGGTGTTGGCCAATTTGGTTCCCCAGGGATGAAGGCCCTCTTCCTGGCTTGCAGCCACATGCTTGCTGTGTCCTCACATAGTGAAGAAACACAAAGGAAGCAAATTCTCTGATGTCTCTTATAAGGGCACTAATCCCACCCTCATAACTTCATCTAAACCTTATAACTTCTCAAAGGCTTCATGATCAAATACAATTACATTGAGGAGTTAAGGCTTCAATGTATGAATTTAAGGGGGACATGATTCAGTCCACAGCACTTAGTGTTTTCTAGTAAACAATTATGCTTTCTGTAAATAGAAATGCTTCTATTTTTTCCTTTCTCATCTTTATGGCCTTTATTTCTTTTTCTTGCCTTAATGCAATGGCTAGAACCTCCAATACAATGTTGAATAGAAGTGGCAAGATGGCTTTCTTTGCCTTGTTTCTAACATCAAGGGTAGAATATTCAATTTCATACCATTTAGGATGACAATTTTTTTAAATCTGTTATGCTAAAATTCTCCGTGATCCATGTATCATTATCACTAGTGATCACATATTCTGTCACTGAGAAAACAGAAACCAACAATGAATGATTGTACTCTATGTCCAATGACTACAGATATTTTTTGTTTGTTTTTATTTACTGTCTTTCCTCCCACTTTCCATTAAAATGAGAGAGATTTTCCTCATACAGTCCAAATTACCATATCTTTCCTTTTTGCAAAAGTGACTCTTCTGGTTATTCATTATATTTCAGTGTCTTTCTGCTTTCTGCTAAAAATCTTCAATTATCCCTTCCTCAATATTTCATAAATAAGAATAAGAAAATTAGTTCAATTTGTTTCTCTTCAGAAATTTTATAGATTTTTCTTTCAGTACCATTCAACTTTCTCCAAAATGACATCAATACTCATATTACTCTCTCACCTTCTACTTACCTCTCCAGACCTGTGTTTGTAATTACTTGCTAAATATTACAATTAGTTCCAATCAGCCACTATCTTGTTTAAACTGAATTAATCATTTTTAGCCAAACTAGTTCCTTCAGCTACTCCCTAACTCAATTACTCAAAATTGAAACTCAAATTATCCTGGCATCACCTTTCTTATTCATCCTTTCCCCACATTCAAAAAAAAAAAAAAATCACTTAACCATCATAATTATACACCATAAATATCTTTCAATATCCTTCTAATTGTCTGAGTCTATACTACTCCACCTTACCAAAAAAAAAAAAAAAAAAAAGGTAATTTAACTGCTCTTCTATTTTCTAGGATTATCCCCTGTAAGAAGAGTCTAGGTGTCTACCCAAAAATCTTTTCCCCACTTGCTGCACTTCCTGTTTTTTGTCTCAGTTTTTTTCTGTGTGGCAATCTGTCTGTTCTCTCATTCAGTTCGAGATACCATGTGACAAATTTCTGGCCAATACGAGGTAAGAAAATGTTGTAGGAAAACTTCTAGGAAGTCTTGCTGATGAGAGGTTCACTTTCTTCTTCTTCCCTGATGTTTCAAAAGATGTTATCTTGGCAAGAATTCCAATAGCCATCTTAGAAATCTAAAATGTAATTATACATATTTTTTCATATTGCATACACACACACACACACACACACACACACATTTGCAGTAGAAGACCTTCAGGAGTTTGAGCCAGTATGGTCTGGTCCCTGTTACATACAGCTGTACTAAATACTAATCACTATATCCATTTAATTCTATTTGCCATATGATAGACTAGAATAATCTCATCATGTCACTCTTCCTATTAGAATCTCTAAAAGATTTCTTTTTTTAAATTTTTATTTACTTTTGAGTTAAAGAGAGAGAGAGAGAGGCATGAGCAGGGGAGGGGCAGAGATGGAGACACAGAATCTGAAGCAGGTTCCAGGCTCTGAACTGTCAGCACAGAGCCTGACACAGGCCTCGAACTCACAAGTGTGAGATCATGACCTGAGCTGAAGTCAGACGCTTAACTGACTGAGCCACCCAGGTGCCCCTCTAAAAGGCTTCTAAATATCTTAAGATTAGAATCCAAACGTCTAATGTGGTACGGTGAACACTTTTTAACCTGGAAACTGATTTGTTCTCTGGCATCCTTTTAGGAGGCAATTCTCCCTTAATTTTTAAATACAAAATGCCTCATTACTTAAAGCCTTCCAGTGTTTTGTGTTTTTCAACCTTTGGGTCTTTAAATGATGTTCTCTCAACCCTTCCTCTTCTTTCTCCAAGATTATTTTTTAACTCCTTATTCTGTTTCAGTTTAAGTATTATTTATGAATTATCCATCCTTGATCCCTCAAGGTTGTGTCGACTACTCCTGTGTACCCACCAAGTGAGGAGTCTATCCCTAACACAGTTGTTGCAAACCTGAATTGATATTTCCTTTTCATCTCTCTTTCTAATCATCTAATTTAAAAGATGATTAAAGGAAGTATCATGTCTGATTCGCCATTCCCTCCACTAGTAAGGTGGGACATTTTACATACTTAATATATTTTTGCTAAATTTTAGTTGAAATTATAGATTTAGCAAAACTTCCACTCTTTATTTCATTATTTATAATTATAATGTCATCATGTCTTTCAACTTTAATAGATATTTGCTGTAAAAGGGTTATTAACAGGACTATAGATAAGCAAGATTTTTAAATATAACAATTGTTACATTTCAGAAGAAGGCATTCTAATCCTTCAAACTTTTGAATGGTGAAAAGCTTTTTGTTGCCCTTCAGTAGGATATTTTCACTGTATATGCATGCACCTTAACATCTGTGCCATTTTGTTTTGAATGTTTGACAGAGAAATTATTCAACAGGTACCCCAGCTGTCAAAGCATGCCATTTGTGATGCTTCAACAAGCAGCACAGACTCTTCAAATTATATTGCACCTGAGCAAGGAAACCTCCACTGGGAACTACTGCCTTAAATGTTTCAAAGCATACATAGGACACTAAGACTTTTCAACATCAGGTCTCCTGTATTCCTGCAAAATTGTTCTCTGCTGATCAACCCCTTCTTATTTTTCACCAAAGGCGACAGGGATATGATTGATACTGTTTACTGACTTCTCAAAGGCCTTTAAATATTGTCTTCTCTTTGACGTTTCACTTATTTCTGGTGCCTTACTTGTCAGTTATTTGTATCATGTATTAATTATTTCTTTATTTAATGGTGACCTTCTTCTGAGAAGTTCCACGTGCTTGATGTACATTTTTTAATATCATGAAAATACTGAGTAGTAGAGATAGAAGAGAGTGATGAAAATTTATGTAAAAGCAGTCTTAAGCTACTTCTGGGAAGCAAACTCCAAACATTTGCTATATAAGAGAATTTCTTCATGTTAGGTACGCACTTCATTATTTAATAGGAAATATTATTTCAAAGAATGTTGTGCCATTTAAGATGTGAGACAAGGGAATAGTACTCATTTTCTAATTCTCTAAACCTATCATTTCTCCTCTATTACTTGTCTCCATTGGTGATTTCTTATTCTTCCTCATTATCTTAAACCAGAAAACTTGAAACAGTCCTCAAGATCACCTTCTCAAGTTCACACATTCATCTAATCCTATTAAATCTATTCTTTTTACTCATCCAGACAATTCTTAAGTACCTGACACATGCTGGACTTTGATATATGATGATATGGAAGGATAAGCTAAATCTGCATAATCCCTGACATCAGTGGATTTTGTGGACTAGTTTGAGAGACAGACAGACATTACTCAAGTAATCTCAAAAAACAACTGCAGTTATACCACAAGTATATGAAGGAGAGGTCCTTAGTGTTCTTAGTGATTAAAAAAAACAACTTAGAAAGTGGTGCATGGTCCTCAAAACTTAAGGGAAAATAGGGCATGAATAGATGAAGGGGGTTTAGAGTATTTCAGGAGAGGGAAGAACATATGCAAAAGGTTTAGTGGTCAGAGGGACATATTAGGTTTGAGATACTAACAGAAGACAGTGTTCTGGCTTGTACACTGGTGTGAAATGTGAGATTGGAAACTTTCAAAATGAGTCTGAATAAACTTAGTAGGGACTTTTCTATATCAAACTTTATAAGACATATTAAGAAATCTGGTTTTTAGCATAAGTAACTTAAAGCCAATAATCTAAGCAGAAAATGGAAAATGAGGAACTGATGTGATCAGATTTGTTTTGAAAAGGTGATGCCTCAGCTGTGTAAAGAAAAACTAGAAAGGGGTAGTCCTTTCAGATGCTACTCAGAAGAGATGATCTCTCTAACACACACAAAGACGGTGTTAAAGATCACTTATTATGATCTAATTGTATAGCTTGGGGGGAAATGGGAAAGGCCCAGGTTTTAATGGGGTGAACAGTCATAAAACTACTGCACATGATGATTTTAAGATGCCTCAGAGAAGGCCGACAGCTGATGTCAAATAGACAGTTAAATATACAGCTCTGTGTTTAAAAATTCTAGGCTGGAGATACAAATCTGAGTTAACTGCATACAAGAGATAATTAAAACCAAGATGCATGAACTGCTTAAGTGTGAGAGGAGACCCAAGATTGGGATGTGATAACCTTTAGCACATAATGTCTGCAGAGAGAATAATGAAATTAGAAAGCAAAGCAAGAAACAAATAGAAACAAAATCAGAGAAGGATGTCATAATAGGCAGAGAGAGAGTATTTCAAAAGAGACTAGCTGACCAAGAGAAATGAAAGCATGTATCCGAACAAAAACTTGTATACAAATAAATGTTCATGGCAGTCTCATGGCCAAAACCTGGAAACCACCCAAACGCGCAAAGCCTTAAGTGGAGAGGAACCAGTGAAATTCTAGCTTTATTCTGACCGGCAAGGGAAGGACGGTGTGCACAACACGAAGAAGTAGGGCAGTGTGCACAACCGCGCTTCTTCCAAGACTGGAGTGAGTCAGGACTCCACCCTTCAATACATTCCCCATAATATGAAGCAATGCATATAAAAATGGGTCCTAGATGGGGCGCCTGAGTGGCTCAGTCGGTTGGGCGTCCGACTTCGACTTAAGTCATGATCTCACGGTTCATGGGTTTGTGCCCTGCATAGGGCTCTGTGCTGACGGTGCATGCTGTGTCTCCCTCTCTCTCTGCCCTGCTCACACTCTGTCTCTCTCTCTCTCTCTCAAAAATAAATAAACATTTAAAAAAGTTAAATAAAATTAAAAAAGAAACAAGTCCTAGAGAACAACTGGGCTCTGGCCTAGAACTTTTTTGTTTGTTCGTGTGTTTTTAAGAGGGGACTTCCTTTTGCTTTTTCTTTTGCTTTGCTGTGCTTAATTTTGTTTCCATCACAGAAGTTGTCACCCATATGCACACTGAAGATGGATATGGAAAAGGTTACAATCAACTACCTTAAAATTATAAGTGGGACATTAATGCTTTGCCAATTACCTCCACGTGCCATTACTATCATTTGTGTCTTAGTTTTTTCCTATTCCTTTTACTGGTTGGAATTTGTAGATAGTCTAGGGCAATTAGCAGTGAGAGTATAAATTATGTAAGCTCACATCTACTGAACATCTATGATGAAACCCTTCATACCAACTGTTTGCTAGGGTTATCACCTTAGCAAATGATACGATAGTGATAATTTTATGTAGATATCCTCAGGGACTTTGAAATTTTTAATTTAACTGTTAAGATAAAAAAATCTAAGATAGTTTTGTGTACAAATATACTTCAAATCCATAAGTGCTTTCAATACTTTAATATTGCATAAAAAGTAACCACATCGAGACGTTTCAAATGATTTTGGAGCATTTGATATACTTCATTCGAAACTGCATCCTTTGTCTCTAAATATAAAATTATACATAAAATATAAATTCTTTCTAAATATAATGTACATTCTGGCAATCAATTTTAGAAACGAGGTTTTCTTCATCTCAACCTCGTATCCGTGAAGAAACAGGTATTTAACAAGCATGAAATCTATACCATTTTGCATGATGGACACTGAATAATCTATATTTTCCTACCCATCCCATAACTGAACTTTCATTAGTTAGGCTTCTGATTATGTGATTTAAGAATTTGCTTCTGGGGTGTCATTGGCTTATAGCCTATTCACAATGGCCAGAAAATCAAGGTTAGGAGGCAATAACCAATCATATGCAAAAAAACTAACCGAATAAAAACACCGGAGCCTTGAGACATACAAACCAGACACTGCCACCTGTACCTTAACACTGGGGACTGTATTCTCCATGAGAGATGCCGTCCACTGGTTCTGGAAAACTGTTAGAGCTATTAAGACAAAATAGCAAAGCAAGTTCTGCATGATCTAGCCTTCCTTATATCTTTAAATCCAGATTCACCCTCCAGCGCAGATCTGTCTCACCAGTGGAGCATATATCTGATGCTCAGGCTGTACCTTCTAGGGAAACTGGGAAAGAATGCGGAGATTTCAGCTTCTACAGTGAGAAAGGAGAGTCGACAAAAGATGGAGCATTCCTCTAATATGGGAAGGTGTTTCAGATGTCGGTGTGCCAAACGAAAAAAGAAAATTCCTCCAGACATTAGTAATGACTTTCTAGAAGCAAAGACTATAATATATTTTCTCTGTGCACTGACAATTATTTCTGTTTGTTCAAACAGTTTCTGGTGTAATACATGAGCATTAATTAATGCTCATGGGTTATAACCCACTTGGCACTCTTTAATTATGAGTCAGCACTTCATAACTTAGGACTACATTACTTAAAAATTGTGAGGGTCTAAATCTTACTGGTGTGGCAGATGGGTGTTCATCACAATGTAAAAACTTCAGTATGCTCAGTCAAAGGCAAAAATTAGGAATTTCAAGAACATATCTCCATAAAATCTTCAGGTTAATACCTAAGAAACAGTAAAAAAGATATGGAACTTGTCAAGGCTTTCCAACAAGGCTTAGTTTTCATTGTCAAACTCTGGGAAAGGGTGGAAGTATCATTTGAAGGACTGTTTTCGTAAATGGACTTCAAGTCAGACCTATATTTAGAATCTAGCCATTACATCGGAATATGTAACTCTCAGAGCTCTGCCTCCTCATATGCAAAGTGGAGATATTCATACCTTATTTAACAATTTGTACTAAGAATGTGAAGATGATGATGATGATGACGATGGAGAAATAAGTTTACTGAAAATTCTCAAAAGGAAAGTATGTAAGCACAGTGTGGCATATGTGCTTTTTCTCAATCTCTCTCTCATCTTAACATGTCAGGTAGATTCCACAGTTTTGGAGAACTTCCATTTGCATTTCCTCTTCCACTTTCTTCTCACCCTCCTTTCAATTAGTGCACATGTGCTGGGACCCCAACTGTTCGGAACACAGAGTTACTTAGGATATCATGGCATGAACTACCCTTAAAAGACATCCTCTATTCCTCCCAGGAATACCTTCTCCAGTGTGATGTGCAAGGAAAGGGGAGAAGAGCAGGGTCATGTGACTTTTTTAAAGATTATAAATGTTAACCTTTCTCTGCTGGATGTCTCTGTGATAGGGCCAACAATTTTGGGTCATTGATGCCAACATTTTTAGGAGCTCATCCACCAGGAGGCTATGTGAAGCTGTGCAGGCTGTGATCTGCATAAGACATACACAGTATTTCACTGGGGTGAAGGGAGATTGATATTCAGTCTGTGCTCTGGTCAACAAGTTGTGTGTGCTGCCACTGAGCTGTAACTTCTCAGAAGGGTATCTTTTCTAATTTTTACAAAGTCCTCCTGTGAACTACCAGTGACCCTGGGCATGTGTATGTCTTATGAAGCCTCAGTGAGGCCTCCTCACATTTTTGTTTCTTGATTTGGGAAACCCGCTTTAATTCTACCTTTTCCACATCTTGTTTGGCTGCTTATCCTGGAAGTACACATTCTAACATCTGACTGCTGAGTTCTTCTCACTCAGCCCTCAAAAGTGGGAACAACAGAAAAAACTTCAAATTCACTTGTTCTTCCCTTTGTCCACTTGATCCCTGGGATACGTACATCCCCTTTTGCCACTGCAAACAGTGCGGTCCAAGCTAAGCAACAATACAACTTCTTTCTCTGTTTACTTCTCTCAAATTTTTACTTAACCGGCTCACCGGAAATCTCTCACGTGGAATCTCAGACTCGCTTTCTTGAAAATACTTACAGTTTTGAAAATATTTTTTTTTTAATTCCTCTGCTCACCAAGCCAAGGGTAAAAAAGAGTGGAAGAGAACCCTTTTCCTTTCTTTATAAAGGAAGGGGAAAAAAAGTATGATGTCTCACCGCAAGGACTGCAACTCTCCCCAAAGCCAAAGATACCCATATATCCCTTCCCACTCCTCCTCCAGTCTCTTGCTAACACAGCCTTAGGGAGAAAACTGGAATAGATGATTACAGAGTTTGCTATCACAATTCTTTTGTCTCTTAGAAAGTCTGAGATAAGGAGTCCATGCATAATGGTTACCAGTTTTCTTCAGACTTAGCTTTGAGCCTTAGACTTCAAGGTAAAGACAATAGGGAAATCCCAAATCAATGGAGGAAAACCTTTATTGAGTAGATAAGTACACAGTAAATGTTCAGTTAATGTTCATGGAAACTGAACATCTTTAGTTTACAGAATCCATCTTTTAAATTTGTTTACAATATTAACGATGGAGATTCAGTGTCTAATTTCTGTTAAAAGCATATAATATAAAGTCATATGTGAATTGCATCTCAATTTAAAAAAAAAACAAGATAAAAAAATAAATAAAAATAAAAAAAAAAAACAAGATAAAAAGCATATTAGGCAAATAACACTGGCTTATATTTTCTCCAAAAGTAAACTTTAAATTATGTAATTTAGGGGCTTAAGGTTAGTCTTGAAATTACTCAGTCCAACTACCTATTCCAAAACCCCCGAATCTGCTGATCGTTAGAAATGTCGAGAGAAGGTTTTAAACAGGTTATTTCACTTAGACTGAGCACAGCTTGGAACCAGACAGATATCTATGTCTATATATCTGTGTCCTGGCTTTATGTTATTTGATTTCTGAAAACTTATTTCACCTCTTTGAACCTTAGTTTCCTCATCCATAAAAAAGTATTTATAATAGTCATAAAATAGTGAACATGTATTGCTCAATATAACAAAATGAAATTATATAGAATGTATTTTTTCCATTGGATATTCTTTCCTGCTTTGTTGAAGATTAGTTGACCACACAGTTGTGGGGACCCACAATTTCTGGGTTCTCTAGTCTGTTCCATTGATCTATGTGTCTTTGTGCCAGTACCATACTATTTGAATACTACAGCTTTGTAATACAGCTTGAAGCCCAGAATTGTAAAACTCACTTAACAGAAGTTCTAGAGAAGAAATGAAATAGCACCTGTGGTTTGTGTCACATATCATAGTTTATAAAATGTGTTGTATGTATTCTCTCAGTTAATATGTCATTTAATCCCTTACACAATCTTGTGAGGCAATTCTGCAGGTTCTAAGCCACTGGTGAATCATACCACACTTCATCCACACCTCAGTGTGCTTCAGTACAGACATGACACATCACCGCACAACATTTATGCAAGGTATACATGTGTGAACTCTACCACTTAATATCCAACATATATATGTTATGGCAAATGCCCAATTATGATAGCCATTAGATAAACTGCTCTTATATAAACTATTAAACTATTCCTCCCACTAATAAAATTAAACCAAATGCACTTGTAGCCAGGACTTAAACTTTTAACAGTCTAAGGCTTTATCTCTGCTACACTGATAGCACTTTATCATATTGTATATTTAGCTCAAATTTTTCATACATCTATATCGATCTCAATACCAAATTTATTTTAAATCTCTTGTTGCCAGACATGCTAAAAAGTAGTGCAGATAAAGATATGATATGTAAGCATAAAGAAATAATTGGACCATGGGACAAAGGCCTGAGATCTACCTGTAGATCCATTATTTAGTTTATATGGCCCTCAATTAGTCCCGGAGTGTGTGGTCTTGCTTGATCTGCCCACCAAGCCATCTTATTGCATATATGATCAGCACTGAATTTTCCTGGCTGCTTTTAATCTTTCTGTGTCACAGTTAATGTATCTATAATACAAAGAGAATGATATATTGAAGACAAGATCATAAATAATGAAATGTAAACACTGAATGTAAGATGTATACCATGGTGACTATCACATGAAAGATGCTGAGGTGACATGATCTTTCTATATCTGTCTCTCTCTCTAATCTCGTACAATGTCTCAGTATGTCAAAAATAGCCTTTTCTATTTATCTGTTCAACAGTCTCACCTTATTGAAACAGTATTAAGAAATACTATTAAACTATCAAAAGGTCATATATATGTGTATGTATATATATATATGTATATGTATATATATATGTATATTTATATGTATATATATATTCACGCATATATGTGTGTATATATATATACATATATATGTATGTGTATATATATATATGTATGTATATATGTGTGTGTGTATATATATATATATTTATATATATATATATATATATACTACATTGCCCTCACTGATGATAAACACAATTATTTAGCCATGTTTTACAAACACTGTTTGATATGCTCCACATTTCCAGGAGAAGGCAGTATCCATTAGTTAAAAAAAGTTACTTATCCTTTGACAACAGATTGACAACACCTACATAATCAATTAATTTTATGAGCAGCCCTCAAGATATAAACCATGACATATAATAAACTAAGCAGAAGTAAGACTGTTGTCTTGAAGAAGTATATATGACCTGAGGACAACAGAAAAAATAATACACAACAAAAGAATTATGCTACTTAATTGTGTTGCAATGACGTTGCTTTGAAAGACCGTTTGCAGTCCTGGATGTGGTAGACAAATAAATTGGCTTTCATTTCCATTGCTCTTCAGCAATGACATTGTAGCTGTAGCTATAGAAATGATGAAAGGAAAAATTAATGAATGTAAATTAAAAATTCTTTTTATGTCTATACTGATAATGTGTTTTTATTTTCCTTCCCAGCCCACCTAGAAGCACCTAGAAGCAATAGAGTCCTACACTTCTGCTTGATCTGTCCCACCCATGCTACTGTACCTTTGCACATCTGACATGGGGGTTTGGGGGATGGCATCATCCAACCTTTATCTTAGTAAGTGAGCTAAGAGAATTGAGTATGAGTTGGAAAAAGACAGAGAGAACCCAGCAAGGAAGAATGAGAGGTAGGAAGAGAGAGAGATGTCTGTAGCCGGTGGCATTATTTTATAATAGAACACAATAACCATTTATAGAGTAGGCATCCTTAGGAACTTCACACTAAAATCAATATGCCAGCTGTGAAATACAGCTCTGCTGCAGGCAGTTTTTTTTCCCAAGAAAAAAATTCTTAACAGATTTAAAAAAAATAGAAAGCATATGAGTGAATTTATCCCCAGAGACTGAGTGATTCCTAGGAACAGAATGTGTCAAGAAAATCACTAGCTGCCCATTATGCTATGCTTTAAGCATAAAAGGAAGCATGGCAGGAGGCATGGCAAGATGGACTGTCTCCTCCAGGATGGTCTGAACACATCAGTAAAAGCCCCATGTGCTTGGTTGGCCTTACTCTGAGTTCCAGTCTCTCCCACCTTTACCCCTTAATACATCTACACACACACACACACACACACACACACACACACACACACACACTCCCTTCATGGGGTTAATATTAAATGGCTCTTTAGATTTTGAAGTATTTACCTAATTCTAAAGCACTTTTATTGGCTTCCTTTGAATAAAGAAAACAGCTTGTGTTTATTTACACCCTTTGCCAGGTCAGGTTGACTGCATGGATATGTTTTCTTAGTTTTGATTTCATTAGGGATGGTACTACTTTTTAGATCCACTTGGAGGTACTAGAGAAATGGAAGGCATCACACACCACTGACAGAAGTATAACTATGGCCTTTTCTCAGAATTTGTGACTCAGGGTTGATCAATGTAAGCTAGTAGGACTAGCAAAAATTAGCAAGTTTTTACAGAATTAACAACCAGGCTGTCAGTACTTCAAAGTGGAGTAACACAACCCTTCCCAACCTGTCTAGATGGATTTTGTGGGTGAACAGACTCTGAGATAATGATAATGATGACAACCAATAATTTGGGACTCAAACTATGCATGTGTCACACACTTCTGTAAGGATGTTATGCAGGCTCTCTTTTAATAATATAACTTAATCCTGCAAGGTAAATGCTATGATTATTCCTTTTCTATAGTAGGAAGCAGAGGTACAATGCCCTCTAAAATGAAAGAGTGGAATGATTCTTCTTGTTCCACTGAAAAGACTTGAAGCTTAAAGCATTGTATAAACAACATGAACAGGGTATGGATGCCACGAGAGAAATGAAAAAATAGAATGGGAACTGAAGTAAAATACTTAAAAATTCCTCCTAAAATAAACCTGAAAGGAAAATAAAAGGATTATTTCACAGTGGAAGATAAATGCAAAATAATCACTATTGTACGACAGCCTGCTCTCATGGAGAAGCACAGGTTTTGGATGAAACAATATATTTACAGATGAATAATTGTTTCAAGATTTACTCTAAAAACTTACTTTAGAATCATAGATATTATCGTCTTCCACAGAATATCACTTGTTGATACTTTCATGAGCTAATGACTCATCCGGATACATTTTATTCTTGACACATTATGAAAGATCTTTTACAATCAATTAGATATGGGTTTCTAATTCTTGACCCATGTGCAGTAACAGCCTGTTGTCAGGTTTTGTTTTTTTTTTTACTTTCCTAATAAATAACAACTCAAGAACAAAAACAACAAAAGTAGCATATGAGCCAAAAAACACAAGATTTACACACACTCCACACTCGGCAAAAGGACTCACCACTCCTAAGATTTTACACCTGGCAGTTTTATATATTCATTTATGCACCTGCCTAGTGTTTAAACACTCCCGTGGGTTAAAAAGACATTTTTACTCTAACATAAAAAAACTGGTCTGATTTTATGAAGGAGGAAGAGGGCAGAGCGGTGGGAAGAACAGTGTCACTTTGTGATCTGGCATACAATGCTGCTTGTTCTTAGCTAGCCAAGGGGACTCTGACTTCAGAGAAAGAAGAATTATCAGTCCAGGTGGTAGGAAGTAAATTCAGAAGGACACCTGAGAATGTCTTGTGCCCCGAAGTCTCATTCAGAAACAACCCAGAGCAAGTGGAAATGGGTTAACCTTTGCTCAGTGAAGTGGGAGCCCCGACTGCTTTCCTGAGACACAGGGTGCAATTGATTCCTACCTGATGCTGCCAAAGACCTTTCCTGGATTTCAATCTCCTATCCTATGGCAGCACTGCTGAGGATGTGATCATCCAAAAACCAGCAGAAATTAGTTTATCCACATTTCTCAAGATTTTTTCCTGAAGTCACCTTAGGGCTTTGGTTTCAATCCTTGATAAATATAGGAGATAAATATATCTATAGGTCCATTATATAACTGTATCTATCCATTATAGATATATGCAATATACTGATATATGCAATGTATACATGAAGGTCGCAATCTCAGATTACAAATGCTTCAGTACTATGATTTTAAAATCACACACATCTGACTAAAGATGAGAAAATGGTTTTGTACCTCCTTCACTTTCCAAAGAAATGGCCACCAATATATTCAGCCAAGTTTGGGAATTTAAAACATAACGACAACAACTGATTTTCTAACACATTTTTTACATACGTGTTAAAGGATGGTTTAACAAAACTTAAACATACCATCTAAAGAAAACAGAAACAATACCACCTCTCTCAAATAAGGAATATAAATAACCCTGACCCATATACTTCCCTTCATTTCCCAATGCATAAAATGTAGATAACTAGAGTTTGGGTCAGTCCTACTTGCCTTGTTAGTAAAGTATAACACACACCCTGGACCATCTGCATAAGATCTCTATGACCAAATCATATTAACCAATATCCACTGAGGACATTACTCATTTGTAGTCTATGTAGCCATATATTATAAACATATGTCTTTGATTTCCAATAGTAGGAATATCTTTTCTGGGTCATTTTCTACTGAGAACTTATACACTAGTTGGCCAGTAGATCCCATGCTGGATAAAGGAACACCATTACTGGGTTAGACTCAAGATTCATAAACAACAGTATTTACTGCCAAAATCAGCTTCGAAAGATCTGCAATGAGGAACCTATTGCTGTGCTGTCCTGAAAAATACCATAGGGTTTAAGGTATCCAAGCTTCTCCTAAGAGCCATTTAGGGTTGTGTCAACCATACAGTTGTTCAGTTCTTTCAGGATTCCTTAATATTTCTCTGTCAGTATCCATTCTTGAAGCAATGGATGATATATATATATATATTTTTTTACCCTTTATTCCATTTTAAGAGAGAGAGACAGAGCATGAGCGGGGTAGGGGTAGAGAGAGAGCAAGACACAGAATCTGAAGCAGGCTCCAGGCTCTGAGCTGTCAGCACAGAGCCCGATGTGGGGCTCGAAATCACAAACCATGAGATCATGACTTGAGCTGAAGTCGGACGCCTAACCAACTGAGCCACCCAGGCGCCCCAAAGCAGTGGAAGATTCTTAACACAAAACACACAAATAAAACATAGTATGCAACTAAGCCTTTAGTGGTAATAATGTCCCTGTCTTTTTCTATGGAAGGGAGTGTCCTAAGAATGGTACTAAAGTTACTTCATCTCCAAAGAAACTTCAATTTTCATAGAAGTCACTAGGCCATCTCTCTTCCTTGCTGTGACTCAATCTCTGGCTTAAATACCTGAGTTTTTAGGAATTCCACAAACCATCTTAATATCTAGATCTCCTTCAAAAACAATGTTTTTCCCTTTGTTCCAGTCTTCCTAGACCTTTGGCTCTTGATTTGCCTTTCCTTTTGGTTCTTTTCATTTCAACTCTATTCTTCTACCTTCTCTGTGGCTTCTAAGTTGAAGTCTTTTGACTTTGTCTCTCCCAGTGCTTTTTCTGTTTTTTAGGGATCTCTCCAAGAAGTGCTCCTCTTAGCCACCATACTGGAAAAATTTATGCTCACATGGAATTAGCTTTTCCGGTACCAGCAACTATTTTATGTACTGGGTACTTATTTTTGAGTATTACAAAGTAGCATGAATAATTAAAGGGAGGCATCAACATTAAGGTTTGTATTTACAGTGATCTTGACTATGAAGTTGGAGACTGATGATAGATCAACTTGTGAAAGCAATATTCTCACTTACAATGTGGCAGTATATTATTATATTATTTTGTAAAGCATGGACTTGGAAAACAGCAAGACCTCTATGTATGCCCATCTGGAGATGTTAACATGTCTAATCTTCAGTTTCTCTCCAACTGTGAAATAGGAATGATAGTATTTATCTCTCACGGCCATTAGTGAGCTTCCCACACCAAATGTTTGACACAAAATAGCATTTAAGTTAGATTAGCCAAAAATAATAATCTCAGCACAGAGAGAGTACACTTAAATAATACATTTAGAAGTAGTAATGCCTAAAACTCATTTGTTGATTTAATCAAAAAGGCTAATTGACTAAAAAGACTAATTGAGAGACATCATGAACTGCTAACTTGTGAGACAGTTTTTATGCAGCAACAGATAACTGAATCATTATTAATGAATTTAAAAATAGTTGAGAAAGTTTTCTCAGGAAAGGATCTAAGTAAATCAGAATGTGCAGCATCTCTGCCTGAAACACCTTTCAGCAGTAGTTGTCCCAAGTATTTTACATCTGTGGTTAGAGAGCTCTAGCTTATGGAAATCTTATAACTATGAAATAAAAAAGATTATCATAGGACTAAAAAGAAAAAAAAAACCCTCCATATCTAAAGATTTATGCTTTTACAATGTCTCTTATTAGAAGTCATAGCATGTGTGATAGTATCACCAAAACTGCAGTCCTTATTGGGCTTGACAGCTAAATACCAGTGTGTCCCTTTGGGATCTGTTATAATTCCACTTAAAAACTGTAAGGTGCTTATCAGCAGACCTTAGTTTAACAGTGTTTTTTTTCTGTTTTTTTTTTTTAAGTGACTTTCTCTGAGTTTAGCTTGAAGTGATACTTTATGAATTTTGTGGTTGTTTGGTCTTTATAGAGAGAGAGATTGAGAGCGATGCAGACAGAGACAGAGACAGACATAAATCACTAAAGGTTCGCTTCATAATGTCTCTAATCGTCTAATCTCCTGGAATTATAATTAGGAAAAACAGTTATTCTTAAAGAGAAATGAAGCTGAGATAAAGCTGAATGCAGTTGTTAGAAGTGAGGGAGTTATCTGCTCGTTTTTAACTGTTCTAACTATGGTTCTCAATGACAGGTACGGTGAAAGGCAAAACATCAAAATAAGTTAAGGGAGAATACATTCAGTCCAATTTAAAATATCCGTATTAATGGTGGCACTATATACAGAAGATATTCAAGATGCCTTTTACTATGTAACAAGGCTTTTGGCTTTTGTCTGAACCTGAGAGATTTCACTGAGTTGACCTTAGTTAATAATTTCCACCATTTTTTTTTTCAAACTGACTAGGAGACTTTGCCAACAGTGAGGGTGTCAAAAATATTATAGACCATGATTTTCTTTTAATATAAATTGAGTAAAATTAATTTATTTTGATGGACAGTTGATGAATTTTGATGAGTGCACAGTCTTGTTATCTTTTACTACCATCAAGATACAAAAAATTCCCTCATGTTGTTCCTTTGTAGTACACTCTCCCCACTACTCTCAGCCCAGGAAACATTGTTCTGTTCGCCATCCCTATAGTTTTGCTTTTTACAGAAGAGACCATGAATTTTAATCACACATCTTTTATCACATACAGATGATCAGTATTTAATGAGATAAAACAATATTTTTCACAAGTGCTGAGTTGCCTTTGGAGGAAAAATTTTCCTTTGTAGCTTCACCAAGCTGTGAGTTTTAGGTTAGAGTTGAAAAACCTTTATCGGGGATTAATTATTCTTTAAAATAAAAGAATCCTCTTACTCTGCAATAGAAGATTTGGAGGGGGTGGTACATGAAAGAAGTCACTAACAGCTAAAGGAAACCAGGGCCAGGGAGGTGTTCATGCTTTAACATAGGCCATCTACCAGTTCCCTATGAATTTCACCTTTCCTCATTTTAAAGAAGAAAAAGGAAAAACTAAAGGAAAAGAAGAACAATAAGAGAAAGCAAAACAAGAATATAATATACGATGTGTTCATTCATGGATTCAATAAGAATTTAGTGAAACATTTACTATATAATATCAAGGGTTTTTCTAATTTCTTGGAAGAAAGCAATAAATTTAGAGAAATAGATATCTCATGGAGTTGCCTTTTCTTTTCTCAGTATCAGCCATTTACTTTACATTATTCTATTTTATATTTTAGTGGTCAGCTAATGATTTGGGCAGATAATGTGCTCAAAACCCTCAGACCCTATGTGTCTACTGGAGAGTTCATTTAAACCTCAGCCAGTTTTCCAATCTGTCTTGGCTTTAACTATACACCAGAATTTCTCAGTTCTCCTTGCATATGTGTGTAGTTTTCTGTACCAGCCAGGTTTGGATGGCTTATGTATGTACTTCTCAAGTTTAAGCATTCCTCATTAAACTTCAGGCAGGTCTGACCCAACTGTGACTGCAACTTATGGCTAGCAGATATATGAGTTTCATCTCTGTTTCCTAAAAGCTGGCAAATTTTACTGATATTGTCACTAATGTTAGTTTTCCACTTATTGGCTCCAAATAGAATCTACTCCCTTTACCAACATGATTGCTCATTTTCATGGCCAGTCCACCCTGGTAACATTCTAATTGCCTCAGAGGGGCAGGGTTGACTGAAGCAGTATCAGGAAAAAACAGAATAGACTTCAGTACTCTTCCCAAAACTGCTGGCAGTTTCTAAAAATGCATGCCTCTCAATTTATTTGTTTGATCATTTCCAGAGAACACAATAAGGCTGTTTTCAACTATTCTGCCTAATTTTATACTTTTTAATTTCCAGGAAAGAATTTGCCAACTTTTAAAAATTACTCTACGTTGAAGTCTCCCCTTGCTCTTCCCTAGTTTCTTTTACTACCCCTGAAAAAGTTATGGTGGATAGGCTAAAACATATTTTTTTCATATTTCCCACTAAAGCAAGTCACATAAATTCTCCATTTTTCAAAATTCTTGCTGTGCTTTACAAATGATGCTTTTTAAAATGGTGGTCAATATAAAAAAGTGAGTACTGTTGGAAGAAATTGTTGACGTCTTTAGAGCTGCACCGACAGTCTCAATAAATTTTTTTTCTACAGTTATGCAGCAAGGACACCTGTTGCAGTAATAATTTTTTAAAATTCCTATTTATTTATTGGTAGCATAGAGTAAAAATAACTAAGACATAAGAATCAGCTTATAGCAAATATTTACTTCCATATTTGTTTGTTTATTTTCTGATAAAGTCATCCAGAACTTTGTATTCCTTCATTATGCATTTCAATCTGAGGTGTCCGTTTTGCTCTGACAATGGATAATCATGATACCTGCCTTATAATGATTATTTGCTAAGTTAGTTTTCTCTGAATAGTTTTATTTATGTTTTGAAAATAATATATGATTTTCATTATATTAATCCCTCATTTAAAGTCATCCTTGTTTACTGAATCCAATATTTTACGCTTTGTGCTGTCTTAAATTCATTTGCTTACCAGCTGCAAATTTATTAATGAATTTTAAATTTATTAAGTTGACTCCAATGACAAAATTTATGCAAATCAAAAAATTACCAGTATATTTTCAGTATTATTTAGGGCATTATTATTTAGGGCAATATTATAAGAATCATCTGAGGCTAAAATTAACAACTCAGACAACAACAGATATTGGCAAGGATGCGGAGAAAGAGGAACACTTTTACACTGCTAGTGGAATACAAACTGTTGCAGCTACTCTGGAAAAAAGTATGGAGGTTTCTCAAAAAATTAAAAATAGAGCTCCCTCTGACCCACAATTGCACTACTAGATATTTATCCAAAGGATACAAAAGTGCTTATCTGAAGAGGCATATGCACCCCAATGTTTATAGCAACACTATCAACAATAGCCAAATTGTGGAAAGAGCCCAAATGTCCATCGACTGATGAATGGATAAAGAAGATGTGGTGTGTACACACACACACACACACACACACACACACACACACAAACACACACCACACAGGGGAATATTATTCGACAATGAAAAAGAAAATCTTGCCATTTGCAACAATATGGATGGAACTAGAATGTGTTATGCTAAGTGAAAGAAGTCAGAGAAAGACAAACATCATATGATTTCACTCATATGTGGAATTTAAGAAACAAAACAGATGAACATAGGGGAAGGGAAGCAAAAATAAGATAAAAAAAGAGGGGGAGGCAAGCCATAAGAGACTCTTAAATACAGAGAACAAACTGAGGGTTGCTGGGAGGGGTGTTGGGTGGAGGGATGAGTTAAATGGGTGAAGGGCATTAAGGAGGGCACTTGTTGGGATGAGCACTGGGATATATAAGTGATGATTCACTAAATTCTACTCCTGAAATTATTATTATACTATATTAAATAACTTGGATTTAAATAAAATTTAAAAAAATCATCTGAGACTAAGAGCTAGGGATATGTAATTGGGAAGCAAATCAATCTTGCTAGGGGAATGTAATTTGAAATATCCTGAGGCACACTAATTAAAACAGAGGATACTCTTTTCTTCATGATGCAGAGTGAACTAAGAAAACTAATAAACATGTTGTATGTGTGTGTACACATTTATATTTACATATGTGTGTGTACCTATGTATGCATTAGCAAGGCTTACCAAAGGAAAAAAATTAAAGGCTCAACTAAGATAACTAATAAATGTTATACATGTATGTGTATATACATATACATGGATGTCTTAATTTGCAACCAAAAAATCGCAAAAAAATTTTGAAAAAAATTTGTGCCAAACCCTCCTCTATATTACAACTTGTAAAAATAATAATAAGGTCAGGAAAAATTTAAGACAATAGGAAGATAATAATGAAAGGTACTTAAGAAAAGAGGTCACCTGGGTGACTCAGTCATTTAAGCGTCCATGTCTGGATTTTGGCTCAGGTCATGATCTCACTGCTCCTGGAATCAAGTCCCACATTAGACTCTGCACTGACAGCATGGAGCCTACTTGGGGTTCTCGCTCACCATCTCTCTCTTTCTTTCAAAATAAATAAATAAATATTTTTTTAAGAGAAGAAGAAAATAAGATGGCTTGTATATGCTTACGCTAAAATGAAAACTAAAAAAGTTGGTTGCATCAATTATAGTGCCCCTCCACTGAGCAAAATAACACAATTGGAGAATCAAGTTCTCACAAAAGAAATGGAAACTAAAATGTAAATGTTTCGGGAAAAGTGAAAAAGACAAAAATGGGTTAAAAATCTTAAAATTAGGATAAGAACAAAACAAAACACTTTATTAAAACTTCTAAACGGGAATACATCATTTTTCCAGAATATGTTTGGCCACAATACTTTCAGAAGCTTTCAAAGATACAAGTTTGCAAACCAGACCTAGTATTATTAGAAAAGTTAGCATCTACCTCTTCAGTAAATAAAACTTTGAAACCAAGATGAAAAAATATTATCTTAGTTAACTTTGCCCTACATAGAGTTTTACAATGGTTACTTTTTGTATACTTTTAATGTTACTTTTCTGTAAAGTATAAAGCCTTATTCATCTGATTCAATTAGCATATCTTTGATGTCACTGATCCTTACTCTGCAGGATAAGATAGCTTAGATCAGGGGTCGGCCAGAATTCTCTGTAAAGAGCCAGTGAGTAAATATTTTAGACTTTGTAGGTAAACAGGGAAAAATGAGCAACTGTTCTCACTCAAAAGCTGACAGCGTTTTTAAAAATGTACATTACATTTGAAAATGTAAAAACTACTCTTCACACACATATGCTACAAAAAGAAGTGGCAGGCCAAAGTTTGCTGACCTCTGAACTAGATCTGTTTGAAATATACTATGACAGAGGGCAAGGAAGTCAATACCTGAAAGGTATTGCAAAATATTAAACCTATATTGTTGTCTGCAATATGAACTGTTTCTGATTGTCTTTTCTGATCAGAGTAGAAAAGAATGCATTCCTCAATACATCTGCCAAATGCAATGTCAAATTGCTCTAACCAAGATATCACATCTGGAACGGCAGTTGCAATTAAGGCTACTACTTGATAGAGTATGTAGAAGTCTACTTTCATCCTCCAAGATCTATATGACTTCTGCAGTGGCCATAATGATGTATTAAATGGAGAAAAAAATGGAGGTCTGATGGGGACTATTTTCCCTGCATCTTTAGATCTTTCAGGAAAGAAAGATCTAATCTCCTCCATGCTTCTCCCTACAATATTATTTTTGATTTATTACCTTGGCTAGGGAAGAGGGATAGTTTTAGAGGTTCCCCCTTGGCCTTCCCAAGCATGATAGCTCATCTCCACAACTTAGGTACCAAGTGTATCAAAAACAAATATACATTCTGGGATTGCATCAATACTAACACATGAGTGTATGTATCTTTTGGGTGGTTTATAATAAGCTTAACATAGGCCAGGATTCAATCTATAGCTGAAACTCACATGCTTCCATTATAATAGGTAGCCATGATGACACTTTGGTCTCTGGGTTTCAACTTGGACCCTGTATGTAGAGGTCCCTGAAATGTTTGGGTATTTCTCCTTCCCCAGTGTACAGTTACCCAAGTTAATGGCCACAGAGATCTTTGGGGAAAAGCTGAGGAAATCATTACCATTTATAATTACTGAGGTATTACAGGTTCCTTTTCCCTGGAGAAAAGGCTTCCTCTTCATTCAGTGAGTTCCCAATGTGAAAACTATCTTAGGAAAGGAAACTGGGAAAGAGAAAGTGATATTTTATTGGAGCAACTCCCCTCAGGCTCCTGAAATCCCATCACTGATATCTTCCTACAGTGTAAGATTAGGTGTACTCTTGTTGGATGGCCATATCTTTTTTCCCTTGACTACTGTGTTCTATCAATCATTTTCACAACTTTTCTGTGAGTCTGCCCCATTGGCTGGCACCCTGATCCTTTCTTTCTCTACACAATGGTGCCCACAAAGCTTCCATTAATTAAGCACTGTCCCCTGGCCTCTAAAGATTCCAAGTTCTATTATTCTCATTACTTTCAGTGAGCCTAGGTATGTCACAGCCTCTACTACCACCAGCCCTGGATTACGAACAAAAGACATCAGGGCATATTTTAAGTGAGTGATGCTGAAGCAAGTCCCTCTCACTGGCTTTCTACCAGTCTTGTTTTTCTCAAGTTCTGATGCACACGTCAAACCTCTGTCAATTAATCAATATATGTCTATCTACATACTTCTCTTCCACAATCAGGTATATTGCCTGCAGTCTTACCCATTAAAAGATTCTCCTTCCTTCACAACCACATTCTGAATGGATCTGAACTACAGCAGTATTTCTCTTCTGCCTGATTCTAACATATCATGCACACCTGTTGTAAACCAGGCTTCCTATCTTTCTCTGTCAACCTGTCAAAGTACATCTCATGATAACATGTGTAGATAGAACAATGGTGAAAAACACAGCAGGAATAAGTACTACAGAAGATTGTGACAGAAGCTGATGTATTTTTTTTTTACTTATAAGGAGGTTATCATTGTGTTTTTTACACATTATGAACAGCCCAACACAAGAATCCCAGCATGAGACCTTGAATAGCCAAAGCAATCTTGAAAAAGAAAAACAAAACTGGAGGTATCACAATTTTAGATTTCAAGTTATATCACAAAGTGGTAGTATAAAAATAGCATGGAACTTGCATAAAAATAGACATATACCAATGAAATAGAATAGAAAACCCAGAAATAAAACCACAGTTATACAGACAATTAATATTCAACAAAGAAGGAATGAATATGCAATGGAAAAAAGACATCTCTTCAACAGATGGTGTTAGGAAAACTGGACACCTACATTCAAAAGAATGAAACTGGACCACTTTCTTATATACACAAAAATAAACTCAAAATGAATTAAAGACTTACATTTGAGATTTGAAACCACAAAAATCCTAGAAGAGAACACAGTAATCTCTCTGATATCAGCCATGGCAACATTTTTCTAGGTATGTCTACTGAGGGAAGGGAAGTAAATGCAAAAATAAGCTCTTGTGACTACATCAAAATAAAAAGTTTCTGCACAGTGAAGGAAACAACCAACAAAACTAGAAGGCAACCTATCGAATGGGAGAAGATATGTGCAAATGACATATCTAACAAAGGGCTAGTATCCAAAATATATAAACAATTGATACAACTCAACACCCAAAAACCAAATAACCTGATTTAAAAATGGGCAGAAGACATAAACAGACATTTCCCAAAGACATACAGATGGCCAACAGACACATGAAAAGATGTTCAACATCAGTCATCATCAGCAAATCAAAATTACAATGAGCTATCACCTGTCAGAATGGCTAAAATCAACAACACAAGAAACAACAAGTGTTGGCTAGGTTGTGGAGAAAAAGAAAACCTCTTGTACTGCTGGTAGAATTGCAAACTGGTGCAGCCATTGTGGAAAACCATGTGGACATTCCTTTCAAAATTAGAAACAGAACTAACTTATGATCCAGGAATCACAGTATTTGGTATTTACCCCTCCAAATTCAAAACTAATTTCAAGAGATACATGCATGCCTATGTTTATTGCAGCATTATTTATAGTAGCCAAACTATGGAAGCAGCCCAAGTATCCACTGATATATGGAGAAAGAAGATGTAATATATATAAACAATGGAATATTATTCAGCCATAAAAAAAGAATGAAATCTTGCCATTTGCAACAACATGGATAGAACTAGAGAGTATAACATTGAGTGAAATAAGTCAGTCAGAGGAAGAGAAATACCATATGATTTCACTCATATGTGGAATTTAAGCCAAAAAAAAAAAAAAAAGCAAAGAAGGAAAGAAGAGAGAGAGAAACAAACCAAGAAACAGACTCTCAACTATAGACAACAAATTGATGGTTACCAGAGGGGAGGTCAGTGGAGGCATGGGTGAAATAACAAATGGAGATTAAAGAGTAATTTAACATGATGAATAAATAAATAAATATAATAAAAAATACTTCAAAAATGTTTTTAAAAAAAGGAATCACAGCATGAGTACTGTTCTCTGGGACTATTTCTGAAAGCAGAACTTGACAGGAACTCGGGGTATAACTAGAAAACAGAAATCAACTTGAGTATTAAAATAGACTCACTCTAACCTAGGGAATTGGTTGTATATATTATGGAAACATTGGGAACCAAGCAAGGGACATAGGAGCATATCCATCAATAAATCCAATTACCTGAACTGTCATTGAACTTAGATTTTTTTTTTTATCCATTTTCAGGAATATTATATAGGCTTATTTAGAACATTTTTAAGTGGACTTTCTGATAATATTTCAAGATTTTACAGATTTTTATGCCTTGTCTCATAAAGCAATGACTCAAAATGTTGATTTCTAAGGAATTCCATTGGAAAACATATTTAACATCAGGTTTCTTCTTTACGAATGTCTAATCTTAATTATTAGTATATATTTATCTCTGGATAAGTCCCAAACTTACAGAATTGACTTTATCTGACAAAATCAGTCTGAAAAAACTGGTGTCAGCTGACTAACAGAAAGAAAAAACATATTAACTATTCATCTCAAACTCCTATTCCACATGTCTGTTATTTGCATACAACTTTAAATTCAAATTTAGCATACCATTTGCAAAATTGGCTATTTGGACCTTTTTACATTCAAACCAGTTGTAAGCTATTATTAATGCATTTACAGCACACTAGCTAACAATGGCACCTTGATAAATTGTAATCGGCATTAGCTAATTTTCTTTTGTAAGAGCTGTAACTTCTATAAACCTATGGATATTGATCATTAGCACAATGGTCCATGTCACAAGCATCTCCATTTATCACGACCTCATTTTCATTAATGGCAATAGTAAACACTTTAATTCACTTCCTCAAGTCAACAGGATGTGATAGAGCTTTGTAAATAAATTCAAGGTTTTAGAGGAAAGTGAGAAGTATTTTATACCTACTCTAACGGTTACACAAAATCTTACATGTTATATGAGGCATCATTCACAGGAAGGATATCACAATGTATGCTAGATATTTAAAGAAGCCATTTCAACCTTTAAAATTGATGGTTCCCTTTTAATGGTACCTACAAATATGTTATAAATAAAGCATTTTTTCCCTAAATGTAAACTGATTGCAAAGCATATGTGTCACATCTTGGAATAACCCTTTCCAATCCACAGTGTGAATAAACTCATATTAAGAATGATTTTTTTTCCATAGGAAGTGTTTTTTTTTTTTTTTCATCACGGGTAATCCGAGAATGTTAAATCATTTCAGTACATACATCTCAGATGTCTGTAGAGAGGGAGGCTTCTGCTAAGAGTATTAGAAAAGGAATTGTATTTCCTTTCACCACTGAAGAGAAGGGAGGAAAATAGAATATGGTTTATGGTAAAAAAAAAAAAATTAGAAGCCCATATCTAGGTACACCTCAGAACTATCATTTTTATTCCTATCACAGTGCTTATTATTATGTGATATACTGTTAGCAACAACTGATGAAAATACTATGCTATGATAGCCTGATAACTAAGATACGGTTTATACCCAAAAGGAAGCATAGTTACAGAGAGAGGTTTTAAAATGAGTATGTTCACATGCACTCAGTTTTAGAGACATCTTTATTTTACCTGTCTTCCATCTAGAATATTTATGGAAATTTAGTTCATGGTTCACCACACCTTGAAATTGTTTAAATTCCACAACTGACCTGACAGAATCCAAGATTGGAAAAGCAGGAATAGGAAAGAGAAATGCATGATACAATAAGCAATATGCCTGACTAGAAAATTCACTACAGCCTCCCTATTCAGATAAAATTGGTAAATGCAGCATTGACATTAGGTAATTTTTATATTTTCATATATTCTTAACTTTGATCGCGAAGTAACTGCTATTGAATATAATGACAATATTCATAAGTAAACAAAAACTTTCTTACTGTTTTTCATCTATGCATATGTGTACTATAATGGATAGGCTATATAGAATGATAGCTAACTGCATGGATCCTGGAAGCCGACTAACTTCAACCACTTACACGATTTTGAGCAAGTTACTTATCCTCTATTGACTATTTTTCTCAAATGCAAAATGGGGATAGTGATATACTTACCTTATAGGTTTGTTATGGGGATTACATGAGTTAATATATCTGAAGCCCTTAAGAAATGCCAAAAATGTAAAAGGAACACTGAGTGTACAAACGTTACTACTTTCTCTTACGTGTATCTCTGGGAAATTACATGACTGAGGTTTGCTTGTGTTGATCAAAAGAAAGCAGTACCTTTGATCATGAATCCATCTGTATACACAAAGCACTTGATATGCTGTTAAATATTAATTTGGATATAAATATAGAAAACAGGTTGGTGGTTGGTTGTTTGAAGCAGGGGGTAGGAGGTAGGTGAAATGGGTGAAGTGAGTCAAAAGGTACAAAATTACCAGGTAATAAGTCATGGGTACACAATGTACAGCAGGGTAACTATAATACTGTATTGCATATTTGAGAGTAGCTAGCAGAGCAAATCTTGAAAGTTCTCATCACAAGAAAAAAATTGTGTAACTATATTGTGATGGATGGTAACTGGGGGGATGTTAATTACTGTAGTGATCATTTTGCAAAATATACAAATATTGAATCATCACACTGAATAATTGAAGTTAATATAATGTTATATCAACTATACCATCATAAAAATTTAGTATATTCATTTTAGCTATTACTTTAGTAAGTTTTGGTGTCACCTGTTTTATTTTATTATATTCATCAATTATTTGGTATATTATGATGTGAATGCTCTGGAAAGAGAAATATTACATATATGAGGTTTTTATATAATGACCTTTCAGGATCTTCTAGTGAAATGACTTATTTCATAATGTGTCTTCTCTAATTTATGAGACCAAACTTTGTTTCAGATGACAAATTAGATGTAGGGAAAAACTAGGTGTCTAAGCTCTTCATGAAATCCACGGTCCTAAGTATATCCAATGATTACTGAGCCACATTTGTTTGGTTTTGGGGGCAGGATATGAGCATAATGACATAATGATAAAAACATTTTTAAAAGTTTATTTTATTCATGAATATGCTCAATAGTGTAAAATTCAGCAGTTTCTTGAAAAGAACAAATACAAGTAAATCACTCTATGTGATCACTTTTTCTCAAACATGTGGAGCATCTACTAATCTGGGGGTACAATATTTTGCTTTTACATGATTGTAATTTCCTGCGTTGTGTTTAATTTTGTTCTAATATAGTTTGGCACATAACTGATGTCAAATTTCAGTTATTTTTATAGAAAATAAGACAATGTATTCTCATTAACAAAGTCATTTCTTTTGTCATAATATTCTATCAGAGAACAGTATTTGGCCCTCTTTTAGTCTCAATATGACACTGGATTGTCTTCACCATTTAAAACCTCTTAGTGAATACCATTCACTTGAAAATATCAATTTCAGAAAACAGAATTGTATTGCCATATTTACATTGGACTTTTATATTGGCAATATAAGTCATTATGTTCAATAATGGCCCCTTCATAAAACTTTGGTTTTAGCTATACATTTCTTTTTGCACATGAAAACTTGTGGCTAGTTGTGTGTGTGTGTGTGTGTGTGTGTGTGTGTGTGTGTGTGTGTGTGTGTATTCCTAGTGCATCATTTTCATGTTCTATCTTGATGTGCTGCACTGGGATGATGGTATATGACCCAAGGGAGTTAAAGCATTAACTAATCCACTCTAGGTCTTCAAATTGCTCATATTGGGAATGGCAAGCTCTCTATAAAATAAAGGTACTAGGCCTTTATATTGTCGTATTTGCAAGTATAATTTATGCAAGGAAAAATAGCAGTTAACAGTAAAAGTAGATGTGCCATAGCAAGTTCTCTAATGTTGCCCACATTCTCTAAATTAAATATCTACAGCAAGTTCTCAGAAAATTGCTCAAATTCTCAAACATTCTCCACATATTACAGGTTTTCTCAACTTGTCTTGCTACTGTTTTTGCACAGCAGAAATTTTTAATATTTCTTTCTTTCCCTTCATCCCTTTCTCTCTAAATAGAAACGGCTTTACTCAGAGTTTATTCTCCAGACTGTCCTCACTAAGTCTGAGCTTGAATAAAGAGAACATTTTAAGTGTTTTTATTTTTAAGTTTTTGCTTTCTATGGTGGCCCATAAAGTATGTAACACTGTGATAACATGAATAATACTCCCAAAGATGTCCATATCTTAAATCTCAGAACTTGGGAATATGTCACCTTCCATGTTAAAAAGACTTTGTAGATATAGTCAAATTAAGCATCTTGAGATAGGAAGATAATACTGGGTGATCTGCATAGGTCCAATGTAATCACAACAGTTATTGTAAGAGGAGAGCAGGAGAATCAGAGTCAGAGAAAGAAAATGTAAGGATGGAAGCTAACATCAGAGATGAGAGAAGATGCTATGGTGCCAGCTTTAAAAAATGAGGAAGGGAACATGAACCAAGAAATGTAGAGGGCCTCTGGAAGCTGGAAAAGATCGGGAAGAGATTCTCCCCTAGAGCTTCCACAAAGAATACAGTCCTGATGATCCATTTTAGACTTCTGACCTACATAACTATAAGATAATAAATACACATTTAGTATCTTCCCACTTCTCTATCGTCCCAATCTGACATCTCACAGAATCATATTTTTCAGGGGGTATAAAGCTCCTACAACTCCATGATTTCCTTTATGTACTTACAACTGGTAGAGGTGAGAAATACCAAAAGAATACTAAAGATTACTAACAAGATAAAGACTAAAATAAATTGTAAAAATATACAAAATAGCAAAAGTGTGTCTGTATGTTCCATAGCTTTACTGAAATTTGTCAGGGCAGGTGGCAGATATAAAAACATTTCTTTAAAAGGCATAATCATTAATCTTATTTCCTGATTTAGATGTGTTCCATAGAAGTAGCTACTACCCAGTATTGATTAATCCATTGTGAAATTTGATTACTATAATTATAAAATTCTGAATCTAAAAAAGGGACATGATACTTATTACAGTATGTAATAATATATATATAATAATTGTACTAATAACAGCATTTAAAAATAAATACTGAATACATACTCATGCCAGTGTTTTTCATATATTGTGTCCTTTACTTCTCACTACAAATGTCTGAGATACAAACTACTAGTGACTTTTATGAAAGAAGGAACTGCAGCACAGTACCTTGCCTAAAGTCAAATTCACTTAAATTTTGAATGTACTTGGTATGTAAATGACAATTGTCACAATATATTTATAGGATGCTTACTTTATTTCTGAAGGACTATTAATATATCTAATGATTAACCAAAACTAGAATGTGTTAATTTAAAATTTTTATTTTTAAAGTAATGGGGTGAGAAGTATTTGTCTATGCAGTAATTGTCTATTTTAACTATCTTCATTCCTAATGACAAAGTTGTTTTGAATTTAACATAACGTACCATGTTCTTCTATTGTCAAGTCAATGACATTTAACAGAATGTTGTAACGATGGAAATGACATAGCCTAGAGGGAAGGAGAGGCAAACGAATTATTTAAACCTGCTTTTTTCTAGGGGTGCCTGGGTGGCTTAGTCGGTTAAGCATCCGACTTCAGCTCAGGTCATGATTTCACAGTCCGTGAGTTTGAGCCCTGCGTCAGGCTCTGTGCTGACAGCTCAGAGCCTGGAGCCTGCTTTGGATTCTGTGTCTCCTTCTCTCTCTGCCCCTCCCGTGCTCATGCTCTCTGTCTCAAAACTAAACAAAAACATTAAAAAAATTTTTTTAACCCTGCTTCAAAGTAAAAACAAAGAACTAAATGTTTTGAGTAAGTTTTATCTAAATAACAGTAGTTTGCTATTATTTTATGATTTTTTATGATATAATTTATGTCTAAACTATATTATGACTGAAGAGACGCCTATCAGATGACAGTAAGTAAGGGAATCCACTCACGTGCATCCCTCCCGCAGACTCCTATTCCCACTTTGCCTGTTCATCAACATTACCTAGAGTAGCTGCCAAGCAAGCGCATTTCCACAGGGAATTTGTCATCTGTTTTCGTTAATGTTTTGCCTGCTGCTTTTACTGGCTTGGCAGCCATGCTAGACAGTGACTTCCAGTTATTTTTTTTTATGATAATTAAAAAAAAAGTTGTAAACTATCAGTTCTCATCCATCACTGTATTGTCATGAACCACTGTAGCCATGTACCTCATCTAATCCATTCTCCAGCCTTCAGGCAAGATTATATTAAAAAAAACAAAAAAACAAAAAACACAGCAGCCCCAGATCTATTGGATATTTAATCTGTTTCAAAAGCCCTAAGGAAAGACTACTGAGATGCTTGGCATTCCTTCAATGGCCATATGCCAATTTGATTGTCTTGATTATTTTATGATCTTGGTAAATATTTAATATTTGTGCTGGTTTTTAGTCAGTGGTGATAGAAATAGGTTGGATGAAAAAAAATAAATTACACCTAAAAAAGGAATTTTGAAGACAATTAGGTTATTATCTGGTTTTGAAGTAAAATCATGTGATAGCTTAAGAGAGATATTGTGAGTCATCAAAGATAGCTGAAAAGGAAATGGATACATTGGAGTGGCCATTGTCAAATATTAACCAGTTAGTTTTAAACATAATTGTAAGGAGCACCCAGGTAGTTCAGTCGGTTAGGCATCCGACTCTTGATTTCGGCTCAGGTCATGATCTCAGGGTTCGTGAGTTTGAGCTGCTCATTGGGCACTGGAGCTGACAGTGCAGAACCTGCTTGGCATTCTCTCTCTCCTCCCTTCTCTCTCTCTGTCCCTCCCCCACTTGCACTGTCTGTCTTTCAAAGTAAATAAATAACTTAAAAAAATTAAAAACTTTATAAAAAATACTACACATACAATTTTCCATGGGTTCTCACAGGATAAATTTTTGGCAAACTACATTATAATTTTTTTTTTTAAGTACAACTAGGGCCCTAATTCATTGGCTAATAAATCCTTATTCCTAAAAACACTTAAATATAAGTTTGGCTACACAAACATTGGAGTCATGCTGCCATACAGTGGTTTGTGTTACAATTATGTGTGTAATATTATGTGGTCAAATTGCCTAAAGTAGATTGCCTAGATTGCCTCAATTCTTTAATCATCCCTTTGTATCTTTTATGTGATTTTGATGTCCCTCCCACTAAGTGGGTGGTATATGCTTTCCACACCTTGTCTTTGAGTTCAACCACGTGACTTGCTGTGGTCAATGGGATGTTATCAGGTACTAAAAATGTGTATACAACTGGGCTATGACCCATGCAATTCTGACATGTTTATGTAACACCTTCTCTGGATAGTTTCTGCTCCTCAGCTAGAACCACAGAATGAACACACATACAACACATGCAGAGAACACATGTGCCCAAACTTCCTCTAGAGAAAGCCCACCCAGATCCATCCCTTGAATCACAGACACTTAGCCATGTCCAGATGACCGATGCTAACCCACAAACTCATAAACCAAATGAATTAATGTGACTGAGATTTTGTAGTTCACAGTGGGACTTTACTGTGGCAAAATAAAATGGATACACTGCCTTCCCATGATTTCTGTTCATTACTTGAGTAGCTATAATCTTAATATCTGGTTTGCATTTTTAGGTATTTGTTA
Source organism: Herpailurus yagouaroundi (assembly GCF_014898765.1). Taxonomy (NCBI): domain Eukaryota; kingdom Metazoa; phylum Chordata; class Mammalia; order Carnivora; family Felidae; genus Herpailurus; species Herpailurus yagouaroundi. The sequence goes on from NW_024412391.1 coordinate 20,064,115, forward strand.
AAAACATGAATGAACTAAAATATTACATGAAAATTCCAGAGTAGTAGTATTTCTGCATGTGTTCTTCTAGAAGAAAATTTCTTTTTTGTGTTTTTAAGTTTATTTATTTTGAGAGAGAGGTGGGGGAAGGGGAAGAGAGAGGGGGAGAGAGAGAGAATCCCAAGCAGGCTCCACATGGACATGCGGCTCAAATCCACAAACCTCGAGATCATGACCTGGGCTTAAATCAAGAGGCTGACACTTAACTGAGCCACCCAGGGGCCCCTGAAAGAAAATTTCTAATTATTATTTAGCAGCAAAATTAAGACAATATTAAAACTGTTGACTTTTATGTGTTCTGTTTAAATTATTAAAGACAATTTATATTCACATTTCTGTTTTCAAGAAAATCCTATGATATATAGTTAGGATACAACCTTCAAAGTTTATCTGAGGAAATTATTTTTATCTTGCTATTGTTAGTTATGTTATAAATTTGATTTATAGTTAATTTCATTAGTTCCTTTTTGTATTTGGTTTTAGAATGTGCATTTTGGGTCCTGTTTAAGAAATCTTCCTGGGGCTCCTAGGTTGCTCAGGTGGTTGATCGTTCAACTTCGGCTCAGGTCATCTCACGGTTGGTGAGGCTCACATGAGTCTTGCATGGGTCTCACATGGGGCTCCCTGCTGTCAGTGCAGAGCCCAGTTCCACTTCCGATCCTCTGTCTCCCCCTCTCTCTGCTCCTCCCCCGCTCACGTTCTCTCACCCACTCTCTCAAAAATAAATAAACAGTAAAAAAATAAATAAAAAGAAAGAAAGACAGATTTTCCTGACCTCACAGGGATACTGCCCTATATTATCTTCTAGAAGGTATATTGATTTACTTTCACATTTTCATCAACAATCCTCTTTTTTTTTTAATGTTTATTTATTTTGAGAGAGAAACAGAGAGAGAGAGAGAGCATAAGCAGGGGAGGAGCAGAAAGAGAGAGGAGGAGATAGAGAATCCCTAGCAGACTCCACGCTGTCAGTGCAGAGCCTGATGCAGGGCTCTTTCAGGATTGCTTTGGCTATTTGGAGTCTTTTCTGGTTCCATACAAATTTTAGCATTGTTTATTCTAGCTCTGTGAAGGACGCTGGTGTTATTTTGATAGGGATTGCATTGAATATGTAGATTTCTTTGGGTAGTATCGACATTTTAACAATATTTGTTCTTCCAATCCATGAACATGGAATGTTTATCTATTTTTTTGTGTCCTCTTCAATTTCTTTCCTAAGTTTTCCATAGTTTTCAGTGTATAGATTTATGACCTCTTTGGTTAGGTTCATTCCTAGTTATTTTATGGGTTTTGGCACAATTGTAAATGGGATCAAGTCCTTGATTTCTCTTTCTGTTGCTTCCTTACTTGTGAATAGAAATGCAACCAATTTCTGTGCATTGTTTTTATATCCTGTGACTTGGCTGAATTCACGTATCACTTCTAACAGTTTTTTGGTGGAGTCTTTGGGTTTTCCACCTAGAATATTATGCTGTCTCTGAAGGGTGAACATTTGATTTCCTCTCTGCCAATTTGGATGTCTTTTATTTCTTTGTGTTGTTTTTTGATTGCTGAAGCTAGGACTTGCAACACTATGTTGAAAACAGTGGTGAGAGTAGACATCCCTGTCATGTTCCTGACCTTAGGGGGAAAGGTCTCAGTTTTTCCCCACTGAGGATGATATTAGCGGTGGGTCTTTGGTATATGGCCTTTATGATCTTCAGAGATGATCCTTCTATCCCTACTTTTTTGACAATTTTTATCAAGAAAGGATGCTGTATTTTGTCAAATGCTTTTTCAGCATCTATTGAGAGGATCATGTGGTTCTTGTCCTTTCTTTTATTAATGTGACATATCACATTGATTGATTTGTGGATATTGAACCAGCCCTGCATCCCAGGAATAAATCTCACTTGATCACGGTAAATAATTCTTTTTTTTTAATTTTTTTTAATGTTTATTTATTTTTGAGACAGAGACAGACCATGAACGGGGGAGGGTCAGAGAGAGTGGGACACACAGAATCCGAAACAGGCTCCGGGCTGTCAGCTGTCAGCACAGAGCCCAATGTGGGGCTCGAACTCACAGACCGCGAGATCATGACCTGAGCCGAAGTCAGATGCCCAATCGATGGAGCAACCCAGGCGCCCCAGTGAATAATTCTTTTAATGTGTTGTTGGATCCAATTTACTAGTAACTTGTTGAGAATTTTTGCATCCATGTTCATCAGGGAAATTGGTCTGTATGTCTCCTTTTTAGTGGGATCTTTGTTTGGCTTTTGGAATCAAGGTAATGCTGGCCTCATAGAATGAGTTTGAAAGGTTTCCTTCCATTTCTTTTTTTTTTTTGAAGCAGCTTCAACAGAATGGGTATTAACTCTTCTTTAAACGTTTGATAGAATTCCCCTAGAAAGCCATCCAGCCCTAGACTCTTGTCTGCTGGGAGATTTTTGACTACAGATTCAATTTCTTTAGTGGTTATGGTCAAATTTTCTACTTCCTCCTGTTTCAGTTTTGGTAGTTTATACGTTTCTAGGAATTTGCCCATTTCTTCCAGATTGCCCAATTTGTTGGCATATAATTGCTCATAATATTCTCTTATTGTTTGTATTTCTGTGGTATTGGTTGTGATTTCTCTTTCATTTGTTATTTACTCGATCCTTTCCTTTTTCTTTTTAATCAAATTGGCTAGGGGTTTATCAATTTTGTTAATTCTTTCAAAGAATCAGCTCCTGGTTTCATTGATGTGTTCTACTGGGTTTTGCTGTTGTTGTTGTTGTTGTCTTTAATTTCGATATCATTAATTTCTGCTCTAATCTTTACTATTTCCATTCTTCTGCTGGTTTGGGACTTTATTAACTGTTCTTTTTCCAGCTCTTTTAGGTGTAAGATTACGTGGCATATTTGAGACCTTTCTCCCTTCTTTAGGAAGGCTTGGATTTGCTATATATTTGCCTCTTATGACTACCTTTGCTGCATCCCAGAGGTTTTGGGCTGTCGTGTTTTCATTTTCATTGGCTTCCATGTACTTTTTAATTTTCCTTTAATTTCTCAGTTAACCCATTCATTCTTTAATAGGATGCTCTTTAATCTCCAAGTATTCATGGTCTTTCCAAATTTTTTCTTGTGGTTGATTTTGAGTTTCATAGCATTGTGGTCTGAAAACCACAAACCACCGGGTTTGTGACCCAATATCTGATCAATTCTGGAGAATGATTCATGTGCACTGGAGAAGAATGAAATGTTCTGAATATATCTGTTAAGTCCATCTGGTCCAGTGTGTCATTGATAGCCATTCTTTCCTTGTTGATTTTCTGTTTAGATGATCTGTCCATTGCTATAAGTGGGGTGTTGAAGTCCCCTACCATTATGGTATTATTATCAATGAGTTTCTTTATGTTTGTGATTAATTGATTTATCTATTGGGATTCTTCCATGTTGGGGGAATAAATATTTACAATTGTTAGATCTTCTTGGTGGATAGACCCCTTAATTATAATAAAATGCCCTTCTTCATCTCTTGTTACAATCTTTATTTTATTTATTTATTTAAAAAAATTTTTTTTCAACGTTTTTATTTATTTATGGGACAGACAGAGACAGAGCATGAATGGGGGAGGGGCAGAGAGAGAGGGAGACACACAATCGGAAACAGGCTCCAGGCTCTGAGCCATCAGCCCAGAGCCTGACGCGGGGCTCGAACTCACGGACCGTGAGATCGTGACCTGGCTGAAGTTGGACGCTTAACCAACTGCGCCACCCAGGCGCCCCACAATCTTTATTTTAAAATCTAGTTTGTCTGGTACAAGTATGGCTACACCCGCTTTCTTTCGACAACCATTAGCAGTGATAGATGGCTGCCCATCCCCTCACTTTCAATCTTCAGGTGCCTTTAGGCCTAAAATGAGTCTCTTCTAAGCAATGTATGAATGGGTCTTGTTTTCTTATCCATTCTGATACCTTATCTTCTTTGATTGTTTAATCCATTGACATTTAGAGTACTGAACACAATAAACGCAAATAAAGGAAGCTAGATCCTAGGTGTGTTTTGGTCTGCTTGTTGAAAGAAGCTTGATAGAATAAAGAAAAAAGGGAAAGAAAAAAATGTAAGAAAAAAATTTAAAAATTAAAAAAACATTTCATATAATAAAATAGAAAATGAAATAATGTGCAATATAGTAACAAACTTTAAAAAATAAAAAAAAACTAAAGTAAAAAAATAAAATAAATTTTTTTCTTTCTGTATCCAAGAATGAGGAAGAAAAAAAAGAAAAAAGGAAACAATTTAAGCAAAAACAGAAGAAAATGAACATATAAATGAACCAGCAAGCAGAATGAAACCTGAATTAAGTTGTATCTAGTTTCCCCTGGAACTGAAACTATGAAACATTCTATAGTCTGTACACTAAGCAGGTGGAGTGACTTGTGCTGGTCTTCTAGGGAATGTGCTTGGAGGGTGCAGGTGGGCAAGGCTTGGTGTAATGGCTCCATTCTCCACTAGGTGGTGCTACTTAGCTTACTGGAGTGGATCAGTGGGACATGGATGCAAGTGTTCAGGATAGGCATAAACAGCTTCACTCAGCTTCCTAGTCTCTGGCACAGGAACTTCGTGCTCACTGACCCTCCACTAAGCCCCTCTCATTTGTCTCAGGCTTCCATCTACTCCCCACCCCTAACCCTGTCTGTGTCCAAGCTGTGCGCCTGCCAGGCAGCACCTTCCTCCAGAGTTTTATCTCAGATATGTTTGTGTTTCAAAACCCCACATTTCAGCGACCTCTGCTGCTTGGACGTGCGCCAACTCTCTAGGGGACAGTTATCAGTGAGCAATGACCAGGTGCCAGCCTTCCCCAGAAAATCTTCATGGGATCGCGCAGCTGCAGAAGTTCAGAGATTATGGCAAACCACAGCACACAGCTGATGCCAGGTGTCATCACACTCTGGCTTCTTTGTCCCAATACCAGCAAAGTGGCTGCTCTTCAGGGTCTGCTGGGACTTTTTCTTGCGGGGAGGCCATATCGCCTCTACTAAGTGCACTCCAAGCAGGGGAACCGCTTCTCCCCATGTAGCACACATACCCCTTAGACCCTGCTTGCCTGTTCCTACGGATTTGCCCTAATTCCTCATCAGAGCACTGCCAGGCAATGAGTTCCAAAACTTCAGACCCTGTGCTCCACTATTTATAGAATTCTGTTAGTATTGCAACCCTCTCCCTTCTTCCCGTAATGGTTTTGGGGAATAGATTTTTTTATTTAGTTCCCTGAGAGTGTTTTCACTTGGGGAGTGTTTACACGGGGGAGTGCTTTTCTTGCACAATCTCAGTGCACCACACCCTCCCCCTTTCCCTTTCTCTGTCCTCTCTCCTCAAAAGCAGCTCCTTACCCTCCACAGCTTTTCTCTCCCCCAGTTCACCTCTCCGCACAGTGTATCTGTTGAGTTCTGTGGCTCTAGTTATACAGATTGTTGTGTTAATCCTCAGGTCAATTTCCTAGGTGTTCAAAATGGTTTGGTACTGATCTGTCTGCATTTCAGGGACGAGAGAGGCTCAGTGTCTCCAGGCTGCTCTGCCATCATAACTCCTCTCAAACCAAGATTTTACTGTGTATGTTTTGTTACACTTATTCTTATTTTAATTATAACCTTTTATAATTAAAATATGAGATTGTTTTCTATATATAGAAGTAAAACAATGTGGCAAGCTGCATAATCAACTTAGTAGTTTATCTGAAGACTCTTTTGTGCTTTTCCAAATTCACAGCCATATCATCTAGGAATGATGTCAGGTCTATTCTTCTTTTCTATTTACTAACTGTCATTACATACTTGTCTTTATTGCACTGGCTATGAACTGTACAGTGTTAAATGTAAGTAGTGACAGTAGATACTCTGTATCTTGTTCCCTATCTCAACCATCAACATTTTAATTTGAAAATTAACTATGATTTCTTATAGTTGCCCCTTTCACCAGATTAACAAATATCCTCTACTCCAGATTTTCTAAGGGCTTTTATCCCAAATAGCCCTTAATTTCATAGAATGGTTTTCTTGTTTTAGAAAAATGGCCATCCCTTTTATCATTTACAAAGTGAATTAAGTTCATTTATTTCCAAATACTAAATAAAACGTCTATTCCTGGAATAAAGATCAAAGTGATAGTAATTATTCATCTTACATATAGATAGGTACAATTTACCAAAAACTCATTTTTTAATCTAAATTTTAAAGTGAGATTGGCATTTTGTTTCATGTTTTATATTAATTTAATATTTACTGAGATAAATATATATTCAGTAAAGCGCAGAGCTCTCATTTGTATATCTTAATGAGTGTTGACAAATGTATGTATGTAGCTGTGTAATCAAAACCACCACCAAGATACAGAAACTTGTTTTGTAAATTTTTCATAATATTCCCTACACCACCCAGAAGTATTCACTAGTTTGAATTTTTCCCCATAGATAAAATGGAACAGATCCATTTTATCTGTTCTGCATCAACATATAAATAAAATAATAATATATATATTCTTATATCTGCCTTCTTATATGTAGCATAATTTTTTAAATACTGTCACATGTTGTAGTACACATAAATTGTTCATTCTGTTCTATTGCTAAATAGCATCCCATTGTATGAATGTGACAAAATACGTTCATTCATTCTCCTGTATAATTGGTTGCTTATCTACTTATCTCTTCATCTATTGAATTATAAATAAAATATTAGTGGATATTACTATTTTAGTCTTTGTGAAAATCAATTTTGAGCAGTGGATCAGCAACTGTCAGTTTTATCTTAAGGATGTCATAGGTCCACCATTATAAAAAACAAAAATAAAAACTGAATCTGTGCAACATGATAGTACCATTTTACAGTATCAACTGTAACATATGACAGATATATTTACCTTGCATGCTAATATTTAGAGTTTTCAATTTTAGCCAGTCTAAAGGAAACCACTGTGGTATTTCATTTCAGTTTTAAGTTGCATTTTTTCTGATGACTAATAATATTGAATATCACCTTACACTGTCGTACATCCACAAGTCCTTGTAGACACTGAATGTTAAAGTCTTTTTTCCATTTTAACTGAACCATTTTTATTATTTATTTATTATTATTTATATGTTTATTCTCTAAATTTAAATATTTTTTTTCAAATACATTGTGAACATTATCTCCCAGCCTATGACCTGATTTCTCATTTTTAACAGTATCTTTTGAGGAACAGAAACTTATAAATTTAATGAAGTCCAGGTAATCATTTATTTTCTTTTTTAAGTACTCTGTTTTCTTTCAGTCTACAAATCTTTGCCCTATTCCTCAGTCACAAAGACATTCTCCTATCTTTTCTTCCAAGAGCTTTAAAGTTTCATCTTTTATTTAGCTTATGTTTCTATTGCTTAAAGTTCTTAGAATTTCTTGGAATCAGTATGTTTGCAGTTTTCATCAAATTTAGATAAACAGTAAATGATTAGCACTTCAAATAATGTTTGTTTGCCCCCTCAAAAAAATTTGAGCACTCCAATTCATATATATTAAATTATTAAAACTGTCACAGACTACTGTGGGGTCGTTTCCAGTTTGTTTTCCTTTGTGTGATTCATTTTACATAATTGCTCTAGATGTGTTTTCAAGTTCACTAATATTTTCTTCTGCAATGTCTAATCTGGTATTAAATTCATACAGTATGTTTTATACCTTAGGTATTCTAGTTCTTATCTCTAAAGTGTGTGTCTTTTTCATATCTTCCATTAACCTTAAAATACCCAATTTTTTTTCTAGATCAGAGTTCAGGAAACTACAGTTTATAGAATGAACAGAACCTGCAGCCTCTTTTTCAAAGAAAGTTTTGTTGGAATATAGCTTTCTTTCTTTCTTTCTTTCTTTCTTTCTTTCTTTCTTTCTTTCTTTCTTTCTTTTCTTCTTATTTATTTATTTATTTATTTATTTATTTATTTATTTATTTATAGATTGTCTATAGTAGCTTTCATGCTACAACAGCAAATGTGAATGTGACAGAAACTTTGGTCCACAAGTTTCAATCTCGCTCCTGACATAAAACTTCTGCTGATCCCTGCTTTAGATTCCTGACATATGTCATATTGTTATAACAAATGTTGAAACATCCTCTTCTACCAATTCTAATATCTGTGCCATTTCTGGTATGGTTTTCATTAGTTATTTTTATAATGGGTAAAATTATCTTGCTTCTTTGCATGCATGACAATTATTGAATGAATGCTACACATTAAGGTTTTACTTAGTTTGGTGCTGGTTATTTTTGTATTCTTATAAATATTTTGGAGATTGGTTCTGGGAAACAGTTTAGTTATGAACAGCTAATTCCTTCAGGGTTGTTTTTTTTTTTTTATGTTCGTTTCTTTTAGGCTTTATTTTATGGAGCAGCATGTCATTGAATTTAGGCCTACTTAGGTAAGCCTTTTTTGAGTACTCTACTTAATGCTTATGAATATAATTTCCATCTAGGGTAATGAAAAGTGGAACTACCCTTATCCCTCTAAAAACACCATGTATTTTTCCGATACTGTCCGGTGGATCTTTGGTTTTATTTTATTTTATTTATTTATTTATTTTGAGAGAGCACGCACATGCAAGTGGGGAAGGGGCAAAGAGACAGGGAGAGAATCCTAAGCAGGCTTCATGCCCAGTGCAAAGCCCAATGTGGGGCTCAATCTCCCAACCCTGAGATCATGACCCAAGCCAAAATTAAGAGTTAGATGCTTAACCAACTGAACCACCTAGAAGGCCCTGGATCCTTGGTTTTAGACTTCCACTGATACTATTGAGAAGTTGGTTGTTCTTTTGAAGATAGTCTACCTTTGTTCTTTCTGCTTATAAGATACCTCTTTGTGTTTCTCTTAATCAGAAATTTAATCAAGAGGTGTCTACGTGTGCTTTTGCAGATCAGATTCCTTGGGTTCTTGTGATTCTTGTCTGTGGCTTGATGTCATTTATTCCTTCAGAAAATCTCAGCTATTATCATTTTGAATTTCCTTTGTAACAAGATTCTGAATACTTTTGTGACAAGCTTATGAATCTCTAAACCTCTTCTCAGATTAATCTTTTAAAATGTGAATTACAAATTACATAGTTATAGACAGTACCAATTACATTGAAATAGTTAACATATTAACAAAACTGCGATATACTAATATATCTACTAATATATCATACCATTAATATATCTATTAATATATCTAATATACTATTATTCCATATTAATAGTGTTCTTTATTGTTTAATCTAACAAAATTTAGCTTTGGTTCTAATAACTACGCTAAATAAAGAAATGAGGATAATCACTATTACCTAGAGGTATCTCCAACAACCCAACAACACTAACAATATAAAGACATCTATGTTTTCTATTGGCAAGTCTCAGGCATTGCATATAATATTATTGAGTGTGACCTGTATTCTTAATGGAAGAAAATTTTAAATCTGAGCTGAAATTACTCAAAAGAAATATGCAATTTTCCCCCATCTCTTAGTTTCCTAGGTAGAGCTGCAATAATGAAATACCACAAAGTACACAGCTTTAAACAATACATATTTAGTGTCTCACGTTTCTGGAAAACAGAATCCTAAAATGTTGGCAAAGACATACTCCCTCTAAAGACACTAGGGTCTTTATTTATTTAAAAAATGTTTAATGTTTATTTATTTTTGAAAGAGAGAGAGGGGCACAGAGAGAGGGAGACACAGAATCTGAAGCAGGCTCCAGGCTTTGAGCTGTCAGCACAGAGCCCAACAGAGGGTTGAAACCCATGAACTGTGAGATCATGACCCAAGCCAAAGTTGGAAGCTTAACCTACTGAGTCACCCAGGTGCCTCAAGACACTAGGATCTTACAGAAGGATCTGTTTCCAGGCCTTGCTCCTAGCTTCCAGTAGCCTCATGCATTCTTTGGTTCCATTTTATTTTTCCTTTCCTTCTGTCCTCTGCCTTTTTTCTGTTGCCTCTGTTAATTTTCTTCTTATTAATTTCATGTATTTTGTAAAACTGTCAAGTAAACATATCTAATAAAAACATATTTCATTAGCATTTTACATTATTTTATCACTTATATTATCATACTGATATCTACATAAATAATAATTTTATTTACTTAGTCATTAACAAATTCTCTGTAGCTAAGCATTTGACCAGGTAAACTTAAGTTGTTCCTTTGCTAATAAACATATATTAAAACGGTTATCAAGTGCTAGAATACTTAAAATATTCAATCTTGCTTTAATATATTAAAATTTTGATATTTTGCAGCAAAAATACATGGTACTTCAAAAACATTATTATTAGAGGTAATTTTAAATATCAACACTAGGGGCGCCTGGGTGGCGCAGTCGGTTAAGCATCCGACTTCAGTCAGGTCACGATCTCCCGGTCCGTGGGTTTGGGCCCCGCGTCAGGCTCTGGGCTGATGGCTCAGCCCCTGGAGCCTGTTTCCGATTCTGTGTCTCCCTCTCTCTCTGCCCCTCCCCCGTTCATGCTCTGTCTCTCTCTGTCCCAAAAATAAATAAAAACGTTGAAAAAAAATTTTTAAATATCAACACTATAGTAGTCACTGTATTTGCAATACAGTGGAGAGCCAGCATCTAGAAATATATATTTCAGGAAATATGCTTGATCTTTTTAAAGAAAAAAAATCATTTGTTTTGGCTGGAAAACAATTGCATAGCTTTGTACTTCTTACACATAGAAATTACTGTAAGACAACACAGGAAAAGGGAAAAGACATGGCTAGAAAATAAAGAAAATATATCTTTAGCTTCATCTTGACAGTTTTTCTGTATGACATTCAGAAGATAGCCAGCATGATAACACACATATAATACAAAGAAATGTCAGGCTGAGAAAAAAAGCCCATAGCAATTAGAAGATGATTACTGACTAGTCAGATCATTTGAGGGTCTTTTGATCAGAAAGATGCCTGAAATGTCAGAATCTGGATATGCTGGAGAAGGAAATCTGTATCTGAGGTTGAGGTTTAATGGTGAATTTTAAAACATGATATTCTTGAATTTGTGAGTTGAAATTTGTGAGAGTTATAACATCTTGAGGAAATACAAATTTTGAAAAGTGTCCCATTCTATCTAGGCATTTATTCTTAAAATCTTACTTATTACACACACTTTGTGTTTGAATGCCTTATTGATTATTTGGTTTGATCATTATCGATCTCATTCCTATGCCTTTCCTCCCTTAAAAAAATGTTCAATGATATACAGGAATAGAGAAAATGATATAATAAATTTTCACATATCTATCATGAGTATCAGCAATTATCAACATTCCATCATTATTTTATATACAGCACCATGCCATGCTATTTTTAAGTATTTCAAAGCAATTTTTTAAACTTATTTTACCTATAAATGTCTTAAATGCATTTTTAATGAGGAAAGATACTTTATATTTGTGAGGGTTTCATGGTATATAGGTATGTCAAAACTAATCAATTTGGATACATTCAAATGTAAAATTTATTTTATTATGCCAATAATACTGCAATAGAGATGTACAAAATAAAGATTTTGCCCACATTTCAATCTAGGTATTGTATGCATTTTGTGATTATAAATGAGATGATTTTAAATTTGGTTTTTGCTCATATATAAAACATACTTTACTTTTAAATTGACTACTTATCCAGCAACTATGCTATATTCCTTGATGATTTGTAATAGCTTATCTGTTGCATGTTCTGAAATTTCTGTGTATAATGATAGTTTCCATTTTTTCCTGTAATATTTATGAGTCCTTTTTAAAAAAAATTTTTATGTGTTTTTATTTTTGAGAGAGAGACAGAGGGAGAGACAGCGTATAAGCAGGGGAGGGGCCAAGAGAGAGGGAGACACAGATTCCGAAGCAGGATCCAGGCTCTGAGCTGTCAGCACAGGGCCTGACTCAGGGCTGAAACTCATAAATAATGGGATCATGGCCTGAGCCAAAGTTGGATGTTTAACCGACTGAGCCCCCCAGGTGCTGCTATAATAATTGTCCCTTTTAACTTGCCTTAAACCACTGGTTAGAATTTCCAATACAATATTGAGTACAATAGAAAATTTTGACTTTTTCCTTAATTCAGTGGGAATGCCTTAATATTTCATCATTATATAATGGGCTGTAGGTTTTTCCCAGATGCACTTCATCACCTGAAAAATAAATTCTGTACTGTTCCCAGTTTATAGTTTAAAAAAAATTTTTTAGGGGTGCCTGGGTGGCTTAGTGGGTTAAGAGTCTGACTTTGGCTCAGGTCATGATCTCACAGTTCCTGAGTGAGTTTGAGACCAGCATCTGTGCTGACAGCTCAGAGCCTGGAGCCTGCTTCAGGTTCTGTGTCTCCCTCTCTCTCTGTCCCTCCCCTGCTTACGCTCTGTCTCTCTCGCTCTCCTTCTCAAAAATAAATAAACAATTTTTAAAAAATGAAAAAACAATTTTTAGCTTAAGTGGCTTTTAAAATAGAGTCTATGTTGAACTTCGTCAAAAAAAAAGTTCTTTGACTACAGAGAAGATAGGTTTTTCTTCTTGTTATCTTGAGGTTTTGAATAAAATTTATTAACTTTCCAATGTTAAACAAATCAGGCACTCCTAAAATAAACCTCACTTTGTCATAATGTATAATTGTTTTTATGTACTGATGACTTCAATTTACTTTTGCATCTATATTTGTGAGAGATACAGTATTGCTTTTGTTTTTCTGTTTTTCTTATAATGCTCATGTAAGATTTGATATTAAAATTATGTTCACTCATAAAACTAGTTTAGAAGTGTTCCTTTTTTTTCTATTCCCTAGATTATTTTGATAAGATTTGTATTTTTTTTTCTTAAATACATAGAAAACTTGAACAATGAAGCTATGTAGAATTGGAGTATTCTTTGTAGAAAGCATTTTCTTACAGATTAACTTATTTTACAGATATAGGATATTCATTACTTCTTTACTCTTCAGTTTTTGGTGTATTTTTCAAGGAGTTTGTCCATTTCACAAACTATACCAAGTTAATTCATATAATATTTAGGGGCTTTACTAATTACTCTTATTATGTCTTCTTTATAAACTTCACATTTTGTTATTATGAAATATATGTTTCCTTTACTTTTTATATTCAATTTACTTTGATATTAATACAGCAATCACTGCCTTCTTTGGTTTTACTGTTTGCAGATATGTATTGCTTTCAATCTTCTTGTGTTCTTATATTTAAAGAGCTTATATTATAAAAGAAATTATGTGAGGCTGAAGGAGTTGGTGCCTTAAGGACAGCAAGAAGTAGAAATATTTATGATTGTTTTTTTATTTTATTTCTTGGTAACATTTTTTTCCATGGAGATTCAGATTTTTTTTTCATCTTTAAAGTCTACTAGTTTTTTATCATGATAAATCTCTGATGTGGCCACTGTAGGTCAATTTTCTAAACTATATGGCAGGCCTTATCGAAATGGGAATGTAGTAGGTCTTTTAGTTCTGAAATGGTCTCTTGGAATATACTTCTCAATATTATTTTTTATTTCATTATTTTGTCTTTTCTTTACAGGGACTCAATGTACATATATGTTGGATATTCCATGCCTATCTTCTCTACTGCTCCCTCTCTAATGGTATTTGCTTCTTTACTTTTTATTTCTTGTTTCTCTTCCTATCTTTATTAAATGACTTTTTGTATGTTTTCAGTTGAATCCAGGTTATTTGTGCATGCACTCTAATTTATTCTTCATTCGTGAAATGATTTTGTATTTTTCTTCAATGTCTTTCATGAGTTTGCCAACTCTTATTTCCTACTTTTATTATTCATTTCTAATCTGAGTTTTTGGATGTCTTATTTGAAGCAATTTCTTTTAATATGTTCATCCACATAATTGTTTAAGAATGTTAATACAGATTGATATGTTCCCCGGGGGTTTTTTTGTGTGTGTTTTGTTTTGTTTTGTTTTGTTTTGTTTTAAGAATAAGTCATTAGCTAAACTCTTGTCATTTTCATTTTATATTTTCTTCTTGTTGTGGTATGTGTTTTGCAAGCAGTTTTCTGTCCACTGGGAAATGTCTCCTATTTTACAAAATCCGCAACAATACCAAGTAGGGATGAGAGGTTTGGGCTATTTATTAAATTGTTTAGTTCAAGTTCGCCCTCTTTGTTGTTACAGAGAAGTGTACTTTCCATAATGGCAGCTTAATTTTGTGGGAGGAGGAACACTGTCTTTTACTTCTGTGGTTCTTTTCCTTTCCCTTCTTCCTCTCCCTCTTATTTTTCTCTAGAAGCCTCATTTTCCTCTTGCTTCCCTCCTTTACATTCACAACAAACCATCTGAGGAATACCTCCAAAACTTCCTCCTTTTTGCTGCATAAGTGATGATTTTTCCAACACTACCATCCCATCCAAGGTTCTTTTATGATTTCAGGACTTTGATTTGTTTTCAATAGGTAGGATTTGCTCTGAGGGTGTATTTATCTCTTTCCCAAAAAAGGTTTTTTGCACCTACCATTCTCTCCCACAAGTTAGCTTGTTAAGTTGTAGATCTTTCTACTTACAAGTAAATTGAAGTGTGTATATGTGTGCATGTGTGTGTCATATTAGCTTTCTTAGCATGAATTATGTGTGGTTTTACTTCTTTAACTTGTTAATCTGTATGTTTTTTGGAATATGTGTGAAAAGAATATGAATGTGATTTTTAAAAAAGTATAAAAGATAAAAGCACTGCATTAAAATATGTTTGGGATATTTTTGACCAGATCATGAGGAAAGAATTTCAGGGGGAGAGGGGGAGAAGTAAAAAGAGAAGCACTGAATCAAGTCTGGGTGCAGAATAGAGAAGCATTTTGCACTAACAATCCTAATTCAGGCCAAAGGCAGCACACTGGAGTAAAATTTTAAGGAGTTGCTTGCTCATCCTTCTTTATAAAAGATTTTGATTCAAATTCAAATTCAGCTGAATTTGATCTCATAAAACTCCAGAGAGATCAAGACCATCAAATAGAAACAACAGGCTTAAATTATGTGTTCAAGTTATAATTTTTTGTTTTAATAATTTAATTTACTTTAAACATATTGAGATCTGACTTTCTTCCATCAAAATAAGTTTGTCCCATATGTCCAAAAAACTTTTCACATGCCCTGAAACTTCCATATGTAAAGCTTTCCCCACTCTATTTTATTCAATTGTTCTTTTTATTTGGCTCCATGATCCTAAATAAAAATAACTTGCGTATGTGAAGGCATTTATACAATCACCCAAAGAAAGGAGAAATTCATATAGTTGAGAGCCATACAAAATGTCTTTACATAATTTTATTCTTTATAGTCTAAATATCAGTGTGCAAATAACATAGAACGCCAGAGATTAGGTTTGTTAATTAGACCTACTAGACACCTAATCCATAGTTAAATGTTTTCTGGTGTTTCTTATTATAATCTGCTGTATTATGAAAGTTAGAATGCAAGCATATATCTTTGGAAAATCAAAGTTACTAGCTAAAAAAGTTATCTTACTAGTTTGTCATATTATGGGCCTATGAAATTCTGATCCTAACAGTAAGTAAAATTATAGTAACTATACTTTCTTGTACTTTATGCATGCATCATGTCCCAAGTTACACATCATATATCTGTTCTTTTAAAAAAATTGTTTTAATGTTTTTATTTTTGAGAGAGAGACAGAGCATGAGCAGGGGAGGGGCAGAGAGAGAAGGAGACACAGAGTCCGAAGCAGGCTCTGAGCTGACAGGACCCAAACTCACAAAACACAAGACCAAACCTGAGCAGAAGTCAGACGCTTAACCAACTGAGACACCCATGCGCCCCTGTCTTCTTATTTAATTCTTCTAGAGTACTCTGGGGTATCACTGCTCCCATTTTATACGTAAAGTAACTGAGATTCCAAAGTGTTAAATAACTTGCCCAAAGCTACACAGCTTGGGAGATAAAGACAAACTCAGTCTCAACCTTCCTGCTGCCATCATTCATTTCAGGTGGCACTCAGCCCATTTCTCCTAACCAAACTGTTATCATGTTTATTCCTCACAGGGAATGAGCCCCTAACTTCATCTTCACCCTCCTAACTGTAAATTTTCAGAAACAAATGTATTACATAGAATAAATCCCACTGGTTAGCTTTAAATCTTTCAATTGCTTTGAAGAAGCCAGTGGTTTGCCATTTAAAATCTATTTTTACTAAGCATAAATTCAATCATAATGTGAAAACCTGACTTGGGGGGTGAAAAGTAGTAACTAAGTCAGAGTGTTTGTTCTTTGAAGTGGTCATTTATATCAGCTTGATGACCGACATCCTTGTAGTACTCTTATGGTACATAATTACTCCCTCCATGCCAAAAATATATATATACTTTTTAAATAAAATACAAGATCTTAACTGAGAAGGAACTGAACTGGGGGAAGGAAGTAAGTCAATGTATTTTTGAAGGAGAGGATCCTGACTTTTACATCCATATTTCTGAGAGATGCATCACAAAATCACTACATAGTAAAATATTCAAGAAGCTCCATGAACCCCAAAGAGAAAACACAAACACATTACAATCAAATTGATGAAAACCATAATAAAGAACAAATCTTAAAAACAGCCAGATAAGAAAATTTCATTACAAACAGAATAAAGACAAGATTAATGACTTCCCATCTGAAACAATGGGAACTGACAACAGGGGAATTGAACCCAGAGCCTTTATCCTTCTATACTGTGCTCCACCCAAGTAATCTAATCAACCCCAGGCCAGTATCACTAAAATATCTAGATTCGTTTTGGGGCACCTGGGTGGCTCAGTCAGTTGATCCCACTTCGGCTCAGGTCATGATCTCACAGTTGATAAGTTCAAGCCCCGCATCAGGCTCTGTGCTGACAGCTCAGAGCCGGGGGTCTGCTTCAGATTCTGTGTCTCCCTCTCTCTCTGCCTCTCCCTTGCTCCCTCTTTCATGCTCTGTCTCTCTCTGTCTCAAAAAAAAAAAAATATATATATATATATATATATATAAATTAAAAAAAAATTATTTTTAAATATCTAGATTTGTTTTAAAGTTGCTGGATTCTGTTCTCATAGTTAGGAATTAAAGGTACAAATCTGAAAAATGGAAAAAGTTATATGGGAGAAGGTTTGGAGGAGATACAGTGGTCTCAATGGATCTGAAAAGTGGTATAGTATTTTTTCATCAATTCTGTGTTTATATGTCATTATTTATGAAAGATAACACCACTACTATTTTTTGTTTTAATGATAAGAAAACCAAAATCCAAGAATGGAACAAAACTTGCCAATAGGATAAACAGAAAGCACTGTAGAAGTTAGACATACTAATCACAGAACATTCAGAAAATCCAGAAGGGTCTAAAGAAATATTTAACATATGAGCTCTATGCTCCAGGAGTAAATATGACCACTATTCATATTTGCCTGTTTTCCTCCAAACTTCTTTAAGATATTGTTATGTTGAATTTATATATGCAAGATAATGCAACTCTTTAAAAAAAATTTTTTTTAAGGTTTATTTATTTTTGAAGGAGAGAGAGCATGAGCAGGAGAGGGGCAGAGAGACAGGGAGACACAGAATGTGAAGCAGGCTCCACCCTCTGGGCTGTCAGCACAGAGCCCGAAGTGGGGCTTGAACACAAGAGCCGTGAGATCATGAACTGAGCCGAAATCAGATGCTTAACCTACTGAGCCACCCAGGTGCCCCAAGAAAATACAACTCTTAACATTTATAATATAAATCAGAGTTCATGCTATTCAAAAAGTGTTTCTCACATAATAGATTCTCTTTTAATTTTCTAAAGCAAGTGTTTATTCATTTATAACCAAGCATATAGTTTAATGTTTGGTACAATTATACATTCACTGCAATAAGTAACTTTTGAAATTATAAATTAAAAAATCTCTATAACTTGTAAATGGAAAAAGTGAATTCAAACCCAAGTCTCTTTGATTCCAGACCCTATGATCATAATTATTAATTAAAGTGCACCTGGAAGATACTATGCATGATTCTTGGAAAAGCAGCAAGCAATTAACATTACCAACAATGTAAAGTGTCAGGGATGTCCAAAAGTAAACTGAAAGTAATTCAGTTACGAATGTACATAACATGTCTTACGAATGTAAAGACATGTATATAAGTTTTAAAAATTTTTTTCAACATTCCTTTTTCTCTGTCATGGCTACCAGTTTCAAGAAAAATGGACATTATACCTCAGTAACCTTATTTTTTAAACTAGCAATACATAAGTTTCATGAGGCTGAAAGGGCTGATTACTTAACTGTACAAAGAGCAAAAACATTTATTTTTCTCCATTTTTCTGTCATTGTTTGAACAGTTTTTCCAGTAAATCAGCTAGCACCAACTGTGATTAATAGGTATAGTTAAATGATTGTGATGAGATTACAACCGTTCCAAAAAAGACAAGTTGTACTGTGATGTCTGGCTTTCTTCTATAATAAGAGAAAAAAACAATTATCTCTTAAATTTGTACAAATATGGCAATGGATTTCCTAGGATGATATCTGTTCTACTTTTAAAAATGCATATGGTGTATTTTTAAAATTATTTCCATTGGCTCTTTCTTGCATGTTTTTGAGGTAGATAACTTGTTATAATTTTCTTGGCATATATTCAAATTCATATGCAGAATTTCTTTTGTGAAGTCATCCAAAGGATACAGGCTAGAACAATGTGCTCAACTGAACAATATTATCTCTACTTCACAGATGACAGAACTGAGACAGAAAAGTAAAATGACATGTTCAATGCCACAGAATGAGTCACTGACAAAATCGGGATTAGAACTCACTGTCCATGAGTTCCAAGACTGAAAGTTGGCAAAACTTCTCCCATATTTGATTAGAGGTATTTGTTAGCTTTGAAAACTCCAAAGCAGACATAAATTTATTTGTAACACTAGTGTGGAAATAAGACAAACCTCTACTCAAAAATAAACATGATACACAGATTTCCATCATGGTAGAAATAGATTTGAATATGTGATCCATGGCATATCCAGTTTAGGTAACAGTGAAGTGTACTATAAGTAAAAGTGTATCTATATTATATTTTCACTTTTTCACTTAATTAAAGAGTACCCTGTGTAGTTAGGACCATATTTATAGTGTTTAGTGTTTCATATCTGAAAGTAATAACCTCATATATTTCTGCCTTATAGACAGATAGAAATATAATCATGTAAACAGTTTATTTTCTCCAGAAAATAAAGTCTTAAATTCAGAGCTTCCACATTAATCTCCAACTTGGTTCCCCAAGCACTAATGACTATGTTTCTTATTCACATAACATTTCATGGTCTGAGCCTATGACACTGCAAGGAGAGTTCAAATTCCTCTAAACTACTACTTCCTTAAAACAGGTTCTCAGTACCCCTGGGAGTTCTGGGGACCTTCTCTGGGATCAATGTAGTCAAAGCTATTTTCATACCATTAAGATATTTGCACCTGTTTTACTCTCATTCTCTTATGAGTGTCTACAGAGGTGACATACGTTTGATGACATTACTGCTTTGATGGATAATAAGTGGTTGTGAATTCTTATGCCTTAAATTTTTTCAGTTTTAATTTTTAAAGTGATAAGTACCAATAGGCATTACTGCATAAACAAAACCTGTTTGAAGGATTTGATAATTTTAAGACTGGAAAGGCAACTTTAGAGCAAAAAGTTGAGAACTATTGTTCTAGGGGCGCCTGGGTGGCTCCGTCAGTTAAGTGTCCGACTTTGGCTCAGGTCGTGATCTCACAGTTTGTGGGTTCAGGCCCCACAGCAGACTCAGTGCTGACAGCCTCCACTCGCACTCTGTCTCTGTCTCTCTCAGAAATAAATAAAACAAAAAAAATTTTTTTAATTAAAAAAAGGAACTATTGTTCTAAGTCAGAAGTAGCAATGAAAATCAAACACATAAATAATCACAGGGTATTGGAATGCATGCTAATATGGTGTTATACATAGAATTCAATAGAGATACTGAGTGGAACTGATTTTTCTGAAAACTGTAGAAATTTATTGAAAGAAGCAATACTTGATCTTGACCATTTTGACTACTAAGAGCATCTGGTTGAGGGATTCCACTGTATTTACGTGATCATTTACGTGATCAGAGCTGATATGGCAAGGTTTTAGAATTTGAAGCAGTACAAAATTCTGATGTGGCAATTTCTTGAATGTGGTGGCTTCCTAATAATTGCAACAATAGCAGTGTGGAATTTATCAAAGCTTTCCTTTGCAGAAGACAACATCCTAATTTTATTTTATTTATTTATTTATTTATTTTTAAAGCAGGTTTTCGAGTTTGGGTCATGTTGAGCTTCAGTTGTGTGAAGTGGTCCTGTGGGAAAGGCAACTGGATATTCAATTTTTTTTTAACGTTTATTCGTTATTGAGAGAGAGAGACAGACCATGAGCAGGGGAGGGGCAGAGAGAGGGGGAGACAAGAATAGGAAGCAGGCTCCAGGCTCCGAGCTGTCAGCACAGAGCCCAGTGTGGGGCTCGAACTTACAAACCGTGAGATCATGACCTGAGCTGAAGTCACCCGCCCAACCGACTGAGCCACTCAGGCGCCCCCAACATCCTAATTTTAAAAGAGGGAACAACTCCCTGGTGGTTACTTTTGAAATGCAGCTTTTAGAATTCTTCTGAAAAGTTCCTTAAGGTTTATTTACTTTTTCAAATAATCCTGTAAGCCATTTAATAACCTGAAATAAACTACTCTATAAACTAGCCACAAGGTATACGTTTGACTTCATCTGAACTCTATCCACTAAACCACATCTTTTCAGTCAGGAGAGAAAGATATTTCCATGGCAATGTTACAGAAGCAGGCTGGATCACTGGTGGAAAAACCAAGTGGCACTCAGACATCTTGGAAGGCAGGAGGAAGTTTATTTCATACCGGTGGGCTCAGAGGAGATCACTCCTCTCAAATTCTGTTTTCCCAATACCTACAGCTGCTATAAAGACGCCTGGTTGCTTGCTCACAGAAGAGATTCTGCTTCATTCCATTGCTTTCTTAATATACTTTGCTATATTTGTTTTACCATTTTATCTCATTTGTTGGGCTCTGTGATTATTTACTTCTGAAATTACTTCAAACATATGAACACAAAAAATGATTGATTTAAAACATGGAATTTGGCAAGTGATTATACATAATGTGCTCTAATTACCTGCAGTGGGGCTTTTATCCTATGAATTTTTCATAAGGATAAAAAGTGCATGGTAAGTAATTAATTGATTATTTTTTTTCATTTGAACAGTGAATATATTTGTAACTTATAGATTAAGACAATTGTTCTGGTTGACTAAAATTACAATACATTTTCAAACATCATTAAAACTATTAGGATCTCCTAAGTAAATCCTGTGACTCTGTTTCAAACAACTACAACTATTTTTACTACCAGGCTGTTAAAAATCCTAATGAGATTAGAACTTTCCTATTCTATATGCTCATATTGTGACTTATAAATGCTCATATATATAAGCAATAATATGGAGTTGTAAGCATTAGCCAACTAAAATCAAGCTCTCTTTGGTCCGGAACTAGAATTTTTTTTTTTTCATTTCATCATTAAAGAGACTTTAAATACATTTCAATTACTTTAAAGAAAATGATAACTTACTGATATATTAGAAGTATCAAGTTGGGAGGAATTAAAGGAGAAGAAAAGAGAGGAGGAAGAGGAGGGGGAGAAGTGAGGTGAGGAAAAAAGAAATTGCCAAAAAGACATGCTAAATTCATAATAGCTGCTCTTTAACAATATAATAAATAATAAATATAATAAATAAATAAATATAATAAAAAGTTAGGATTCTTTTCTCAGTGTAATGTTGCACGTATTACTTTTACTTTGAAACAGGTTATAACTTTTAGGCATACCTCACTTCATTTACAACCTAGTATAGTGAGCAAGTCAGTGTTTGAAGTCCACATACACCTTGACTTATGTAAGTAGTATTTGTTTAGCATTAGAGGAAGTGTAAGTTACAAATAACACAATTAAGTAAGTGTTTAGTTGTCAACTGTCCCGTTAAGCTCTACTGGTCTCATACGGATATCATAACAAGTTACCACAAATGAGATGACTTAAGACAACAGAAATAAACTCTCTCCTGGTTCTGGAGGCCAGAGGTTTGAAATGGAAGTGGTGGCAGGGTCAAGCTCCCTTTGAAGGCTCTGAAGCAGGGCAATTTCCAATAGGTTTCAAGACCTGCGTATAATTCTTTATGGCTTGATCTGCCCTATAGGCCTGTGGTAGCCCTGCAGGCCCAACCTCTGGGCTGTGTTAGCCTCTGAGTCTGCACCTGCGCTATGACCCAGAAATCATTCTGTTTTTGTTTTTGTTTTTGTCTTCTTTGTTTTTTGTTTTTGAGAGAGAGAGAGAGAGAGAGAGAGAGAGAGAGAGGGCAAAAGTGAGCAAGTGCAGATAGAGCGAATCCAGGAGGGGCAGGAGAGAGAGAGGGAGAGAGAAAAAGAGAGAGACAGACAGATGGGGCTCACTCTCACCCGAAGCAGGGCTTGAGTTCAACCAATGCAGGGTCAAACTCACAAGCCATGAGATCAAGACCTGAGCTGAAGTCAGATGCTTCACAAGTGAGCCACCCAGATGTCCTTCTTTTCTAGAATAGTACATGTTTGCAGCTGAGTAATTCTGGCATCAGTCCATTTCCTGCCTATGGAATCCCAGAAGTCTGTCAGTTTTCCTTCATTTTGCCCTCTCTCTGCCCCTCCTCCTTCAGTCCAAGCTGCAAGTGTGTCTGCTGATATAACACTCTCAAAAAACCATCTCAGTCTTCTGTGGACGTCAAGGGGGTATATGCCATTAAGGGTGCTAAATATAGATGTACAACAGGTAAATAAAGTCTATGTAATCAGTAAATTTAAACACAAAAGCGGAAGAGAAATTGGACAGAAGATGAAATTCACAGTAAGTTACAGTGAGACTATTGGGGAAGTGATATATTTGGGGAGATGAGATTATTTAAGAGGAGAACCAATTGAGAGAAATGCATCATAAATGCTAGACAGAAAGGAAGCAGTTATCTAAAAGTAAAAGAGTGAATTCAGCATACAGGTAGAAGGTGACCAGAGAAAGTATTTGTTAAATTTGGGGGAGAGTAAGTTGGCTAGGGAGGAACAATAAGAAATTAATGGAAACTTGCATGAGAGAAATACAAAATAAGTGAGCTAAAAGAATCAGATGAAAAAAGTCCCTTCAAGTCATTCTATTATTTACCTAGGAATCAATATAAAGTGTTTTCAGCTGAAGCCCCTAAGGAGCTTCCTTCATATGACCAAAGTGGTCATTTCTGTGACCTGCCCTGTCAAAATCAGCCACTTATAAACTTAGAGTTTGAAAAAATTGTTAAGTCTGTTTCTGAAAGTTTGTCTGAGACTTGTTATTGGATCAAAGCCCATAAGGACACATTAACCTATAAGCATAGTTTTATATTGAAATGGAAATAAAGTACTTCTGCACTTAGCCCATTATTGCAGTTGACAATTATTGAATAAAATGCCCACCAATAAGA
This sequence comes from Herpailurus yagouaroundi, assembly GCF_014898765.1. Lineage (NCBI taxonomy): Eukaryota > Metazoa > Chordata > Mammalia > Carnivora > Felidae > Herpailurus > Herpailurus yagouaroundi. The sequence continues at coordinate 20,087,690 of NW_024412391.1, forward strand.
CTTACTAGGAAAGTTCAATCATTTTATTCAGCCCAACCCTATCTGTTCCCATAGTTAGAGCCTGGTTTTGGTATGTCCAAAACTCATAATATTCCACCATATTTGTCACCTCAAAAACAGTAAGGCACAATAGCAGCCCTGGTTGAGTCACTTTTGCCATTTCTGGAATTCCATATCTAAAAGAAATTGGCAGAGCACCTGGGTAACTCAGTTGGTTAAGCATCTGACTCTTGATTTCGGCTCAGGTCATGATCTCATGGTTCGTGGGTTCCAGCCCCATGTTGGGCTCTGCACACTAACAGTTCAGAACTTGCTTGGGACTCTCTCTCTCCCTCTCTCTTTCTGCCCTTCCCCACTCATGAGAGTGTTTCGCTCTCAAAATAAACCTAAAAAAAAGAAGAAATTGGCATTAGCATTATGTATTAGTCTGAGAGGGCTGTCATAACAAAATACCACAAACTGGGAGGCTTAAACAACAGAAATTCATTTTCTTACAGTTCTGGATGCTGAATGTCCCAGATCAAGCTGCCGACTGGGTTGGTTTCTGGTGAAAACTCTCTTTTTGGCTTGCAGACAGTACCTTCTTGCTCTGTCCTCACACAGCTCTGAGCACAAACACTCCTGGCGTCTCTTGCTGTTTGCCTGTGACCACCAGGCCTGTTGGATTAGGCCTCATTCTATGCCTCATTTAACCTTAACTGTCTCCTTAAATTCCTTGTCTCCAAATATAATCTTGTTCGGGGCTAGGGCTTCAACATATTAATTGGTGGGGCGGGGGGCACATTCGGTCCATAACGACATAAATGGCATAAAATACACTGAATTGTTTATGTTAACGGCATATGTCTTTAATTGTGATAATAAAGCTCTTTACATTAAGAGCATAGTCTCTTCCTGGAAGTCAATGCTAGCAACAGATTTTTCCCCCAGCAAATGAAAACATTTCTTCTGAAATCCTCCTGTAAGTCTGTGGATTGTCAAGCAAATCTGCCTCTGTGAGAAACATTATGCAAAAAAAGAAACAAAAAAAAAGACTTCCATACCCAATGAAATTATATACTCCAGCTGCAACAAGTGCCAAAATGATCTGAGAAATTTTCAGACATAAATTAATTCTAATGGAATAACTTTTCTTTCTTATACTTAAGACAATAATACTTTTCCTTAATTTTATATTTTTATTTTTTTTTTAAGTTTATATTTGAGAGAGAGAGACAGAGTGTGAGCGAGGGAGAGGCAGAGAGAGAGGGAGACACAGAATCTGAAGCAGGCTCCAGGCTCTGTGCTGTCAGCACAGAGCCCGATGCGGGACTCGAACCCACAAACTGTTCATGACCTGAGATCAGGTCATGACCTGAGCTGAAGTCAGATACTTAACTGACTGAGCCACCCAGGCACCCCATTTTCCTTAACTTTTTAAAGATGTCCACTTGATTACAACAAGAAATTATATGTTTAATATGTTGGCATAATTCATGAGAACAAATATAACAGACAGAAGTTCTTGTATTACCTGGAGTCCTTCCTCTACCATAATTCTTCCTTTTATTTCTGGAATTGGTAGAAGCTTTGGCTGTGCAGACATAACTATGTAAATGACATGGCATAGCTTCAGTGGATCTTTTGAATGTTTACCCAAGTGGAATTTAGGCCTGAGGCACCCCTCACCTCTAAGGTACAATCAGATTTGAATGTGGATTCCTGGAAGGAGGATGTCAAGAAGTCCAATAGGGTTTGTCTTATAAATGGTTTTTGAAGCAGCAGGAGAAAAGAGCTGCTGAATTGCCCGAAGGCTCACTAAAGGCTTTAGGCATTTTCATTTTCAGAATATCCTGAAACTAAAGCTATCATCACTGTATTAAAATGATCACACTCTCCTACTTTTCTTCCCCATATTCTTAATCTGCAACAGAGAAGCAGTAATAAGTAATTCTCAGAACCATGGAGTTTATAGGGAAATTTTGTGGGAGTTTATTTTTGAGGATCTAAGCAATGTTTTCCTCAGCATAAAATATACAAAAGTCATTCTGTAGGATAAACTATTAAGGATTCATATATATTACCTTAGTAATGCTGGATTGCTCCATATAACATCATCTAAAATGTATCTATCATGCCTAATTTAAATTCTGCAACCTTCCTCTCTATTATATCATTATCACTGGGTGCAGAGACCTGTGGATGGCAGCTGTTACATATCTTTTTTCCTTCAGACAAACTGGGATGTTAGTATATTTCAAGTCTCAGGTTTTTGTGAACATAGGTATATATACATGTTTTACAAAAGTCTTTAAGTATCCTCTTATACAAGGGAACAATATTTATGTTAGTATTCTAAAAAGAGAACAGTCCTATCTGAGGTTCCTAATGATGTTGTGTAAGCCAGAGAAAAAATATTTTATGACTTTCAAAAGGACATTATGGCTAAATCTGCATATGTATTGCAATTTTGATACCAGAACATAAGAAGTTCTGATATCAGGGTTCAATGGTTTATTCCCTTCCTTATGTAATGAAAAAGGTACCAGACAGGAATGGAGACTAAGGCAATTTTTGTTTTATCCCTACATTCCTACTGTCCTGAATAAGATTTAAAGATGTCTGAGTAACCGACGGCTCTGCTACTGAGTATGTTCATATTTTAAAAGTTTGGGCCTTTATGCTTTAGGCACTAACTTACAACATGGAACTAGGGCTTTGGAACCACTGGAAAGTAGAAATGACATTTTATCAAAGAAGTATTTGGTGCCAAAATTACATGATAAATTCTAGTTAATTTATTGATTGATATATTTATTTATTCTAGATACTAGAGATGCAGAAAAACACCAGATAAAGCCCTGTACTCATGGAGCTTAGAGTCTAGCAAAACGAGGCATATTAAATACATTACATGCATTGGGGAAATAGATTTTTTTTAATCTCCTAATTCAGAAAACTTCTCACAAAGGTAGAAACGAAAGAAAACAATTTTGCTACTGAATAAACATTAAACCAGAATGTGTTGAGCATCACAGGTAATCTGTTAAAACACTGCACAGACAGAAAGAAATCTCACCCTTTATAAAAAGACAAGCAGATACAACCCATTACAACATGCTCTCGTAAACAACAACTGGGTCTCAGGTAAGAGGACTAGATAGCACCATCTGTCACCCAGGGTTCATTCTCAGTAATTGGAGTGGTCATTTGAGTTTGCTAATTAGGTTATCCAAAGGAAAAGTAAACTTGTATCTTTATAACAAGAGGTAGTTTTGCACTTCAAGAGGGCTGCTCGCCCAAGTTAGGCCTCTACCCTTCTTTCTACAGAAACTGGGAGACAGGGTGGCTATCTTCCTTGATTACATACCAGATATTATCCCCAACACCTTTAAACTGACATTCCTGGAGCTTAATGCTGGCAAGAGACTATTTTGCTTTTTAACAAATTTATATACATTTCAAAGAGATAGAAAGAACTTAAAATTACAAATTTTCTGAAGTAAATGCTCTAAGAAATATGAAGGGATAAAGTATTTTCTCTTATTTTCAACAGGGAGAATTAAGCTTCTTACTTTTAATGTGTATTTGCCCTTACAATCTCCTCCCTGGCTTACTATAAAAAAGTAACATCACAGTTTTCTAATTATCTTCATTGCTATTTTTACCTTTCTCAGGGCAAGCTGCAGACATATAAATATCTAGCAAGTCCACTGAAATTAAAGATCCACTTTCTTTGAAGTTTAAGATAATACAAATCTTTTGTTATATATTTTATTCTTTTGGCTATTTTTTTTTTTCCCTGAAGTAAACAAGTGATTTATAGATTTCTCTTCCCTCATGGAGAAAACTTCAGGGTTAAGAAAAATAGTTCTGCCCCAAGAGAAATTTTATTAATATTATCTATATTGTAACACTGCCTTGGGATTGAAAGAAAGATACTACCTCTTCCGATGTTGAATCTTTTCTGATCTCTTTCCATAAGAGAAAAGTGTTGGGCTAGGGTACTGATAGAATGTCCAAAGGTACAAAAAGGAAAAGGAAAAAAACTACCATCTTTTTCTCAGTGGAATTTCCAGTTGTCACTTCTACTCAGCAGTTAATTGGTAATACCACCTAAGAAAAAATAAGGCAAGATACAGGGGCGCCTGGGTGGCTCAATCATTTAAGCATCGTATTCTTCACTTAGGCTCAGGTCATGATCTCACAGCTCATGAGCCCAGCATCCTGCTCTGTGCTGACAGTGAGGGGCCTGCTTGGGATTCTCTCTATCCTGCTCTTTCTCTGTCCCTCTCCTGCTCATATGCATGTGCATGCATTCTCTCTCTTTCTCTCTCTCTCTCTCTCTCTCTCTCTCTCTCTCTCAAAATAAACAAACATTAAGGAAAAACATATTATGGTAAGATACAAACTTCAGTCCATCTGGTAAAATAATTTCCAAGTCTCAGAATTTTAAGAATTGAAGTCTCCTATTATTTATCAAATGATCCATACTCCACACGTGGTTATGGGGAAGTCAGTTTAGGGGAGGAAAGGGAAATAATTAATCATGAGATAAAGTGTGTGGTAAAAATAGCCATCTTTCTAATCTTAATCATTTAAAAGATTATTAGGCAAATTAATCAAAACCGTTTTCCAGTGTTGACCTCTTCTGGGTACTCTAGAAAGTCTGTGGAACATTCCTGAATTTTCAGTGCATCCCATCTGCTACCTCTTAGCTCACTTGTCTTACTACCCACACTCCATACCTTTACTCCCTCTGCTCTAGCCACCCACCCATTCCTGTAATTCAGCAGTTACTCTCCAGACTCAGCCTTTGTACTGCTTTTCTGTCAGGAAGATTCAATACCCACCCCCATGGTCAGATAGCCACTCACAGAGCTAGCTCTTTTCCATTAGCTTCCCCCTCGTATGTCATTTTATCAGACAGGTTTTATCTGACTACCCTATATAAACAGCACCTTCTTTACTGCTAAAACGTCTCCCATCCCTTTTATTTGTATTTGCTAGTACTCCTATTTCCCCCTAACAGACGACAGCTGATATGTGTGAGGGCACAACGGAAATGCACACGGAGGCACCCACTCTCATGTAACCTCTGCTCAACACTCTTCTGCTCACTAGTGCTATACTATCATCTCAACAGCTTTGGACTGAAAGTCTGCTTCCCCTTCTTCTCACATTATTACATATTTTCATTTTCCTATGTTATTGTGTGCATAATTATTCCATAGCATTTGCCACCATCAATCTTTTACTATAGTGAGCTATGTGCACAAGTCTCTATTATAAAAATTAAAGGCCATTGAAGGTAAAGACTGTTCTGTCCCTCTTCAAACCCTGAAAGTACATAACATGAAGCAAATAATTACTTGCCAAACTTATTATTTATTCACATAACATATTTTTAAATCTGTAATTTCCTGTAAGATTGAAATATTTTTTAATAAAGCAAATTTTAAAAAATATATTGTAGAGTGAATTAATTAACTTTCCCAGGAGACCACTGGAATTTGAAAAGTGGAATTTATTGCCTTATCCCAAAGATGAATTAGGCTTGTAAAACTATTCTTAAAATTATTTGAGAACATGGTAGTATTCAGATTTCTCTTAAGTAACACTGTATGGAGTCTGCTTCTCTGTTTTCTAATGCTAATGGTTCTATTATGCTTCTAAGGAAGGGGCCCTTTTGAAGTAGAGCCAATTTTCTCTACACTGTCCTTTCTTGTTCAAGATTATTCTGTAAGCCTGCAGGATTTGTTACTGATAGTCTGGTTTTCTTTCCTTTTCCTTCTCCTCTTTGGACATTGTAACAGTAACTTGGACCATCACTTTTCAATCCATGGAAAGAAAAGCAGAGATTCAATATCTGAAGAGGCAATATCTTTCAGTTCCAAGGCACTGTTACAACACAGATAACACTGATAAAATTGTTTTGGGGCAGAGTTTTTCTTCTTAACCTCAAAGTCTTCTCTGGGAGGGAGAAAGCTATAAATCTCTTGTTTACTACAGACAAAAATAAACTAAAATAATTAAATAACAAGAGAGTCATCTTACCTCAACTCCATATGTGGTATTGCTAAAATAATTGAAAAAATAATAAAAACATGAATCATTACTTTCAATTCATTCAAGAAAGACCCAACCCCATGGATCACTTTGTGTAAGTAATATATTCATAAAAATATTTTAAAAACTTAAAACTTCTATATTGTACAATATTTCGATTGTCTATTATTTTATATGGCAAGGTTGAGGGGTATTTTCCTTATGTCAATTGAAGAAGCTAAATTGGATTATGGGCTTTTTATTAAAATCATTCAAGCCTCTTTGGTTCATTTTTTTCTGATATATTCTTATATGATAATTATGTTAAAACCCAAAAAATTGATGAATGGATATGTGGAAATGGCACAAATGGTGTGTAAATTTATGTAAATTTGGTGATTTTAGATATTCAAATATTCTGAAAATATGTTGTGCGCTAGAAACAGTTTTAAATCTAGCAAAGGAAATCTGATTATTAACTGATTATTAGAAATAGGTCTGATTTCCTTCAGTAAAATCTTATGGGATTATATCCACTCCTGCATACAATGGAAAATAGGACAATATAGCAGAACTCCTCTGTGGAAGTGCATTGCTTTTCCCTAGACCTGGTCCTATCCAGTCTCTGAATTAATTGATCTGTAGCCAAACAGCCATTCTCTCTGAGAGTCACAGAATGTTTGTTATCAGGAATTAAAAACTATGTCAAATAAACAGGAAAAGCCATGTAATTGTAAAGAACAATTAAATATAACCATCTGTTTTCAGTCTCTCCTTTGAGGTCGGTTACCCAAATACATGTACCGATGTAGAAGTTGAACAGGATTACAATCACTCTCTGAAACCTCTTAGAGTCTGTCCTTAAACCTAGTGTTTTGTTTTGTTTTGTTGTTTCTGCTTTTTGTTTTTACTCCAAAGCATAAAACAATTCACCTGCTGATGAAAAGCAATTCCTTCTCCATAAGAGTAATAGCCTGGCAGAGAATCTGTTATTTAGGCTTTATAACAGAGATAGATTTAATGGAATTCAATTTTATTAGATTTTGTTGTTTGGAATTCATTTTTTTTTTTAATTTGACACAGAATTCAGCATGTTTCACGTGCCCTACCACATTCTAATTGACACATCTCTTGAATTTTATAGGATGTCAGATTGACTACCTGCATTTTCATAAATGGGTTGTCTGAATCCATCTGGGCTGCTAATAATTAAATACCACAGACGAGCTTATAAAGAACAGAAACTTCGGGTGCTTGGGTGGCTCAGTTGGTTAAGCATCCAACTCTTGATTTCGGCTCATGTCATGTACTCGTGCTTCATGGGATTGAGCCTCGTATCAGGCTCTGCACTGACAGCTTTAAGCCTGTGGACTCTCCTCCACGCGCACACATGCTCCGTTCTTTCTCTCAAAAAAAAAAAACAAAAAAAAAAACAGAAACTTACTGCACAGAGTTCTGAAGGATGGAAATCTGAGATCAGGTGCTAGCACGGCTGGGTGAGAGCTCTCTTCTGAGTCTTAGCCTTCTCATTGTATCCTCACATAGCACGAGGAATCACAGATCTCTCTAAAGTCTCTTTTAATAAAGCACTAATCCTATTCATGAGGTTCCACATTCCTAACTTAGCACCTCCCAAAAGGCCCACATCCTAAAATGATCACTTTTGAGAGTTAGGATGTTAGCACATAAATTTGGAAGAGACACATTTAGACCACAGCATGGGTATACGGCAAAACCAACAAAAATCATACACATTAAATCAGATGGTGGCAAACATAAAAAGAGTTCATACTTCGGTCTCACTTTATCACTTAAACTGACAGTGAAATATATTCTGTCGGCAGCAGTTTTAGGGATCTATAATTCTGCCACAGAGAAATCAAGCTTCCTTTACTTCATTGTGAGAATGGAGAAACACAAAGCACACACACAAAGACTCACAATGTTATATGGAAGGTACTTGGAAAAAAAAAAAAGATTCATGCATTGTACTATAAGATAACATCTGTGGTACTGAAATTAGAATGAGATAATGAAATAACATGAACAGACTAATCTGAATTAAATTGTGGGTTGCAAGATGTGTGCAAGTCTCATACTGAGCATGGCCTGTCTTATTACCTTTGTTATAAAGCCTTACTGAAGGATTCCTTTGAACTCCCAGATAGGAGATCAATACCAGAATCATCTCTCCATCTATCCCACTAGAATAAAAGTGTTGGCTTTTTTTCCTCTGATTATGTACTCCAAATATGACATGTAATATGGTAATTTGGATAATTTTTTTTTAGTGGCACAATGTATTTTTTTTTAATTTATTTAAATCCATACATAGTTAACATACAGTGTAATAATGGCTTCAGGAGTAGAACTTAGTGATTCATCACTTACATATAACACCCAGTGCTTCCCAACAAGTGCCCTCCTTAATGCCCATCACCCATTTAGCCCATCCCCCCACCCAACACTGCTCCAGCAACCCTGATTGTTCTCTGTATTAAGAGCCTCTTATGGTTTGCCTGCCTCTCTGTTTTTATCTTATTTTTCCTTCCCTTCTCTGTGTTCATCTATTTTGTTTCTTAAATTCCACATATTAGTGAAATAACATGATTATGTTTCCTTCTCTGACTTATTTTGCTTATTTCTAGTTCCATCCACATTTTTGCAAATGGCAAGATTTCATTCTTTTTGATCTCTGAGTAATATTCCATTGCACATATTCTTTATCCACTCCTCAGCTGATGGACATTTGAGCTCTTTCCATAATTTGGCTATTGTTGATAGCACTGCTAAAAACATTAGGGTGCATGTGCCCCTTCAAATCAGCATGTTTATATTTTGGATAAATACCTTGTAGTGCAGTTGCTGGGTCACAGGGTAGTTCTATTTTTAATTTTTTGCAGAACCTCCATACTGTTTTCCACAGTGGCTGCACCAGTCTGCATTCTCACCAGCAGTGCAAAAGGGTTTTCTTTCTCTGTATCCTCACCAACATCTGTTGTTACCTAAGATTAGCCACTCTGGCAGGTGTGAGGCGGTATCTCATTGTGGTTTTGATTTGTATTCCCCTGATGATGAGTGATGCTGAACATCTTTTCATGTGTCTGTTAGCCATCTGCATGTCTTCTTTAGAAAAATGTCGGTTCTGTCTTTTACCCATTTCTTCACTGGATAATTTGTCTTTTGGGTGTTGAGTTTAAGGAGTGCTTTATAGGTTTTAGATACTATTCCTTTATCTGATAGGTCATTTTCAAGTATCTTCTTCCATTTCTGTCAGTTGCCTTTTAGTTTTGTTGATTGTTTCCTTCACTGTCCAGAATCTTTTTATCTTGATGAGGTCCCAATAGTTCATTTTTGCTTTTGTTTCCCTTGCCTCCTGAGACATGTCTAGTAAGAAGCTGCTGCAGCCAAGGTCAAAAAGGTTGCTGCCGGTCTTTTCCTCTAGGATTTTGATGGTTTCCAGCTTACATTTGGGTGCTCCATCCATTCTGAGTTATTTTTGTGTACGGTGTAAGAAAGTGGTCAAGATTCATTCTTCTGCATGTCCAGTTTTCCCAACACCATTTGCTGAAAAGACTGTCTTTTTTCCATTAGATATTCTTTCCTGCCTTGTGGAAGATTAGTTGGCTGTACATTTGGATGCTTTTTAAATGTGTGCTGATGTGCAAGTGCTAGGCTTACAATGCAAAACATCAGGGTTAATAAAGTTAGAATGATTCATCTCTTAAAAAGGGCAATGTGCCCTGTTGTTCAGCTGCATAAAATGGAGATTGGCAGTTTCATTACTTACCTTAGGAATTCTCTTCCTTTAAAAACCAATTAATTTTTGTCATTGTTTAGTCTAAATTGTACTTACTTTTTTCCTAAAAAAGGTACAGTAAGACCTATTGCAGACAGATAATTACTACAGTACTTTGGCAAGGATTGATCTACTTTGTGTTTTCCTTTTGAAGACACTATGTTTGTTTTCTTTATTCTGGCCTCTGGTTTTAAGGTCTATTAAAGACATATTTACAAAGATTTCTATTCACACAATACTCCTCCCAAAGCATCAGCAAATCTCTTAGTGAAGGTCATGTCCTGGTCAAGAATTGGAGGATTTTATAAATATTCTGGAAAAGCTATCCTATCACAGGTTTTGTAAAGAAAATAAATCTGTGGCATATACTACTTAATGTTCAACCAGATGGAGCAGTTAATTATTTACTGACTCAAAAACGAAACATACACATCTTTTACCTCAAAATGTCATCTACTCCACTTGATTCACTTTACCTAATTAATGGAAGGATTCTGTTTAGATATTTGTAATACATGTACAAAATGAAAGAATATGGTAGATTCAGGACCTCATAACTTTCCAGGTAATGGACAAATGTTTTGTATCATAAATTCAAACCCCCATCAACACACTTTTTCTCCTAAAATTAAGGCAACCATTAAGTAATCACAGGAAAACAAGTAGCAAAAAGAATTTAGCTAAGTAATATATAGTAATAATAGAATTTGTAAGGGAATGCATGATAAAATAAATCTAACCTATTTTGCAAGCCATACGTCACTGTAATCCAACTGTTCTTCAATCATAAAAAATAAAATTAAGGAAAGAACTCCATGAATTTCTAATATTAGAGACCAATAATACATGTTTTGAAATATTTTTATTAATTCATAACTGTCTCTGTTTCAGAACTGGAGTGTATACACACTTTTAGGGTAGTTTAAGTCACATTTTAAAAGCAATATTAAAACCTTTTCAACATTTTGAAAAGATTCACATATTTGTTTTAAATTGGTTGATTCTTTGTGAGACTGCATATGCTATGTAATGTATATACACAAATATCTATCTACACAGTATATAATTTTATCATATATCTAAAACATGCTTAACTAGATTGACTTTTGTAATATAAATACATGTTGTTAAACTATTTGAGATCATTGCCTGTGGAATATACATTTTTGAACCCCACTACGCCTAACTCAAGGTAGGCATTATGTATTTGTTCAAAGAAAATTTATTATAGTGAAATCAACTGAAATGTTGATTTTGCATACAATATATCTTTCAAAGAGTGATGTGAATAAATATTTAAATACAATGCATATTTTAGTTTATCACTGAAATATAAATTACTATTCTTAAAATATCTGAAATGTCTCCTTACTTATGACTAGAAAATAAAATCACAGGCAATACAATACAGTGGCCTCACTGAAACTGTAACAGTTGATTTTGCTTTCTAATAATGAGAATATATGGAGTCAAAAAAAAAATAAATTGAATTGAAACCTTACTGAAATACACACAGTACTACATAAAGAAAATTCAGGTATCTACATGAGTAAATATATTGTATATGTTATATAAAATTTACTAGAAGTATTAGAAAATTGAAAGACTGAGTAAAACTAGAGAAAAAAATTTGAATGTATGGATTTCATGGAATGTGTCAAACTGGAGAGTTTATCAGAATGTAAGTATAATTAATCAGGTAAAAAATTAATGCTTTAAATTCAAAAAATTCTAAAATTCTTTTTAAAAGCTGCAATAGTTTATAATTTTATATAAAAACTCTGTAGCAGAATTTAGTACATTTTATAATTAAAATGACAGAATTTAAATAATCAAAGCTGTTTGAATTTGGTCTTCAGCAATAATTTTTTCATCACCTGATATTTTGGAAATTTTAAAAAGGAGACCTTCAATAAAAAATAATCATATATTGGGGCGCCTGGGTGGCGCAGTCGGTTAAGCGTCCGACTTCAGCCAGGTCACGATCTCGCGGTCCGTGAGTTTGAGCCCCGAGTCAGGCTCTGGGCTGATGGCTCGGAGCCTGGAGCCTGTTTCCGATTCTGTGTCTCCCTCTCTCTCTGCCCCTCCCCGTTCATGCTCTGTCTCTCTCTGTCCCAAAATAAATAAAAAACGTTGAAAAAAACTTAAAAAAAAAATAATAATCATATATAGAATTCCATTTTACTGCTTCCTATCTACCTCAGAAAGATTTCACATACTGTTAACTAGTCCATTTTATAGAGTCTTTATAATATATTTTGTAATAGGGTTAGTATTTCCTTTGAATTAGACTCAGTGTGTACAGAGACACCTTATCTGTTCCCTAGAATACAGGCATCAGAGGTCCTCCATCCATTAGATGTCCAAAAGTCCTTGAATTTAGGATTTATTTGGGAGTTACTGGGCAGTAGAACAACAGGTTGGCTTTCCCTGGAAGGTCACTGTTGACCTTCAGTGCAGGATAAGCCTTCAAGTCTATGCAAAATAGTCCTTCCCCTAAATACTAACTTCAGTGTTTCCGGGGCCACAAATATCAGAATGCAAAACAAATGGCCTCAAGCTGTCAGATTTGATCTATAGCATTTGAATTCCTAACTCCAACTAACTTTTTTTTTCTTCTCATAATTTCTCTTCTCTGAGTTATGACCTTTTCCTCTATTCCTTTAATTAATAAAAGAAAGCTCATTTTGTTTGCTTTATGTAAACTACGAATGTTTGACCCATCAAGAAAGTGTCATTCATATTATGGTTTATCTTCCTTTGCTAGCATTAATGAAGCCCTTGAAATTAAAAAAAAAACCACAAAGCCTTGTATGTTCTGGGATCCAAGGAGCAAAATATTAGCTCTTTCATGACGAGTCAACTTTCCTCTCCCAAAAGAATGGAACAGGGAGTTTCTGGTCACATGCGTAAAAAAAAATCAATTAAACATACAAAACTTGAGTTGTGAGCAAATCACCACACCAGCTGATTTTTTTTCTGTCAAGATACACAGTTATAGCTGTGTATTTAGATTTATCAGTCAACCCAAAGTAAGGGCAGCTGTAAAACAAGGGGTAAAGTATTCATGGGAATTGATAAAAGTTGAGGACCAAGCCTGGGTTATTACATCAACCAATACATACTAATCATTCAATAAATTATCTGGATTTTTATTTAATAAAAATGCACGTGGAAAAGCTGGTTGTAATGCAAACATATTATAGGTTAAAATGAATACAGAAGAAAGACATTGGATCAGCTTGAATTAAAGTAATTTGCTGTGATGAAGCAAAAGAAACTAGATTTTCTAAAGGAAAGTGCCATGGGGCAAAAAACATTCCAATAATTGAAAAGGGAAGATAGTACGTTCAGTTTAATCACTATTGAAAGTAAAGGAGGTTATGAATTGGGCTTTTAACTCACACAGAATGTAATTTTAGTACCTAACGCATCTTGAAAGACAAAGGAAAATGATCTATGAGGAAGTCTAAGAACAAATATGAGAGTTATTTAAGTAGTGTCTAGTGAAAACAAGGCAAACTGTGATATGTGAACCTGTTAACTAGATTTTGGTAATAGAGAAACTGCCATAACATTCATCATGGGACTTAGAATACAACCAAAGGGGAAGCCCTTTGATTAAAGGTAATTCTTTCTCTATCTCTCAGTCTCATCTAGTTTCCAACTGTTTGTAAATCTCATGTGAACACAAAACTCTGTTCTCTGTCTTTTCATTCTTCTTTGCTCTTGCTTTGCTTTTAAAAATGTTTTAGTTCAGCTTCACAACAACAACAACAACAACAATACTTAATTCCACAAAAGCTTTGGGGTTTTTGTAATATAAGAAATGCCATTAAAGTAAATAAGTAGTTGGCTCTTACCTAAGACAATTCAAACTCAACAAATTAGATAAATTAATCAAAAATAAAGCAATCAACTTTTGGATTCTGCCCAGGATGTAGATAACTGGAAAAAAACATTCCTCCTAGACTTACGATAACTCCAAATCTTGGAAGAAATGCGAGTTTATGAATCCTATTTCACTCTCAGAGAGCTGAGGGCACAGGGCAACCAACTACCTACAAACCTAATGAGACGGACTCCGGCAGGGAAAGATGGGACATAAGCACTTGCTAACCTGAGACAAACTAAGTTAGCTACACAAGTTCATGAATTACCAGATGCTGAATGAGGACTGGCAAGGGTGTGGAGGAGCCCCTGGGGGTCTCAGAAATAGGGACATTTTACATCCTTTTGTAGGCTATTATCCACTATCCACACTATACAACCATAAAGAAGAAAGCGAGGAAGAAGGAGAGGAAGGAGACAGGGAAGGCAAGGGGGAAGAAGAAAAGAAGACAAAGATGAAGAGCAAGACACTGGTGAGAGCCCTGAGAAAGTCTCCTTCATGATGCGTGACTGGGGGAGGAGAAGAGTCTGTGTGGGAGGAATAGGAAAGTCCACCTGAAACTTCTTATCTCCATTACAGAACTGAAGCCTTATTCTGTGAAAAGAAGGGGAACGAACACGGCCACTCTCAGGGCACTGGAGAAAACCCCACCGCAGACGGGGTAACCGAAAAGAAAAATCCCTTCGGGAGAGGCGGAAATGTATTTTGGGTGCAGAACCGGAGGCGAAAGGGTGCAGGGTCAGCGAAAAGGTTACACCTCTGGGACACAGAGAGACAGTGGCTAAGGCTTGAGGCTACACAGGCACAACGGAGAATACTCCTCTGCTCGGCCACCACCAGGCTAACAAGTGTCCTGTGACACCTTAATGGGAAAAATGCCGGGAGAGTGGGAAGAGTGTAGAGACAGACCCTAACTGAGGCAAAGCACAAAGGGAAGGCCTACACTGAGAGGAGAGCAGACGCGATACAAACCTCCTATCGGACCATCCAGACCACAAAAACAAGGTATTATAAAGGAACCTGAAATGTGTGCTGCACTTAGGGCAATCACAGCAAACTAAAAATCTAAGTCCAACTCAGCTTCTGAGAACATTAATGTAAATCCCACACTAAAGGTCTAGCAGAAGAAAAGGTAGGCCCATTTCCAGGCATAAACTCTACTCCATTCTCCACTGTTTTATGTAACATGTATGGCTTTCAACAAAAGAAAGTATGAGGTATCTAAGAAGCAAGAAAGAAACAACACACTGCCAAGAAACAAAAAATCAACAGAGCCAGAATGAGATATGACAGGAAGGTTGGATCTATCTCACAGGGAACTGAAAGTAACTATGATTAGTATGCAAAAGACTCTAAAGGAAAAGGCAGAAAACATGCAGCATCAGATGAGTAATTTTAGCAGAAATATAAAAACTATCAAATAGAATCAAAGGCTGGGAATAAAAAGCAAAATGAAGAAGGCCTTTGAAAGGCTTGCCAGCAAGTTTAAATACACCTGTGAGTAGAATCAGCAAATTTCACATAGGTTAATGCAAATTACCCAGACTGAAACATAAAGAGACAAAAAAGCAAATAAAACAGAACAGGGCATCCAAGAGCTGTGGTACAATATCCAATGGTCTACTATAAGTGTAATTGAAATCCCAGAAGAAGAGTTAAAGAATGTGGTGGAAGAAATATTTTAAGAAACAGCGACTCAGTATTTTTTAAATTAATAACAGACAGCAAACACATATCCAAAAAAAGCTCAGAGAACCCAAAGAAGAACGAATACCCACAAAATAACATTTGGGACTTGCAGTTTCAGCTTTAACATCTGGAGAGCTTAGAAGTTGCCACTCCTATCCTTAGAGCAAGAAAATGCTCAGAGAACTAAAAATCAATACACCAGAGAACTAAGGTTGTGGGGCAAACTGGCACCCTGTTTCCTGGAAAGACAGGCAAATCCAGAGTCACAGTTGAGATTTAGTTACCTGAAAAAGAAGCCGCTGCAGCCACAAACTGGTAAAGATATTTCAAAGGTAACTGATACACTGTGGGTGGCTCAGTGTGTGCTAGTATGAAAGTAAGGAACTTCTGGGGGCCACAGTCTTAAGGGTAAACTTGTATAAAATTGTCATGGGTTTTACCTCCTCCCGGACTCCTGTTAGGTTTTCAGGGGTGGCGGGAAGGGGAGTGGAGATTTTAGCGAAGCCTTATCCAAGGTGGACATTTACTGCACTCCAGTGCTCTCTAGCATTCTTGTCTCACCTAAGGTTGTATGAGGAGGAAGCTACACCACTGGGAAATATGGGTGAAGGCCAAGGCCCCAAGTCTTCTGCTCACTAAAAGACTGAAATTTGGTGTCTCTGTCTCTCTCTGCCCTTCCTCCACTCGTGCTCTGTCTCTCTCTCTCTCAAAAATAAATATTAAAAAAAATTTAAAAAAACAAAAATGAAGGTGATATAACAACTTTCTCAGATAAATAAAAACAGAGCAATTTCATGACCAGCAGATCTGACCTGCAAGAAATAATAAAAGATGTCCTTCAGGCAGAAGAAAAATAATATAAAAATTCAGATCTCCAAGTCTATCCAAGAGGAGGCTAAGGAAACTAGCAAATATAATGTCTGCTGGATGGGATCCTCCAAAGGGATATTATGTACAAAGTAAGGAAATCTGAATAAAGTATGGACCCTAGTTAAAAATGATGTATTAATATTTGTTTATTAATTGCAACTTACGTACCACCCTAATTTAAATTATTGATAACAAGGAAAAATGGGAATGGGATATATGGAAACTATATTATCCCTACAATTTTTCTGTAA
>NW_024412391.1:20104227-20184016 GCF_014898765.1 Herpailurus yagouaroundi
GGAATGGGATATATGGAAACTATATTATCCCTACAATTTTTCTGTAAACCTAAACATTTCTAAAATAGAAAAGGTTTCTTTTTTTTTTTTAAGTTCATTCATTTTGAGAGGCTCAGAGCCTGACGTGGGACTTGGTCCCATGAAACATGAGATCATATCCTGACTTGAAATCAAGAGTCAGACACTTAACTGACTGACTCCAGGGGCCCTTAAAAAAGTTTCCTTTAAACCAACAAACATTAACGCCTAGGTGTATCATATGCAAACTGTGAAAAACAAAATATAAAGAGAAAATCTTGAATGCAGGTGAAAATGACACATTACATGGGCAGGAACACAGATAGGAACTACAGATTTTTCATCAGAAACCACGTGAGTCTGAAGCCACAGGGCAATGACTTATAATGCTAAAATACTAAAATAAACACACATGCACATGTAACTCACTCACTCGTGCACATACACACACACAACTATCAATTCAAAATTCTCTAATTAGCAAGATAATTTTTTAAATTCCAAGATAGTTTTCAGGTCTGGCTAAAATGGATTACTCATTCCAGTTCTAAAGCTTCCACTGATCACAACTAAAATCCTGGAAAAAAATAAAGATCTATCTGTTCAGACTCTAAAATACATACAACGGCAGGTGGATTGGAAGGGAAATCTAAACCCACATAATAGGTGATATGATGACACTAGCTTTTTTGTTGTTGCTGTTTCATTCATTCAGGTTTAGACCCTATGATGGCTGCTATTCCAAAACAGCAGCAAGCACAGACAAAAAGTCTTCAAGAGAAATCCTATTTCTTTCTTGACAGAGGTCCAGGAAGGGAGGCTGTGGGAGTAATTCTGTTTTGTTTGTTTGTTTTTGTTTTTTTGTTTGTTTGTTTGTTTTTCCCTCCTTGCCACTGGCAAGTAATGGCAAAGGCCAAAAAGGTGCCTAAAATTTTAGATAAAATATTTCTGTTTGGGCAGAGGAACTAGAAAATGGATGTCCCTATGATCTGAAATTTGTGTGGGAAATTTTTGTTATCCTTCTCTCTTTGCTTGGCCCCCAAAGCAAACCCATTTATAGGAATGTGTGACAACACAAGGAGGTTAAAACACCATACTTTTAGCCAGAGAGCCATAAAAAGCAGTCTAGGAACCACAGGATGTGAGGAATCCTAAGGAGAGAAGGGAGATGGAAAAAGAGAGCTCCTAAATTTGTGTATGAAGTCACGTGCTCACCCCTGAGTGTACATGTATGGAACTGAGTTACTTATTGTGGTGTCACCCTACACAGGTTGACTGCCTGCTAATGCAAAGGGAAACAAAGAAACAAATCTCAAGTCTAGACTTGCTTGCTACAACCAAGAGCCACTTGTGGTGGAGAGCAAGGTAACCTGAAGTCTATTTGGCCTATCCCACTGCTCCTTCTCCACTCATGCCTGTTCTGTCCCTGGGGATTAGCAGTAAAGGGATGTTTGCTCACAGACTGCTTTAGCAATTGTGGTATGTTTAAATTTCATTTCTTATTATTCTTCGCTGTAGATGTGTCTGCCGGTGTCCTTAAATACTCTGGTTTCAAGGTGTAACAGTTAATTAGCTGCCAGCCTTAATGTGTGGCATATTAGGTTTCAAATTCAAAGCTGAACCATTATGTTAACCTTCCTGAAAGTGGAAGAGTCTCCATGTGCTCCAAACACTAATCTGTTAGAAACCCGTGCAGCTATGATCTCGGCCAGATTCCTTGTCCAGGAAGGGAGAAAGGAAGGAAAGGGGAAGAAGAGAGTAAGAGAGAGAGAGAGACAGAGACAGAGACAGAGAGAGAGGAAGGGAGAGAGGGAAGAAAGAGGAAGGAAATGCCAGCCATCTTCGTTGCTTCCTTCCTTCCTGTCTGCCAGTCCATCTGCTGCCTGCCTTCCTCCAGAAGGTACTTAGTAGGCACACACAATGTAAATTACTTTAAATAATCTTGTAATAATAATATTTGAATAATGTTATTAGTGATATGTCTGTAAAGTATCACTCTTACTGAAACATGCATCAATAATACTCAATATCTGAATGCTATTATTGCAATAATCGTCATTATATTCTGAAATGTATATAAAATGTGTGCTTATGATGCCAGTTGAGTATTCCAAGATGTAATTGAGCCCATAAGAAAATGCCTTCCATATATTTCTCTATAATACTAATAAACTTGTTGCTCCAGAAGAACAATTTAATAAAACTCTCCAAATTCAACCATGAAGTCAGACATCCATGAGAAGATGCAGATGCATATAATAGTTATTTCATTAGATTCTTATTAGACCTGGGTTTCAGCAGTATAAAAATTACTGGGAAGTAAACAACAAAAGTTTGGTAACCATTCACTACGGTTGATATATGTAGAATTTCAGAAATGTTGGAAGAGGAACTAGAAGATTCTGTCCACAAAACAGACCAAAGTCTTCTAATCTGGTATTGCCTCAATCTGTAGTTAAGAAACCAACAATTCAGTCCACTGAACCAAAAAAACCCTTACCCATGTTCTAGAATCAGGTTGCTAGCACACTCCACCTCTATAAATTGGACATCTATGGACAAAATCTTTCATTATCTATATTCCATCAAAACACCAAGGAAACTATTTTACAATGTATGACTTTTGAGAAATATTATAAGGGTGTTTAAAAATTAGGAGCTTGGATTTATAGTCCATATACCAATTTTGGAAAATACATACATACAGATATATTAGATTAAACGCTGATGCACAGAATTCAATAAGTGGTGTTATCTGCTATACTGAGGGGAGGGTATTAAGAAACACAGAATGTTTGGGAAACAGTGAGAAGACTAGAGAACAGTTATTTGAGGTATCTGGACTTCCCATTTTACTATCTCACACGTACTTCATTCACATTCAATATATATTAAGTTGAATACAGTACCTTTAACATCTGACCTTCCTTCCTTTCAAAACACACACACACACACACACACACACACACACACACACACACACACATAAATGTAAAATATATTGTGTTTTTTGTCTTGTTTTGTTTTTTGTTTGTTTTTTTTTTAACGTTTATTTATTTTTGAGACAGAGAGAGACAGAGCATGAACAGGGGAGGGGCAGAGAGAGAGGGAGACACAGAATCCGAAACAGGCTCCAGGCTCTGAGTGGTCAGCACAGAGCCCGACACGGGGCTCGAACTTACGGACCGTGAGATCATGACCTGAGCCGAAGTCGGACGCTCAACCCACCGAGCCACCCAGGCACCCCTGTTTTTTAATCATGGAACAAAAACCCCGTTGCCCAGGTCAGAAGCCTGGAGACTCTCTTAAAGTCTTCTTGTCCCTCTGTTAATGTCCAATTTTCATCGAGATACATTAGCTCTTCCTTCTCAATAAACACTTCTCTCTCCTTTTAAACTATTTCAGATTCTCATTATGTCTTGCTCTAGGTTATTATTTCAATATTGCAACTGATCCCCCCTCCCTCACCCTCTACTTCTCTCTCTCTCTCTCTCCATTGTAGTCCCATCTATCAATGTATCACACTTCTGCCAGAATAATCTTTTAAAAAATATCAAATGGATGGTTGCATTCATTTTAATAATTCTTTACTGCTCTTGGGATAAAATGCAAAGTCCTTATCATGGCATACAAAACATGCTCAAAATGTGCCCTTTTTTCTTTCAACATCAAATGTGCTTCACATTTCATACATGCTAAGTTTATTAAAGTGTCCTGAATTCATCATACTCTTGAACATCTCCATAACTTTACTCTACCTGGAATCATCTTATTCCCTTTTCACTTGGTTGGCTTCTTGAATAGAGGGAAAAAGAAATTCCATGATATCAACTCTTGACTGGAATAAATATTCCTGCAGTATCTTGTAAAATTTTTTAATCAAACTTGTTATAAATGTCTTTTTAATTCCCAATGCCCCATTACATATAGAATACAAAGACTAGTAAGTTACAATTCCTAATATCAAAGACTGTATTCACTCGAGGAAAATGTTAAAATATCTATATAGTGTACACATAAGGATACATGGTACTTTTATTGCTAGCGCTTTTTGTACCAGTTGTTATAAAACCTTAATTCTAACTCTCTTAAAACAACCTTTCCCTCAACAAGTCTGTGTCAATATCCTCTCAAGTAACCACCAAAACTTAATCTCATATCCCTTTAATGCGTTCTCAACACTGCTGGCAGACTGATGTTTCTAAAATATAGATGGTGGGGGCGCCTGGGTGGCTCGGTCGGTTAAGCGTCCGACTTCAGCTCAGGTCACGATCTCACGGTCCGTGAGTTCGAGCCCCGCATCGGGCTCTATGCTGACAGCTCAGAGCCTGGAGCCTGTTTCGGATTCTGTGTCTCCCTCTCTCTCTGCTCCTCTCCTGTTCATGCTCTGTCTCTGTCTCAAAAATAAATAAACGTTAAAAAAAATTTAAAAAATAAATAAATAAATAAAAATAAAATATAGATTGTGTTCTATAACTTCCCAGCTTAAAAGCTTTCAGTGGCACCACGTCGTCTACGGGATAAAATCCAAACTTGGTGACGTTATCTTCATGGCCTATTAAAATCTGAATCTAAATTACCTTACATGTGTTATCTCCTAAAAAAACTTCTCTGGTGCTAACAACAAACATATCATTGTTTGAATCCACCATGGCTTCTAACACCTCTTGTCTTTTCATATTATTCATTTTTCTGGAATACCATTTTCAGTTGAAGAATCAATACTAACAGAACCATATTTTCCTCTCAAATTTTCTTTTATACCTCCCCTGATATCATTACTCAATACTGTATAACCACAAATTCCTACTAAATATTTGTGCAATAACACTGTTACGTTGTATTTTTGTTTTAGATTATGTGTCTCTTTATTGGTACTGGAGATTCCTCAAATGCACAGACTGTTTATTCATTTTTGTGCTTCCAAGGCCTTAACACAGAATAGTTTACAAGGGGTTAATACATGTTTGTGAAATGAATGAATGAATGAAATTGATGAATGTATAATAGTTTAAATAATAAAAATATTCATGTATTTGCGATCAGAATACAGACACTTTGGTTTAAGGAAATGTTACACAGCATGCCATGGTGTAAATCTGATATTATATAAGCCATGGTATGGTGGTAGTCCTAGAAAAGACCAGTAGGTAGTTAACAACGTAAGACCCAGATTCTCATGCTCTTTGACTACACTGATGATCTCTCCAGGTGCCTCTTCTGTAAAGGTCTTATGGTTTCTTCACTGCAATTCAATCTTCTCTTTCGAGACCCCTGACCAACCAGCCCAGCCATTTGTGGCAAATTGAACATGCAGCAGTGGCAGTACCTAGACCTGACATAGAGAAAGGGAAACGCTGCTGTTGGACCATCCTCTTCATGGGCCCAGCACTCAAGCAGTGGGGGATGGAGGGAGTAATAACAAATTCTGGCCAATATCCTTAAGAAAAGTCCTCTTATTTCTCCTGTTGTTAAGGGCTTCCTCTTGGTTCAATGTGCTTAGGTAGTTAACTATCCAAATGAGTCTGGGGCTCAGGCATGGGGGTGGGGGAGCGGTGGTAAGGATAAATTCTGGCTACTATCCTTAAGAAAAGCCCTCTTGGGGCACCTGGGTGGCTCAGTCAGTTGAGTCTGACTCTTGACTTTGGCTCGGGTCACATTCCCAGGGTTGTGGGATTGAGCCCCCACATTGGGCTCCATGCTGAGCACGAAGCCTGCTTAAGATTCTCTCTCTCTTCCTTTGCCCCTCTCCCCCACTCAGGTGTTCCCTGTCCTAAAAAAAATAAAAATAAAAATAAAAATAAAAGTCCTCTTATAATCTCTTGTTGTTAAGGGCTTCCTCTAGGTTTGATTGCTTAGGTAGTTAATAATGTAAGACCCAGATTCTCATGCTTTTCGCCTACACCGATGATCTCTCTAGGTGCCTCTTCTGTGCCTCTTCTGTAAAGGTCTAATTATTTCTCCTTTGCATCCCAGTCTTGCTCTTTCCAGACCCCTGGCCAACCAGCCCAGCCATTTGTGACCGCTCAAGTGTCTGTGTTTATAAAAGCAGACCACATTTACCTACATGTTGTTTACAGCTATCCACACTGGAGAAATTTCTTCTAACCAACCTCTTTAGGGCCATCTTTGAGTTAGGATACAGTAAAGCAGATGTTTAGTTTGATTTGCACCAACACATGAGGTTAGTTTCCTCAACTTAGGGAAACTTCCATGAAGCCGTCTGTAAGGGCTAAGGGGGAAGTAATTCTTCCAGGGAGTAAGTAAAACTATACTTCTTCATGTAAAGTACTGTTTCTTCTGGACATTTGGGCTGAGGCCCAAATCTAAATGCACCACTTCAAATATACACTAAATTATATTTCAAATGCGTGACCACACTGCAGAGACATGCTCTGGTTGCACAGTCAACACATGTTCTTCATGGAGGCATTCAATTTCTACTGGGCTCTGTAGCAAATAAAGATCTGGTTTTCAAAGAACATGTTGCTACAGATCTACCGATCTGCTACAGATGACCCGACCCTGAGATACATGCAACAAGTTTAGCTAACCTGGATACTTCCGACACCACTGAATTTAAGACTCACATGGCCCCAGCAAGTAAATCAGATGGCACTGCAATACAACAGTTCCAAGTGTGAAAGACCCACTTAGTCCTGTGACTCTACCTTAGTGGTAGATGTATGAGGGATAATAACTTGTCCTTTATTTCAGAAAGCGAATCCTCATTGAAGTGGTAGGTCTGTATAACTTTCCAGGAGTTAACTTACCATTTCTAGAATGCGTAAAACTTATGAGGGTATCTAGAATACTTGTTGAACACTAACTACAAAGCATAATAAAATCAATATGGCAAACTATTGTGATGCCCCAAATTATAAAAGATGCCCAAGGCATCAAAAAAAAATTATAATGTCCTAGGAGCAAGAGAGTTACAGTAGCCCTGATACAAAACTGTGAATGAATAGTGGTTCTCTTCCCTTAATAAAAGGTGTTACTTTGATACTCTTTATTGATAGATACTGAAAAGAATGCATCTTGCACAATAGTGGCATCCAAATACTAGAATTTATGTTCTTCTTTTCTAGAAACACATCCAGCAAAACTGTTTCAAATGTGGTATCACTATTTAGGTTTATAATAATCCACTATTAACCACCATAGTTTACCTGTGTTTTGAAAGGGCCATACAGATGGACTGAATGGAGAGATCACGGAAACAATCACCTCTGACTTTGAGAGCATCACTAACTTCTGCAATTCTTCCTGGGAAAAGATATTCTTTCTGATTTACTGTCTTGGACTAGAGGGTGACTAGGAGGATGCTGGGATATTTCTTTGGTCTTTCCTTCTATAACAGCTTTCCCTCAACAGATCAGAAACTAACAAGATTCTAAATATATCCAGTCTAGTGTTCCATTTTTGGAAGAATATTTTATAATCTTAATAAAATATATTTTATTATTTACTTTACACGTGATTCTTTATCAAAAACTTCTTTATATAATTTTTAAATGTACTGTAGTACAATTTACATGCAGTAAAATTTACCCACTTCAAGTCAATGATTTTTTATAAATTTACTGAGATTTCCATTTAGTTAGTATTCTTATTTCCAGCCCTAGCCAAATATTATATATATTTTTTAATGTTTATTTATTTTTGAGACAGAGAGAGACATAGTATGAATGGGGGAGGGCTAGGGAGAGGGAGACACAGAATCTGAAGCAGGCTCCAGGCTCCGAGCTGTCGGCACAGAGCCTGATGCGGGGCTTGAACTCAAGCACTGTGAGATCATGACCAGAGCCAAAGTCAGATGCTTAACCGACTGAGCCACCCAGGCGCCCCTAATCTACTTTCTAATTTGCCTTTTCTGGGTAACTAATAGAATTATTCATGTAATTGTATACTAAGGATTTCTTATTTTAGTGAAGATTTTCTAAATTTAGACTCACAAATTTAAACAGCCATATAAGTCTCTGTAATTTTTCCCAAGTGTGTAACTGAGCATCAAGACTCCATAGAAGCTTCAAAGATGCAGAAATAACTATAAAGGGCCTCATAAATGAATTAATCCCAGTAAGGGTTCTAACAGTGTAGCTCATAACTCTATACCTCAGGACTGTGCTTCAGAGAATTCACCACGTGTTTGTTTTTGTCACCAGTTATATACTACGTTGCTTTGAGAATGAGTGCTAAACTCAGAAGTACTCAACTGTTATTTTCTTCCCCATCGATTTTTTAACATCAAGGTGACCCAGTCTGATGTATGCCTGTACCGTTACACAAAGTCCCCCAGACACCCTAGCAGGCAGTCCTAAAGGTGATAAAAGTTGCAACTCATCCACCTAAAACCACCTGGATAATGAAAGCTCATTTCAGGGAGCTGAATAGATAAGATATTGATTCTGGTGAAAGACAATGTATGCTCAACTCATGGTCTGGTAATAGAGGGAATGGAATTAGAGAGGCTAGCTGTCACCACAAATAACCTGAATCTCCTCATGAACTAAAATGGTTTCTAAATCTGTAAAACTTTCAACCTGGAGGAACTTAAAAAATATAGCACTGCCAAGTAAAGCAGAATGAATGTAAAAAAGGATTTCATTATTTAATGACAATCCAGATACTTGAGGTAGCTCTTCAATTAAGATCGGCCCAAGTTACTATTTTGCATCCCATATTAAACTGAGGAAACTTTCTTCTCCTTATTTTGTTAAAGTTGGTATTTCTTTGTTTTGTTTGTTTTATTTTTAGTGCCTTATGCTCCCAGGCATTGCTCTAAGTGTTAGAGGACCCAATATTGAATACTGAATGAAACAGAAAAAGCACCTGAGTTTATTGAATTTTTTATTCAAGTGAAAGAGACAAAACAAAACAAAACAAAACTAAAAAGCTAATTGTACTATATGATTTTTAGCAGTAAAACATGCTGCAGAGGAAAATTAACAATGGAAGGAGAGAGATTTAGAAAAGTAGGGATACCTTTTCTGGATACGGTTGTTAGGGAAGGCCAGTACGAAGATAATATTTGAGCAGAGAATTAAGTGAAGTGAAAGTACAGCCATATGAATATCTGGGCATGAGCTTTCTAACCTGAGGGGAACTCAGGTGTAAAACTTCCGAAGGAAATGTGATAGTCATATTTTTGGACAAGAAAAGTCCAGAATAGTTGAACAAGAATATGCAAAGTCAGACATGAGGTCTGAGTTATCCTGGGACCAGAGTCAACTAGGGCCTTATAGGACCTCGATAAGTACTATGGATGTTGTTCTAAATACAGTTGGAAAGCCATACAGAGATTCTGAGCAGAATGACAGTTATTTTTTAAAGGAATAGTCTGGCTGTGGAGAAAAAGTGCAAAGAAAGGAATCATAGAGACTAGTTGATAGACTTCTGGATTAGTTCAAACAAGAGATAAAAATGGCTCAGCTTAAAATATCAATGATTACAGCTGAAATAGTTACGTTCAGCTTGGTGAATAATTCAAAGATAAAGTATAAAGAATTTCCTTACGTGTTAGATATAGCATTTGAGAGAAGAGTCAAAACTGATTACAGTATCTTCTGTCTGAGCAACTCATGGACTGGTAGTCCCATACACTTAGAAAAGACAGGGCAATGAAAAAGATTCATAGAGAGGACATGGGAATCACCAGTTTGGACTTGGATATGTGAAGTCTGAAATGCCTATTAGATATCCAGAGAAAAATGTGTATGTCCCACAACTGAATAATGGCAAGGTATAAAAGGAATGTGATTTCGAATAAATATTTGTGTTATCTGTTTATAGAGGGTTTTCAAAGCCATGGGTCTGGATAAAATCATAAAATGAGAGAGGGGGGTGCATGGAACCCTGAGACATTATGGCATTTCTAAGGCAGAAAGAGTATAATAGTAATCAGAAGCAGCATTGATCCCTAGCAGTGATCACCACCAGAATCCAAGAAACAAAACTGTTTTAACAATGAGGGAGTGATCAACAGTGTCAATTGTTCTGAAAGTTCAATTAAACAAGGAGTGAATTTTTACAGATTAACTGCAATAACATACAACCCCCTCTCAGTGGGGTAATGCAAATGTTTATTTCTCATCTGCATAGAAAGTCAATGTGCATTAGCAAAGGGCAGAAACAGTGAGGGCTTGCAACATGCAGTCATTTGCATGCCAGGGCTCTTCTGGCTTCAGTAGGAACAATTATTGTTATAGGAGCAGTCACTTTTTGGTAAAGCAACACAGCCAATCCTTGGCAATCTGATAAGAAAGTAACTAGAAATAAATACCCTTACCTCACCCTCCGTCCTCCCTCTCATCTCTTGCGAATTCTTCAGTTGTTTACATTCACCTGGAAAATAAGAATCCAGGAAGGCATTAATGCAGTTCATAAATTTAAGAATTGTGAAGGGAAGTCAAGAGTAAATTTGATGCAGCAAATATAAGATATTATTAATACACCATTGCTTAATCGCTAAAATTAAGTAAGAAATATTGGTGTCTATTTGTTTTCCTTTTGCACAAGCATCTTAAATATTCTTAACATACACAATTTAAATTTAGGGTTAGCTTTTCAATCTGCACACACACTAAAAATATGGTATGGTTATCATTGGAATTTCTTAGTATTTATAGATCATTTCATGAATAATTGATATTTTTGTGATATTAAACCCTCGCATCCACGAGCTTTAGATCATTATTTATATAATAGTTCTATTTATGACATTCGATAATATTTTATAATTTCCTACCTAGAAATATTGCATATTCTTTCATAGATTCAGTTCTAAGTATCTTAGAGATCTGTTTTGCTTTCAGGAGGAATGTTTTTCAAATTATATCTTCCAACTGGTTATTGCTGATGAATAGGATCGCTATGGATTTCAAATATATCTCTCATGTCTGACAGAATGGTATTATCATTAAGCTCTATTTAGGTACTTCATCTCTTCTTCCAAAATATTTTTTTTTCAAAAAAGTTAACCTGTTGGTTGTAAAATGTTTTTATTTTGCTTACTGTTTTCTGCTGTCATTTAATTTTAACAAGCTTTCTCTGTCCCACTCTTGCTTCACATGACTGTCCTCTGACTTAAAACTATAGATTTATTTTACATACCTTTTAAAAGGTTAGGCAAATTCTAATTTCTTATTTGTTTCCTAAGTGCTTATTTTGCTTGGTTTAATGAATGAGTATTGAATTTTAAAGTAAGGATTTCACTCTTTTAATATGATTTTAGTTTTCTCTTTCATAGTTTGATGTGGTAAATCTTTCCATGTGAGGCTGATTTATGCATTTATTTAATTTACAGTGTATGTTTTGATTAGTTGCCAAAGTCATATTATTGTCATGTAATTACATGTCATTTTTTTCTATTTACAAAAGATACATTTTGAAGCTCTGAAGCTCCATCTGCTCTTTTAATTGTTAATAAAATCATCTGCATGACTGTCCGAGCTTCTTACATATCCCTTTTTGTGAGGAAAAGCAGAATTCACAAAATATTTTCAGTTTCATTAGTAGATATTGTTTTATTCAGGTATTATCTCTAATCTTCATTAAAAATGAAAAATAAATTGGATATTTTGAAAAATGTATTTTGTCCCTCAGTTTTCCTCATTCCCTCCTTCATTTGAACTAGTAAGGTTTTATATGTTCTACTCTCTCACCACACTTTTTAACCTATTCATTTTTAAACTATAGCTTTTATCTGTGTTCTTTCAGTGATTATTCTTAAAAATGTATGTCTGTATCTATATCTATATATTATAATATATGCAATAAAATTAACATACATTAAAGTCAGTTTTCTGATCCTGAATTTGAGTTACAGGCATCAACATGAATTCACATTATGTGTTACTGGAAAGTATCGACACATCTACAGACACTGAAATAAATATAAATGTGTGTATATGCATAAGTGAATATACATACATTTCCTAGTTCTCTCCACTAAGAGGGCCTATAAAACTCCTATGGCACACCTAGTACCCAGATCTTGGTTTGTATATTCCATTTACTAGCAAAAGGAGCCAGAACTCACTGGAGAAGTGGTTAATTACAGAGCTCTGGCAGGGCAAATACAATATGAGCTTGGGGTATGTTGGGGTGCCAGAAGGAAGTTCACAGTTTGTTTTCATGTATGTTAAAATATTAATGAAAAATTACAACTTTATAATCAAACCCACAGTTTTGAGGTATTTTATGAAAGTAGTTTTAAAAAAAAGACAAAAATTGGTTAATATCTACAGAGGAAAATATAATCCGCAAATTAATATTTTGACAGTTGACACTAAGATATATTTTAAAGAGTAATTTTTAAGTCACACTTAATGCTGTTAAACCGAAGTTTATTTAGCTTATATCTTCAAGATTTCTTGGTATAAAAGTTTTAATAATTAAAATGAGTTAGAACTCTGAGCACAGAATAGCAATTTACACTTCTAAATTGATATGTGTAAAAGAAAAATATAAAGAATAATTATTTACAGGCATGTACCCTCTTCCTATGCCCTCCTTCAAATAGAAATCAACCCCTTTGACTGCTGAGCATTTTATTAAGCCAATCAAGCTGGTGGCTTCAGAAAAAAAAATCCAATGATTTTGGATACCCA
The DNA here is from genome assembly GCF_014898765.1 of Herpailurus yagouaroundi. Taxonomy (NCBI): domain Eukaryota; kingdom Metazoa; phylum Chordata; class Mammalia; order Carnivora; family Felidae; genus Herpailurus; species Herpailurus yagouaroundi. The sequence goes on from NW_024412391.1 coordinate 20,116,860, forward strand.
AACCAATGATAACTGGAGCAGGTGAAAGCATTTTTCAAACAGTAGATATATAGTACAGGATGGGAGGGGGGTCATGGGGCGAAGAACTAGGAAATTTCAAGAAGACTTTTATTTTTTAATTTTTTTTAATGTTTATTTATTTAGTTTTGAGGAAGTGAGAGAGAGCACAAGCAGGGGAGGGACAGAAAGAGAGTGGGAGACATAGAATCTGAAGCAGGCTCCAGGCCCCTAGCTGTTGGCTTAGAGCCCCATGTATAAGAATATGACCTGAGCTGAAGTGGGAAGCTTAACCAACTGACCCCACCCAGGCGCCCCAGGAAGATTTTTAAATTAGAGTTGGCAGGAGGGTTGTTTCAAGTAGTCTCCTCTGCAAGGAATTATGAGAGGGATAAAACACAAATCGTTGATTCTAAGAAGTATTTTGTTAACCACTCCCACACACACAAACCCCCACATATATGCACTTGGAAGTTTCTGAAAAGCCTGAGAAAAATTCTGAAATGTTTACTTCAGATATACTGTTACTTCCTTAATTAGACGGTGGGTTTTATCAAAGTATTGCGCTTAAATCTCCCACAAAATATTAACTTATAGTAGAATGTAAGCCATGACCTTAAATTAACGAATCTGTTGAGGTATTCCAAACGTATGGTTATGTTTAGTTATACATACAGTTTGGAGTTAGGTAATCCAAGGAGTCACCAAGGAAGGGTAAAGTGATACCATAAAGGCATATTTTGATTTTGATTTTGCTCTTTTTAACTAGTACTTAGAAAAGCCAGGGGCCTTAACTTCATTAAGATTTACATAGTCACAGAGAAAGAATTTAGAGTGCATAAAAGTTTCCAGAACATTACAATGCAGTAACAGTCATGCTAACTAATTCTCTCAGGCCTACTTCCCCTTTCTTACTACTAGTTCTTTTATCACTGATTCCTTGACTCCTTTCAGTCTAATTTTACTAATCGTCCTTCAGATTTCTGGAAACTTGACTTTTCTTTTAGTTACTAGAGTCTCATCCTCATCATGTAGTTTCTCTCACCACTCAATGTCAGTTATACTACGCTTAGAAGAAGGCCTTTAGCAAGACGGTCATGTACTGGGCATTCTGATTTCACATTTATTATAAGTCACTAATAATCCATTTTTTATTTGCTATAATGTTCCCATTCCCCTTCTTTCTTTTTGCAATTGGGGTGCTGAAAGTCGGAATGATTTTCATGCCTAAATGTCATGTTATGCAAGTATTAATAGTAGGCAACAGTAAAATGGGGGGTAGGGGAGTTGGGATAAAAATATTGTAGGAAAGCCCAAAGGAAGTTGATAAGAAAGCTAACTTAAAGAACACCCTGAAACAGAGCCCAATAAGATACGTTGATTGTACCTGGACTGTATTTATGAGTATGTAACCAAAGGAGGCCACTTATGTAAAATTATTGCATAGAAATGTCTCCCTAATCCTAATTCTAAAATAACTCCCTCATTATCTAACTTTCTAAGTTTCATCACTGATTCTCAAATATTTTTTCTTCCAAGAATTACTGCTTAGGGGCGGCTGGGTGGCTCAGTCGGTTAAGTGTCTGGCTTAGATTTGGGTCATGATATCATGTTTCATGAGTTCAAGCCCAGTCGGGCTCTGTGCTGACAGCTCAGGGCCTGGGGTCTGCTTCAGATTCTATGTCTCCCTCTCTCTCTGCCCCTCCCCAACTCGAGCTCGGTCTCTCACTCTCTCTCAAAATTAAAAATTAAAAAATTTTTTTTGCAAAAACAAGAATTACTGCTTAAATGGAGAGGTTATAACATAAGCTTCTAGGAGTATGTGGTTTAATGTGGTTGAGAGTGAGAATATTAATGAAAATATTTTAATTCCTAATATGCACTCAATAAAATATGATTATGATGTGAACACTAGCTTCAGAGAATTTAACTTACATTAACAGAGTATAAAGAAACAGTACTTAGAAGAATATAATTTAAAAAACAACAAATTGGTTAGTGTTACTAAGATACTAGGGAAGGATTCAAGGACAGCTCAGAGCCTGGAGCCTGCTTCAGATTCTGTGTTTCCCTGCCTTTCTGCTTCTCCCCTGCTCATGCTCTGTCTCTCAAAAATAAATAAATGTTTAAAAATGTTTTTTAAAAAAGAGACAGAAAGACACTTGATTTCAGAAACTGTTAGATTGGTGTGCCCTTTTGATTGACAAGATTTAGAAGAGGTGCTAAATTATTAATGTGCAATTCCTTTGTAATGACTAGTAAAGAAAAATTATGTATATAGCTTTAGTCTAATAAGCTCAGAACTACTGTATGTCAAGAGTCAAATTCATATAAGGTAGTAAGGAATAAAACCAACCACAGCTTTCCTGGTTTCAAGGTAAGCTTTCAGGATCTATTATCTAACAAGAATGGTTAGCAAATCTAACCAGTTTGTGTAACTCAAGACATTTTAATTTTGCCTGAGCCCTAAGGTCAAAATTTCAGGCAAAATTTAAAATCTGTATTAATTCAGTGGTTGGAGCAAGCAGTGTTTAGACATTTTAATTGATCTTTTTTTTTTTTTTTTCATTTGTATGTAGCTCCAGTTAGTGTGTTAAGAGACCATCTGACTTCTATATGACTTCTCTGGGTCTATTCTAAAGCTGGAAACATATTCCTTAAGGTAATCTAGCAAAATTGGTTTACTGAATTAAATAATTCATCCAGGAAATCTTTGTGCAGACCTTCTGAATATAAGTTGCTACAGCAACTGTTAAGAAAAAGGAATAACCCAAATAATCCACTTTAAATAGCCTAATAGGAAAAAAATTAGGCAGTCTGTGACTTCATGTACTCATTCATATTTCTGCTGTCAAGAGTTTGAAGGCATTTTTTGAATAATATGGGAACTATCTGACCTACTTTCACATCTGAACTGCAATACACATAAATACTTTTGGTCTACAGAGGAAAAATATATATTCAGAAAAAAGATTAAACATAAAAATATTGGAAACAGATAATCTTTAAGTAATTTCATTAATTATTTATAATTCTCATAAGATTCTGGGGACATTAAATTCAGGGCATTTTAGATTTAAACAGGCTGCTTACAATCTTAGAACAAAATCCTTTTTTTGAAAGCAAAATCTTAAAGCTATTGATTTTACTCTGAAATTGATATATGAATGTATTGCTATATGTAAGAAAATCTAAACTTTTATGTATTCTCAGTACATTTTTAAATATTTAAAATTACTTGTAATAGAATTTCAATACATGGTTTAAGAAATATTTGGAATTATTTAAAAATATCTATCAAAGCACGACATTTAGAATGCTCAAAGCTCATTTAAAAATGAGCTAGCTTCACTAAAGTATTTCTGTAAAATAAAACGTAAAAGGCATTAGTTCTCCTATAAAGAATATTAAAAAAGCAACTGAAATATTGTGATAACATCTAAATAAATTTTGGCATTTTACCTTGTTTCTGTACTGTAGCAAGCCCCTCCCAAAGTTTGAAAGAAGAAATCATTTTTATTATTATTCTACGATAAGATATTTATAGCTCACAGAAAGTATATTTCTCTCAATTTATAGAGACTAAAAAAATGTATCAACTTTTTAGTTTGGACTGATGCAATTACTTTCATCTATAATACAATAAAATATATATTTTTTGAATTCTTAACATAGTAGATTTATGTATAAATATTTTATTTACTAATTTACATTATATTGGGTGACTTTCCTTACTGATGTGACCCTGAACTTGCCTGATCATGATAGCGACATTGGGTAGAAAATGGAAGCAAGAAGTCTGGATTATAGTTTTAACCAAATATAAACTGTTTATCTTTGAATAGAAAACATAATCCCTTTTTATAACTGTAAAATCAACCTCTAAACTAAAACTATCAATTTTACAATATAATTTATTTATCCCTTGGTGAACTGGATACAAGACTATGGATAAAAATAACTCAAAATGTATGTTTGACAATAGTGTGTTTTAATGAATTTAATCTCATACAGGTAAAATAACTGTTTTACTTACTATAAAGGGTTATTTGACATAAAGAACCCACTACAAAAATTATAGTTTTATTTGTCTTTTAGTCATTAATGACTAATTTAATTGACAAGTTTAATTTGACAAGTTTAATTTTTATCAAAAGTTAAAGATACATTACAAATGGATATATGACCTACCTTAAATATATAAGTACTATTTAAACAAGTTGTAGTACTCATACAGACCATCTAGAATTTATTGATAAATTATATGAGGCCATCAAAACCATGTATACTTGAACCTCATTATTTTTGCTTTCATTTAGTTATGATGTGACTTTATGTCCTTTGTAGGAGAAAGAGCCATTGGGGTGAAAATTCATTACAGTGCATATTATGAGGATAATATGAATAAATATGAATAAATGCACTTGACTATTTTATTTTTTTTATTTTTTTTTTAAATTTATTTATTTTTGAGACAGAGAGAGACAAAGCATGAACAGGGGAGGGTCAGAGAGAGAGGGAAACACAGAATCTGAAACAGGCTCCAGGCTCTGAGCTGTCAGCACAGAGACCGACGCGGGGCTCAAACTCACAGACCGCGAGATCATGACCTAAGCTGAAGTCGGCCGCTTAACCGAATGAGCCACCCAGGTGCCCCTATTTTCTATGTTATAAAGTATAGAGCTAAATATTTATCCATATTTAATAACTATTTACTATTGGATTCAAATTTCATTTTTATCCTATTATGTAGTAAATGCTGTTGGTAGTCACCTAAATATTTTTTTGGAGTTATGTGATATACATAAGTAAATATGCATATATTTATATATTTATATATATATATATATATACTTACATATTTTGATATACATATATGTCAAAAGCACAAATTTATCTGGACCTCTTCCAGAATTAGTGCCAAATCAAAAGTTAGAAAACATCTGCCTACCACATTCCCTGGTCTACCACTTGACACTTTTGTCCTTCTTTATACTGAATATCACAGAGTTCTCCTGAGGTAACAGCATAGGAGTGATGCTATATTTGATCCTATTTTTTAACAACACAGACATCAGTGTTTATCACAGTGTCTGCTGTGATAAAACCTTGCTGGCAATAGGACAAATAAGGAAAAGCAATAGGTAAATAAGATTCAGTGCTGTGAAACACAAAAAACAGAATTGAATTCTAAAAAGAAGAAATGAAGTAACAATGAGGAATTACATGTTTCAAATAAATAAACTGCTCCGCTGAGATTAGTAGTATAATTGCCATGAAGAATACAGGAATCAAAAAATTAATTTGCAGGGGCGCCTGGGTGGCGCAGTCGGTTAAGCGTCCGACTTCAGCCAGGTCACGATCTCGCGGTCCGGGAGTTCGAGCCCCGCGTCGGGCTCTGGGCTGACGGCTCAGAGCCTGGAGCCTGTTTCCGATTCTGTGTCTCCCTCTCTCTCTGCCCCTCCCCTGTTCATGCTCTGTCTCTCTCTGTCCCAAAAGAAATAAATAAACGTTGAAAAAAAAATTAAAAAAAAAAAATAACACATTACCAATATCTTGTTAGATCTAATGGCGAAATTTCAGTTCTCATCTTAATAAAAATCGCAGCAGCATTTGGAATTCTTGACTACTACCTTCATCTTCTTTAACACACACACACACACACACACACACACACACACCCAAACACCTCTAGACGCCCCACAATGTGGCATTTATCTGGCTTTCCTCCAACAACCCTGAACAGTCCCCAGCTTCTTTGTGACTCTCCTCTTCAATTCTTAAATACTGGAGCTCCTCTAAGGTTGTCTTCTCAACCCTCTCCTCTATGCTCTCCTTAGATTTTCCACAGCTTTATATTTTAATATTTTATGTATTTATTCTTTTATTTGTTTATGTATAAACATGTTTATCATGGGAATTTGCAAACATAGATAAAATATTCATAAATATTTTTATAATCCAGCCTCATAATGACCAATATATGATGAATCATGGTTCATTTATAATGCCCACCCAAAGCTGGACCATTTTAAACTAGGCATGTATCATTTCTCCTTTCAATAATCCATAAGTTTTTAAGTATAGTCATAAAACAATTATTTATTTTTCTTGTACCCAATTAGTGTTAAAATCTCTTTAACTGTTCCATTTTAATAATTGTCTTTTTACAATTGCTTTTTTAAAATAAGGATCCTAATAAATCCTATGGATTGAGATTTTTTTTACATGGTTTTTCAATTTCTTTTAAATTTCTTTTAATCTAGAACAGATCTTTTTCCCCCTCAAATTCACTTCTTAAGGAAACTAGTCTTTGGTTCTGTCGAATTTCTAACATCTCCAAACTGGCTAACTGCACCCGCATGGTACCAATATGTACTCAACCTCAGTTCTTTCTGTAACCTTAATTAGACCCAAAGATATGATGAGATTCACGTTAAATTTTTAGACAGGAATATCTCATAGGTGGTACCATTTATTTTTAGTTGCTATTCATTTCAAATAAAGAGATACATCATGTCTATCTTTTTAGGCAGTTAAAACCCATCAACTTCAGATCTTATCCATTCATTATAAAGGTTCTCTATCAATCAACCTTATCACTCAGTGATTTTAGCAGTCATTGAAGATCATTTCTTATCATTTATTCCCATTATCCACATGTTATCTACATGCTGGTAACTGATTTCATATTTATAGCTCTAGCCTTCTTCATTCATACCCAACTATCTGCAAACCATCTCTGCTTGGAGGTGTAATACATATGTCCAAGATAACTTTGTCAAACAGAAATAGTAAGCCCTGGATTTAACCTATAACCAAGTCTTCTCACCTCAGTAAATGAAAATACCAGGCAGTGAGTTACTCTTCCCATAAACCTAGGAATATTCTTCAGTTTTTCTATGTCTTTAATTCTGTATAATCTATTATTATATCCTATTTGCTCTACTTTTCAACTATGTCATGATCATAACCAAATCATGTGATGTATCCTGCTTCAACAATTACCCATTTTGCTATAATCTCACTTCTAATCTAATACAACAGTCGTCTGATTACCATTCCTGCTACCATTATTTTCTCCTACATATCAGCCAAAGTAATCCTTTTAAAAACAGACTGCATCTTTTCCCTATAAAAATCCCCCAAAACTTTTTTTTTAATTTCAATCAGCATACAATTCAAACTCTTTATTATGGCCAATCATATTCTACCTAACCAGGTGCCTACACTCTCCAACCTAATCTCTCCAACCTCCCTTCTGCACTCTCAATGTACACATCTTTATCCTGCTCATCAAACACCATGACTCCTCCCATCCAACACTTTTCCATCTGCTAGTTTCTACATTCAGATACTCTTCTTAATAGCCTCTATGACCCTTCACATCATTTTAGTGTAAACTCAATAAATCTTTCCTAAACATGCAGCTAAAGCAGTGACCCCATAGTCAATTTCTATCATATTACCATAATACATTTGCATAGCAATCATTATTTAAATTTGTCTTGTAAACTGATTAATTAATTCATGTATTTCTTATTTGCTTTCCCCAAATAAAATATATACTTCACCTGGTTAAAGGACACTATGCTTTTCATTCCTGAACCTAGAACAGTGCCAGATATATAGTTTGCAGTAAGAACTCAATAGTTGTTGAGTAACTTGTAATAAAAAAAATCCATTCAAATAATTTGCAAAGAAATTCTCCCAATGATCCCGAAATTATAGGATAAAATAAATCTGATTAAAATTAAGCTGAGAACTATTCAAATTAAACCCAAAGGTATTAAAAGAAGGATGTCTCAGCATTAGATACGATAAATTTTGAAAAAGAAAACAGCTCAAAAATAACAATAGTGTAAGTGCTTCAAAACAAGATTATCTTAAAATCATAGGATTAAGGAAGGACTTTGAGGAAACTGAAAACATTCCTATGTATATTTTTGCAAACAGGTTCTCTTTATGGTCTTATTTTGCAAATCAATCATGATATTAAACATATCTCAGCATGAAATATTTCTTCATAACAATTATGCCCCAAGTTAAATACATAAATAAGACCTATATTATTAAATATGTATTTGTTATACATACAGTTTAATAATATAAAGTACAAGTTATTTATAACCTATACTTTATTGTATGTGAGGTTGTTACTTTTAATTTTTCAATATGTAACATAAAGTCCCAATTCAAGCTTATTATTAATTATTATGGCATTTCATTCCCTTTTTTTTATTTTGCCCCTTTCTATTACCAATTATCGAAAAATAGTAAAAACTACCTGCACATATTTTATACTTTGAATTTAATTGCTTTAAAGGCTTTTTTACCCCAAGATTAAATCAGATAGATAAAAATGTCAAAAACAATTCCAGGCACATAGAATGTGTTTAGACTGTGTTTCTGTCACTCTTGAATAAATACACTGAAGTTGGGGATGGGGAAGGAGGAAACAGATTGAATTTATCTCTGTGACACTTTCGTATTTAGGCTTACTTCGTGGTAAAATACCTTAAAGTATTTAAGTATTTTATTACTTTAAGAAAAAATTTTTAATGTTTATTTATTGTTGAGAGAGAGAACGTGAGCAGGGGAGGGGCAGAGAGAGAGGGAGACACAGAATCCCAGGCAGGCTCCAGGCTGAGCTGTCAGCACAGAGCCCGTTGCGGGGCTTGAACCCACGAACCACAAGATCATGACCTGAGCAGAAGTTGGATGCTCATTTGACTGAGCCACCCAGGTTCCCCATATTTTATTACTTTTAAAACGAAGGTGAGGCACCTGGGTGCTTCAGTTGGTTAAGCATCCGACTTCAGCTCAGGTATGATCTCGCAGTCACTGAGTTCAAGCCCTGCGTCGACTCTGTGCTGACAGCTCAGAGCCTGGAGCTTGTGTCTCCCATTCTCTCTCTGCCCCTCCCCTGCTCATGCTCTGTCTCTCTCTGTCTCAAAAATAAACAAACATTAATTTTTTTTTAAATGAAGGTCATCACCATCATACCTTGGAACTATATGACAAGGTTGTTATGTAGCTCATATGAATCACATAATATGTGCATTAGTCATATTGCTATTATTGATTAGTAATATAAACAAATAATTTACTAGAAGAGAATGGTCAGTTTTCCTGTGTCCCACTCCAAGTTTAATTTTAAGGTAATCATGACACTGAAGGGCATCTCTTTGTGGCCATAAGGCTTAATTTTTCCTTAATTTACCTAAGTTATATGTAGCCTTAATTATGGTAAGAAATGGTTTGTTTTCTCACTGAACTGTCTAGCTCATCTGGGTTCTGAATTATATTCTATACCTAGCATAACAATATTAGGTTAGAAAAAATATACTATGAAATGGTAATTTTTAAAAAATCATTTTAAATGAATGACTAAATATTAGGGCACTATGATTGTTAAAGATAATGTACCGCCAGACTGGGGAATGTGTTTCTGAAAAATTAATTGCTTCCGGGACAGGCTGTCAGTTTCCATAGTAACCAGATTATATATTGAGAAGTAAAAACATTAATTTATATTTTTCTTCATGTCCTTTTCTAGAATGGTTCTTGAGTTGATAATGTTATCCATCAAGGAACTTCAGCTAAAATAAACATTTATCTACTAGCTCATAGCTTGATTGGCATACCCAAGGCATCCCTGTGACATAAAACATATTTCTTCTCAGATTAATTGAGACTAGTAACCAAGCTATTGATCAGACTGCTTAATGCTGATTCACATGGTTTGTCATACGTAAATGACTATTGTTAACTAACATTATAGCCAAAACACAATAGATTAAATTAACATATAAGTGATGATTTTTTTTTTATTTATTTGTCTGAAGTTCCACATGCTGCAGCTTGTTTAGTATTGGATGTTGGATAATTGTGTCTCGGTAATACTTCTAGAAATTTTACATTTAGTTAAAATTGGATCTAGAACACTATTCCAAGTCTAATTAAGTTTTACTGACATAAATATACCCAGAAGTAAAGAAAGTCTGACATCTAAACATGTAACAATGGCCTCCATTTTCAATAAAGCTATATTCATTTCAAAATATGTAACAAGCCAAAAGAAGTATACTTTCTTGTGAACTCTGCACGAAAAAAACTTGTACTAAAATTCAAAACAAAACATTTTTTCTCCACAAGCATACATGAATCCCTATGTGATGTTGTCAAATTAAAATAATTTTATTTTAAAATATTTTAACGTTTATTTATTTACTTATTTTAGTGTTTATTTATTTTTGAGAGAGAGAGAGAGAGAGAGAGAGAGAGTGAGTGTGTGTGTGTGTGTGTGTGTGTGTGTGTGTGTGTGTCAGAGCACGAGGTGGGAACCAGCAGAGAGAGAGGGAGACTCAGAATCCCAAGCAGGCTCCAGGCTCTGAGCCTTCAGCACCAAACCGACACTGGCCTGGAACCCACAAACCACAAGATCATGATCTGAGCTGAAGTCTGAGGCTTAGCTGACTAAGCCACCCAAGTAACCCAAACAATTTCAGATGTTCTTTATAGGCAAAGAGAAGACCTGTAGGTCTTTTTCCCCCCCAGGCCACTTGAGGTCCCTTCAACTGGAAAAAGGAATCGTAATAAACATTCGAGTCACCACAGTGCCAGGCACGGAGCAGTCATTCAATAAAGGCTAACACAGATCTCAGGCTTGAGGGCCTCCAAACCTCACCGGTTCTCTAAAGCAGCATTCCACCAAAATGGAACAAATCTCATTATCCTAAATGCAGGGCCAGAGAGACCAGGGATAGGGGCTAAACCAAATGGCCACAGGGGAGGTGCCAGGAGTCGGCTGGCCCAGGGTTGCGCTCACGGTCTGACCTTAGCTGGGCACCTACTTTCCTCCTCGCTGGCTCCAGCTGCAGGGGCTCCGTCACGGTCGCCTGGCGCCTGCTGCCATCGCTTGGACCCAACGCCACGTGCGGGCGCACCGGAGCGCGGTCACAGGCGGCCGAAGGGCGGGCACCGAAGGCGCGCAGCTGTGAGGAGCCGCTGCTCTGGCTCTTCCGGCAACGCCCTTCACGTGGCAGTCACGTGAGAGGCGCTGGGTGGGGCCCCGCGGCTGAGTTTCTCGGACTTGTGTCGGGAAGGTAAGCTTTCGGTCTCGGGGGGTCGTGGTCTTTGCTTTACTTGGACTTTGGTCTTCTTTAAATGTAGTCTTGGCTGCGTTTCTGCTTCTCCCCGTTTTCTAGTCAGGTCCTTCCTTTCCTGGCACTTTTCTCAACTCAACAGGGTCTGGGTTTCAGGGGATGGTTTGCTCTTTTGTGGGGCTCCAGGCAGGGGGATGTGGCTTGGTGTTCACTTACTGTGCAGCTGCTCTCACCAGCCTTGGGAGCCAAGAGAGCTCATGCTGCTCGTCCACCTCCCTTGCCTTTCTGGCAGCAGCATGATTCCATCTGGGTTTTGTGGCGTACATAAAAAGCAAACAGGAAATGATTTACATGAGGCAATCCTCTGGGTGCCTACTACATCTCAATCTTATCCTCCCCTATCGTTTTGGAAGTTATAAACAAAATAAGAAAAATAAAATAAGAAAACAAAAAATAAGAAAAAAACAAACCAGTATAGTAGAAAACGTTAGCTTAAGTGACCCAAGTTGTTTATTAAGTACATGATGTAAACTTGGGCACTTCCTCCAGAAATCCCTGGTTCCTTGCCCAACCTTCTCAAACATAGCCTCTGGAGTTTCTTCACTCCCCCCCCCCCCCCACCGCACTTTAGGCAGTATCACTCCCTAATTTTACAAGGAAACAAAGGCTTTATTGTTGCCTGATTTACCCAGATTCACAGTTCATTAAAAAATTAGTCCATATGCAATAACCAAATAATTAAGTTTAGTTTGTGGAAAATCTGTCTAAATTTGGAGCACTGCAATAAACAAAGTGAAAATAGAATGGAATAGATTGGAGCGTCTAAATCAGCCTGTTGTGTGTATCCCGCATTGTTTGCTGAGAAACATTTCATAAGGTTTACCAATGATAAATTTGTGTTTTGTTCAAATTTCAGAGGTCATAGAAGTTAATATCTGTCGCCTAGGGTCAGCACTGCCCAAGGAAGTCAGACCATCCTTTGACCCTGAAAATTGACAGTGTTTTTCAAAGTCAGGACCCATTGAATCAGTCACACTGATTCCTTGTTTCTGCTTTGAAGTAAAATGTGTATGTATGATGTTTCTGTGTGTCCATGAACTAACTACCCTTACGGAAGCTGAGAGATGGAAAAGTTAAAAGATTGAACACTGACCCATTGTATCCAAAGGAAATTACTGTCTCCCAAAATATGTCCATAACTTTCTTCTAAGGTTATTGTTGTTTGATCATAAGACTTTTATCCGAAAATCTGATTTTCAAAATCAAAGGGTAAGAGTCTGTGTTGTTACAAGATTTGGCATAAATTGAGGCAGGACATGGTATGGGGAGGAAATAACAGAAGTTCGAAACAGTGACAACTTTCCTGTGGTGGGATAGCCAAATAGAAAGCATGCAAGTACCTGACAGTAGGAGGGTTCTTCCAGTATGATGAATTATGACTTCTGATTGTTTATAGTTGGAGGAATATAAGCAGACATTCAGATTGGGGCAGACAAGAAGAAATCCAGTCAAGACAGGTAAATTCAGCAACATATCTGCTACGTGGAAGAGGGTTTAGTACTGGAAAATGATATGCATCCAGAGATACAGGAAAAGTAGAGAAAGCATCTAAGACAAAGGTTAAAAAGTGGAGCCCTTGAGGCACATGGCAAGGAAAATGGCCCAGTTTTAGAATCTAGTCCAGGCTGACCCACTAGTTAGACTGACATGATGATGAGCCATTTACTTAGGATTTGTTAAGCATTTAGTTTAATGTTAAACATGCATTAGAACTAGGGTACAACAATGAATAATAAGAAACTCTTAAAATACACCTCCATATTCTCTTTGGGAATTGATGGATGAAGAAAGTCAGAAAATATGCCTGCAACCTTCTGAAGATGGAAAATCAGAGTGTGGAGAGGAGATAAGGGAGGAATGACCAGTGATTGGGAATGGTTGGTACAATGATATTTTTTGAAGTAAATTGAAAATAATTGTTGTAATGGGACTGGTCCATGAGTTGTCATCAAATGTGAAACTGTGGGTATTTGTGAGAGGCGTCATCTTGTAATCAAATAGGAATTAATTGTTGGTAGCCCAGGTCATAAATGTAAATGGAATGAAGAGAGAGAGAGAGAATATCCAAGTGGGTTATAAACTAGGCGCATAATAAGAATGAAAAGACTTTAATGCCTATGTTAAGTAATGCACCTTGTAGATATCACGTGATGTGTAGATATCACGTGAGAGCAAAGCTTCCTTAGAGCCTTGCTACTCTGAAATGAGCAGCTTCTGCTAGTTTTGCTCATGTCTACATAGGCGCAGGAAATAGGAAGTAGCTGTTAAAGGTATAGACTTAATTAGGTAACAATTGAAACAACTTTCTCTTGAGAAAAGATATATAAAAATTTCCCATAACTTGAACTTGAGAGGTAAAAATGTATGATACAACTTTTACACATTCTACAGCTTGTCTGTGTTAGGACTTTATTTATACTGTTGTGAACAAATAGGATCAAACTCCTATACCAGGATATTCCAAAAGTGTGATATGCTGTAGCCTAATAATGCTCTCTCTTCCCAGGAGAAGCCTTTACTCTGAGATAGCAAGAGAGAATGCAAGAGATATATGTGGAGGGAGAATCAGGTGAATTAGTCTTGTGGATCTTTCCCAGTAACCCAGAAAATGTAGCTAGGTAGCAGCTGTAAAGATGAATGGGATACTTGGCAGAAAATAGAATGACTGGCAAAATCCTGGAGCATATGGAAATATGCTGGGAGCATACTGGGCCATATGGAAATGGAAAAAGGTTGCCTTTTATGAGATGTTTCAGAAACCCATTTTTATAGCTAGAGGCCTCTAGTTGGAGCCACGTAAGTGGTAGGGGGAGAAACCAGAAAAAATTTACTTTGCTATTATTGTGTAGCATTACTTTAGCCCAAGGCTGAGAGATTTATAAAATTACCTACTATGAGACATAATCTGTAATATCTAATAACTGGTAATATACGAGGAAATATTGATATGTAAATATAATTAAAATATATCATGAAAATTGTTAATGGATACAAATAGAAGTTTGCAGAGAAATAGAGATGGTATAAGGGAGGAAGCATTTGGCTCCATTTAGAGGATGAGAATTGAGAAAAGGTTTCAGAGTGGAGTGATAGTTAACATAGCCATATGATTATTCCATAGATAAATAAAAATCAGATCTGAAACTGAACTACTTCTAAATATTTATTCATTCATTCCTTCTTTCCTTGCTTCCTTCTTTCCTTCCTCACTTCTTTCCTTCTTTCCTTCCTTCCTTCCTTCCTACATTCTCTAGGAGTATTCAGGAAACCAGTCATCCAGCAAAGCTTCTAAACCAGAAGTCTGGGCATCATCCTAAACTTATTCCTTTTCCTGACCCTGGTTGGTCACCGTCACTTTGTAATTTCTACCTCTTATTTTTCAAATGTTTTCTCTTTCTGTAGCCCATCATCATACCTCATTTCAGGTCTTTATTATCTCTTGAATGCGGTCTGTTCATACCTACCTAGTCGAGTACCGTTCTCCACTCTTGCCTTTTTCCTACCTGTTCCTCCACCTAATCACAAAGTTGGTCTCTCAGTGTAGCCCAACTCTGTATGTCCTTTGCTTAAAAACTTTTCAGGCTACTCATCTATTATCCATCCTCTTCCCACCTTGCCATTCTCCTTATTTAAACTATATGAGATAGTAATATTAAATGTCTTAAAATTTTCTGAATACACCAAGCTAGTGACTTGTGACTGCCTTTCATATATGCCATTCTGTCAGTCAGGGATGCCCCAAGCCCACTTTCATCTATCTTCTGGTGATGTTTCACTAAACCTAGTTATATTCCTTACTCCAAAAAGTCATAGGTGCCTCCGTACAGATAATTTACTAATTCCTTCTTTATTCTACAGTCACGTCTTAAATATTACTTATCACATTATTAATCACTAATTATCAAAATTATCCTGCACATATGATTTGCTTCAAAATAACTAAATATTTCAATATAAATACAGTGACTCTAAAATGAAGTACTGGTAAAACTGGTTGATATAACTTTACCAATTCAGTTCCCATCATTTAAATTTTTTAAATTTTTTTTTTCAACGTTTATTTATTTTTGGGACAGAGAGAGACAGAGCATGAACGGAGGAGGGGCAGAGTGAGAGGGAGACACAGAATCGGAAACAGGCTCCAGGCTCTGAGCCATCAGCCCAGAGCCTGACGCGGGGCTCGAACTCACAGACCGTGAGATCGTGACCTGGCTGAAGTCGGACGCTTAACCGACTGCGCCACCCAGGCGCCCCCCCCATCATTTAAAAAAAAAAGTAATTTTTCAAATCTGCACATGTTTTCTCAGGAAGTCCTCAGAAGGGAAAAGACATTAAAACTCTGGAACATTTTTTTTTGAGGAATAATCTGATATTCTATAAAGTGAATGGAAGTAGGTCTGCCAGACCCAGGAATCTGTGGTTTTAGCTCCAGCTCTGTTAGTCACCAAATGTGTGGACATCTTTAAGTCACTTCACTTATCTTGATCTCATTCTTATCTATAAAGTATTGAACAACATGAACATTAAACACCCATTTATATAACTTTATATGACTCCCATAGTGTTGCCAAGTTTGCAAGGCTAGGATGAAACCCAAATAAGGTTTTGATTATGAAGCCAGTTCTGGTTACCTATTGCTGCAAAACAAACTACTAGTGGCTTAAAATAATCACTTAATTTTGCTAACAAATTTTTGGATTCAAAATTTTGGAAGGCCTCAGCTGGTATTTTGATCACTGATCTATGTGACCAGCGGGAGTGAATAGGGCTAGAATTTCCACTTCAAAGATGACTTCTTCACTCACTCATCTGGCACTTTAAAGATCTGCTCCCTTCCCATCTTTTTCTCTTCTTCTGACATCACATTATCCAAGGTCCCTTTTCACATGCCTTGGCTTCTCAAACATAAAGTTTTCAGACTTCTTACGTGGTTGTTAGCTTTCTCCAGAACAAATGCTCAAGAGACTCAGATCTAAGGCTTTTTATAACCTAGCTTTAGGAGTCTCAGAATATCACATTGTTACATTATCACATTGTCTGACTGTATTGGCCAAGGAAGTAATAAAGGGCAGTTCAGAATTAAACTGTACCTCTCATAAGGAAGAGTAACAAATAATTTATGTTCATTATTAACATACTAACGAAATCAGAGTCCAACAATGCCATTTTTTTCTAACTCTTGTTATTACTTTTCAGTTACTTTACTTCTCGGGGGTCTGGAAGTCCTGATTAGAAATAATTTATTTTATATTCAAGACTGCCATGCAAAACAGTTATAAAAAAAAAGTAGCAAAGTAACAGGAAATAGAGATTTTCAACAATAATATGAGCTGGGTAATGTGTATGAAATGTTTTTATTATATATATAACCTTTTTGACACCTTTTATAATTTGTGGAAATATAAGCACGCCCACAGTGAGCTACTGATGCTCTCAATACCAATAAACATTAACTTATTTGTTTATACATTTGTGAAACTGACAATATTTCAAGGTCACACTTTACTGCACCTATAAGATTAGAAGCATTGTAAATAGCTGTGTTTTGAAATGTATGAGAAGAGAAGCATATCAAATATCAAGAACAATATTCTTCAAAATAATTATATCGCCTTTAGTCACTGCTTAACCTTCAAAGATATAGCTGAATTTTCTATGAACTGTATTTTCAGTTCTCTTCCTTGGAATGATGGAATATTCCAATAAACAATGGAATATATGAAATAGATATTTTCTGGTCATTTGGGTTTCTTCAAGTATTTACATTTCATGGTGTTCCTGAAGTAACTGCAAAGATTGTTGGATATATTGACACCATACTAGGGTTGCAGTTTTGCAAAATCTGACCCTCCAATTTATATTGTGATTATTCATTGCCTGATTTTGAATACAGAGAAGAAATGAGGGGCAGGCATCTCTGGATGCAATTGACTTGATCATTCTCCTGTTGGTTTACAGAATTGATTCTACCAACTAAACCTTTAAAGGGATGCAGATGTATGATCAGAATTAAACTGAACAATGGAAAAATCTTGGGAAGTTGAGACTGAAACCTTTTTGTTATGATCCACTGTATTTATATGCTTTACCTGGCACTTCTATTATTTCATGAGAATGGTGGTGACCTTTTAAAATTCATGTTGTTACAAGGGGAATTGATACACTGGAAGGGATCAATCATCAAATTATTTCTAGAACCATCGTGTTATTATCCATGAAAATGGGTAATTGGTGATTGAGAATAAAATCTGTTAATCTAGTAAATATTTCTGTATAGTTTTCAAAGTCTCATTGCTTAAAAAAATAATAATCATTATGATAACACTAAAGTTATTTGCCTTAAGTCAGGGGCAGATGTACTATGATGTACAGAACATTTAAAGTAGAAGTAATGAAATCCAAAATAAGTTAATAAACCAACCAGAAGTTTCCTTATTTAAAAAATGAAGGTGAAAAGACTTCCTAAGATATTTGTGGCAAGAATTTGATAACAAAATAAATACATATATCTAAAACAAAAATATATAGCAAAATCTATACATACACATATAGATGGGTACATGTGTTTAAATGAAATGCTTATGTATATATAAAGGTGAATAAATGTTTACATTTATGAATGTAAAAAGAGAAACTAACATAATATTCACATATTTTTTTTCAACGTTTATTTATTTTTGGGACAGAGAGAGACAGAGCATGAACAGGGGAGGGGCAGAGAGAGAGGGAGACACAGAATCGGAAACAGGCTCCAGGCTCCGAGCCATCAGCCCAGAGCCTGACGCGGGGCTCGAACTCACGGACCGCGAGATCGTGACCTGGCTGAAGTCGGACGCTTAATGACTGCGCCACCCAGGCGCCCCGCATATTTTTAAAATTGTATCAAGAGGGGCACTTCAGTGGCTTCACTGAGCATCCAACTCTTGATTTCAGCTTGAATCATGATCCCAGGGTTGTAGGATTGGGCCCCATGCTGAGATTCTCTCTCTCTCTCTTTCTCTCTCTCTCTCTCTCTCTCAAATTAAAAAAAAAAAAAATTGTATCAAGAAAGCACATTAATAGCAAAAAATATCCTACCAACTATTATCATCATTAATGTTTTGTAAGACAGACGCTGACTCAAAACAAATATTAGAAAGATAAATGTCAGTATTCTGTTGCAGTTTATGAAAATATCACCATATTGCCCTCATGTTACTCAGTACACTGTGGACCCATGAAATCTTCAGAAAGGACAGGGACTACAAAAGAAATATGTTGGGGTTAAGGGGTTAAATCAATTATACAAAAGCATCAATCAGAGTTAGTTACTTAAAAAGTCAGGAATAGATCTCATTGTTTCTACAGCCTGTATTCTTTTCTATAAATTTATAGCTGTTGGGTCTTGCAATGGACATGAAGTATTATCATCACATCTAAAACTTACTATATGCTCCATGAGGAATATAATTAAACTACAATATATTAGTCTATGATTGGCAAGAGAGATGGGAGAGTAAGATTAAATTGATATTTTATATGAATCCACTTGACACTCATAAACTACCAATCATGAAACTATAAACAAAGATTTATATTGTTGGACTTTTTTTAGGGAACAATTTAACTCTATAGTCCATCTCTGCTGCTTAAAATAGCAACGGGCTGCCTACACAAATTATAATCCACTGCAAACAAAGGGCTTGTTTGTGTTTTGCTTCTGTTTTAATCATAAACTGTGTTGGAATTTAAAAGTGAATTCAAAAGTCAATATTTTTTTTTAATACCCAGCAATTAGAGGAGCAGTTAGTGGAAAAAGGAAAATTGAGAGAACTGGGGGAGGGAAGAGTGTTTTTCCATAGATTTTGAACTTGAAATTTTTTTATAATTTATTTATTTTTTAAATTTACATCCAAGTTAATCAGCATATAGTGCAACAATGATTTCAGGAGTAGATTCCTTAATGCACCTTACCCATTTAGCCCATCCCCCCCCCCACAACTCCTCCAGTAACCCTCTGTTTGTTCTCTATATTTAAGAGAGAACAGTATAATATATTTTCAACAAATAATGTAGTACAATATAAATAATGCAATAATGTAATATATAACTGTAATATAAATATATATAATGGATACTAATATAATTATATTATTAATATATATAATATAAATAAATATAATATATATTTTCTCCATCTCCCTATTTTTGTATTATTTTTGCTTCCCTTCCCTTATGTTCATCTGTTTTATATCTTAAAGTACTCATATGAGTGAAGTCATGTATTTGTCTTTCTCTGACTGACTCATTTTGCTTAGCATAATACCCTCTAGTTCCATCCATGTGGTTGCAAATGGCAAGATTTCATTCTTTTTGATTGCCAAGTAATACTCCAGTGTGTGTGTGTGTGTGTGTGTGTGTGTGTGTGTGTGTGTGTGTGTGTATACATACACACACACACACATATATGTCTGTGTATATATATATCTGTGTGTGTGTGTGTATATATATATATATATACACACACACACACACACACATGCCACATCTTCTTTATTCATTCATCCATTGATGGACATTTGGGCTCTTTCCATACTTGGGCTATTGTCAATAGTACTGCTATAAACATTGGGGTGCATGTACCCCTTCGAAACAGCATAGCTGTATAAATACCTATAAATGCCCCTTGGATAAATACTGTGCAATTGCTGGGTCATAGGATAGTTCTGCTTTTGATTTCTTGAGGAACCTCCATACTGTTTTCCATAGTGGCTGCACAAGTTTGCATTCCTACCAGCAGTGCAAAAGATACCTCTTTCTCCGCATCCTCACCAACATCTGTTGTTGTCTGTGTTGTTAATGTTAGCCATTCTAACAGGTATGAGGTGGTATCTCATTGTGGTTTTGATTTGTATTTCCCTGATGATGAGTGATGTTGAGCATTTTTTCTTCTGTCAGTTGGCCATCTGGATGTCTTCTTTAGAAAAATGTCTGTTCATGTCTTTTGCCCATTTCTGCACTGGATTATTTGTATTTTGGGTGTTGAGATTGATAAATTCTTTATAGATTTTGGATACTAGCCCTTTATCTGATATGTCGTTTGCAAATATCTTCTCCCATTCTGTTGTTTGACTTTTAGTTTTGCTGATTGTTTCCTTCACTGTGCAGAAGCTTTTTATTCTGATGAGATCCCAATGGTTCATTTTTGCTTTTGTTTCCTTTGCCTCTGGAGACATGTTGAGTAAGAAGTTGCTGCAGGCGAGGTCAAAGAGGTTTTTGCCTGCTTTCTCCTCTCGGATTTTGATAGCTTCCTGTCTTCTGTTTAGGTCTTTCATCCATTTTGTGAACTTGAATTTTTTTTTTATTTTTTAAAATACTTATTTATTCTTGAAAGAGAGAGAGACAGTGCGAGTGAGAGAGAGGCAGAGAGAGAGAAAGACACAGAATCCGAACCAGGCTCCAAGCTGTCAACATAGAGCCCGACACAAGGCTTGAACCCATGAATTGTGAGATCATGAACTGAGCCAAAGTTGTACATTTAACCAACAGAGCCACCCACGCTCCCTGAATTTGAAATTTTTTTAAGTTCTCTTATGTTTTGTCTTGGTGCTACAGCTGTTTTTCTACAATATGCTCGGTCTTCCTCCTCATACTTTTGCTCTACTAGTTTTCTTGTTTCTAAGTTCTACTTTTTAAAAATACTATTTGAGGTAAACTTGTCATCCTAGAAAAAGGAAGCCTTATGTACTATCATTTTTTTCTATTTTTTATTTTAATTTAAATTCAAGTTAGTTAACATTCAGTGTAGTCTTGGCTTCAGGAATAGAATCCAGTGGTTCATCGTAATTGCACTACTAGGTATTTATCCAAAGGTTACAAAAGTGTTGATTCATAGGGGCACATGCACCCCTGTGTGTATATATATACTATCACTTTTTTTCTAGCTCTTTCCCACAGCAATTTACTAAATTTATCCAGATTTGGGGTTGTACTTCTTTGAGGTATTTTTTGTATTTTATATAAATTAAGCTGCATATAATACATAGATATCGTAAGTTTTTTTTATGTATAAGTACTTATATGTTTATATTAAATATAAATAGAATTCATATTTCAGGGTAACTCAAAACCTTTGTACAATCAGATAGAGTTATTTTTTTAATTTAAAAAAAATTTTAAGTTTATTTTTAGAGAGAACAAGAGAGCATGCAGGGGAAGGGCATAGAGAGAAGGAGAGAGAGTATCCCAAGAGATGTGGGGCTTGATCTCATGAACCAAACCATGAGATCATGACCTGAGCTGAAATCAAGAGTCATCTAGATGCTTAACCGACTGAGCCACCCAGGTGCCCCTGTAAGAGTAGTTTTTTTTCAAAACACAGAAAAACAGCTGTAGCAACAAGAGTTTATGAAATTCTATTATCCTTGAATTACACTTTTGAAGCTCCAGCTCCTAAGGACAGTTTACTTTCTACACTGGATGTCTAAATACCAATTATGATTAAATAACATGTGCCTGACCCAGCCCTTTAGAGCCTCACCTATATAAGAATGAACATCCAGGCATTTAGACCACTCTGGCCCTCTCAAAATAGTTTAAGTATCAGTCTGTTAAAAAGTTTCCTCCAATATTACAGAACATGATATTTTCCATCATGAAGCATAACAGCTGCCTTTGACAGATATTCCATCACTTACCTCCTGCTTAACATGGGTCACTGTGTGTTCACAGACACATAGAATTGGGAAGTATGTATAGTCTGTAACTATTTTGTAAGGTCTTAAATAGAGAAAATAACACTCCTGGGAATGAGAACTGAAATAATGGCTTTACTGTCTTCTCAATCAAACTTTATAAAAATTAAATTCTTTTTATTAAAACCATTAAATATACATTAAAGCTCCAATGTACATATATAAATCTATACAGAAATCCTTAAAAATATAATTTCTTGTTTAAATGATTAGGAAAGTCAAAAACACTTTTGAGAGTCACAAGGCAGAAGAAAGTGGTAATATCCCCATAGCAATAAGTGGCTTTTTAGTATTGTAAAATTTCAGAAAATTTCTTGAAAAGACAAATTCAAAAGTGTAATATCAAAATATAAGGATAATGATATTTATAAATGTGATACACTTCTATGGGACATTCATCTGCATACAAATGTGCTCTTGGAGCTTTATTCTAACTTTGAACCAAAACTAAAAATAACATTTTGAAGCTACAATTCTATCTACTAAACTCAATATTGAATACTCTAACTTAGTAAACTTAAACTCTCACAAAAATTTAGTCTTATAATTGCTTAGAGAAAAAAAATGATTTTGCTCTTCTTTGTTCACACTGATATATTTACCTGTGTGAAAAAGAAGTTTATTAGTCTTTCTCCCAACCACTTGTCCCAATGTGCTGACTGAACATCACCATCGGCATTGCTATTCTCTAAGCTCTAATATGCCACTTTCCTACTAGTGCTTTTCAGAAGAATTGATTTGGAGTTGTGGCAGATCATTCAAACGACTGATTAGAACTTTGCTATAGTGGCATGTAGATGTGGTGGGAAAGACTATGCCGTTTATAAACATTCAGACAGATTAAATCATATCTAGATTAACACCTAAACATCATACGTTTTTTCAGTGTATCTTTTTGTTTGCTTCATTTAAAGCAGCTTTTTTTTTAATGTTTATTTGTTTTTGAGCCAGAGTACAAGTGGGGGAGGAGCAGAGAAAGAGAGAGAGAGAGAGAGACAGAATTTGAAGCAGGCTCCGGGCTCTGAGCTGTCAGCACAGAGCCCAACCAGGGGCTTGAACCACAAACTGCAAGATCATGACCTGAGCCGAAGTTGGATGCTCAACCAACTGAGCCACCCAGGCTCCTCTAAAGCAGCTCTTATTCCTAGGAGAAATAGGTAATAAAGACTTCTTAGTAATATTTATAAAAACAGATGTAGGTCAGAGATGATCATGCTTGGGAAAATTAATAATTAAATAGAATTATTTTCTGGTATGTTCTTTGCACTATAATTGAAGAACATAGAAAAACCATGCTGAGTACTACAATGAGGAGTTTATTCAAAATTTAAAGCCAAAAAGTTTTTTCATAAAGAGAATTATACCGAAAGTCACGTCATGTTTAATACTATTTAATTATTGTTGATATAAACATAATTATGTTCATGCTCATCTGTATTGGCAAATATGATAAAGAAATTAATAAGTATATAGTGTTACCCACAATGTTCCCAGCTCTCTTAAGAGAATTTGAAAAACAATAAAAAAAAAAGAAATGATATAATCTTACCCTGATTGCAGTATATGAGAATTTATTTTTAGAACACCAAGTCTAGAAGCGTGATGCCAGCAACATGGCAGAGTAAGAAGCTCCTTTAAACTAACATCTTCCACAGAAACATAGAAAACTATGCAGAAAAGGTCAAAATCAAGTTTTTTAGAACTCTGGAAAGCAAAGGTTTATATCACCCAGGCTAATACTGGATAAAAAACAACTTAGAAAATGGCAGAAAAGTTTGTGGTGTTTTTAATTGCCTTTACTCCACCCCCTGCATGGCTCAGCAGTGGTCCTGATGACCATGGTCCACATTCCCAGTGTGGGACCCTGGTCCCTGGTTCTGGAAAAAGCAGAAAAGACTTTTTTCAAGTTTTTATTTACATTCTGGTTAGTTTACATATATGGTTACATTGGTTTCAGGTGTAGAATTTAGTGATTCATCATTTACATATAAACCCAATGCTCACCACGTAAAACTTATTTACAAATTATTGTGTTTGCCCATTCTAACCTACTGGCAGGGATACCTGAAAGACTTAGTAAGGCAGTTATCTTTCTTCTGCCTAATATGGAATTTAGTCAGGTATAAAAGTGGCAGAAATTGCTTGAAAAAAATTTAAAGTGAATGAAAAATCCACAGGGGTGCCTGGGTGGCTCAGTCAGTTAAGGGTACAACTTTGGCTCGGGTTGTGATCTCATAGTCCATGGGTTCGAGCCCTGTGTCGGGTCTGTGCTGACAGCTCAGAGCCTGGAACCTGCTTCAGAATCTGTGACTCCCTCTCTCTCTGCACCCCCCCCCCCCGCGCCGGCTCTCTCTGTCTCAAAAGATAAATAAATGTTTAAAAAAAATTAAAATTAAAAAAAAAAAGAAAAATCCACAGCCTCCTGGTGCAAAAGATATGGCTGAAACATCCATATTATGATATTTAAATACCCAGTTTTCAACAATAAAGAATCATATAGCCTGCAAACAAACAGGGAATTGTGACCCATTCACAGGAAAAAAAGCAAATTAACAGAAACCATACCCAAAGAAGTCCAATATCAGAATTGTTGGACAAAGACTTTACATCATTTGCCTTAAATATACTCAAAAATCTAAAGGATACCATCTATAAAGAATAAAAGGTAACTAGGAAAAAGTGATGTGAAATCATAAAGAAAATATGAGAATATCATAACGAAAAACTATAAAAGAACTAAATGGAAATTCTAAAGATGAAGATATAATTATCTGAAAAGAAAAATTCACTAGAGGTATTCAACAGTAGATTCGAACAGAAATAAGACAGAATCAGTCATTTTAAAAATAGGACAATTGAAATTACTGCATTCTGAGGAGAACAAAAAAGAATGAAACAAATGAACAAAGCCTAAGGAAATGTTAAATACTATTAAACCAATCAACAAAAGCATTGTGGAGTCCCAAAAGGAGAAGAGAGAAAGTGACAGAAAGTTTATTTGAAGAAATAATGGCTGAAAACTTTCCAAATTTGATGTAGTACATGAATATACACATCCAAGACTCAATAAACTCTGGATAGGATAAATTCAAAGATTCATACCAAGACACATCATAATCAAACTGTAGAAAGGTAAGGAAAATAATTTTGAAAGTAAGTGAAAATTCATTATGTACAAGGGATCTTCAGTAAGGTTAACAGCTGATTTCTTATTAGAAACCATGGGGAACAAAAGGCGATGGGATGATTATTTAAAGTGCTGAAAGGAAAAATAACTGTCAACCAAGAATTCTATGTCTGGAAAAATTGTCTGTCAAAAATCAAGGATATTTTTTTTAATTAAGGATAAATTATTTCATATTAACAAAATCTGGCAGAGTTCATTACCAGAGCAGTGCAGCCCTATATGAAATGCTAAAGGGAGTACTTTGGGTTCATATCAAAGGACACTAGAGGGTCCCTGGAAGCTGAATAAAAATAGAAAAATCTCTAGTAAAGGTAACTACATTGGCATACATAAAACCCAGTATTACTGACAATGTTTTTCGCTGTTAAATCCACTTTATATTTCCTACATGAGTTAAGAAATAAATGCATAAAAATAATGATAAATCTATGTTGTTGAGCCAGATATAATTTATGACAGCGTAAAGAGGGTACAGAACTGTGTAGGAGCAAGAGCAGCTCTTCCCTAATATTTTAAACAAGAGAAAGATGCCCACTTTGCACCATTGCAATTCAGTATTATACTGGAAGTTCGATCTAGAATGATTAGAAATTAAAAGGAAATATAAGGCATCCAT
The DNA here is from genome assembly GCF_014898765.1 of Herpailurus yagouaroundi. Lineage (NCBI taxonomy): Eukaryota > Metazoa > Chordata > Mammalia > Carnivora > Felidae > Herpailurus > Herpailurus yagouaroundi. The sequence goes on from NW_024412391.1 coordinate 20,142,561, forward strand.
AGTTGAAAGGAATCAATAAAACTACCTGTATCCACAGATGACATGATTCTACATGTAGAAAATTCCAAGAAAGAAAGCAAATAGAGCTAATAAACAAATACAGCAAATTTGTTTATTTGCAGGTTTATTGCAGGGTACAAGATCAACACACAAAAATCAATTGTTTTTCTACATCAGCAATGACTAGTCCAAAAGGAAATTAAGAAAACAATTTATAGTACATCCAAATAATAAAATATTTAGAAAAAATTTACTAAGTAGGTGAAAGACGTATTAAATGAAAACCAAAAAAATATTATTGAAAGAAATGAAAGACTTAAATAATAAAAATCCATTCTCTGTTCATGAATTGCATGACTTAATATTGTTAAGATGTCAGTACTACCCAAAGTGATCTACAGGTTCAATGCAGTTTCCATCAAAATTACAATAGCCTTTTCCTGTAGAAATTGAAAAACTCTTCAAATTCTTTTGTATTTCTAGGGGCCCTTAATAGCCAAACAAAACTTGGCAAAGAATAACAAACATGTCACCCTTTCCAATATCAAAACTCACTATAAATTTATAATAACCAAAACAATGTGTGAGTATAGACCTGTAGACCAATGGAGTAGAATGTAGATTACAAGTGTAAACCTGTATGTGGTGGTAAATGGATTTTTTTTTTTTTTTGACATGGATGAGAAGACTATTTGATGAGGAAAGAATAGTTTCTTCAACAATGCTTCTGCGACAATTGGATATTCACTTTCATAATAAGTTAAATTCCTGCTTCATACAATTTACAAAAATTAATTCAAACTTAATCAAAGACCTAAATATAAAAGTTAAATCCATAAAACTCTTTAAAGAAAATACAGGGGTAAATCTTCATGATCTTGCACTTGACAATGGATTCTTAGCTAGAACACCAAAGGCATGAGCAATAGAAGACAAAGTAGATACCTGAGACTTCGTCAAAATTAAAACCTTTGTGTATCAAATGACATTACCAAGCAGGTGAAAAGACAGTATGCAGAATAAGAGAAAATAACATCAATTCACATACTGTTAAAGAACAAGTATTCAAAATATATAAAGAACACTTAGAACAACAAAAAAACAAACTACCTAATTTAAAAATGGGCAAAAGACTTGAATAGCCATTTTTCAAAAGAAGGTATATAAATGACCAGCAAGTACACTAAAAGGTGCTCAACATCATTAGTCGTTAGAGAAATGCAAATCAAAACTGCAATGAGGCATCACTTCACACTCGCTAGTATGCAATAATTGTAAAAATAGAAAATCACAGCAGTTGATGAGCATATGGAGAAATTAAAGCCTTTGTATGTTGCTGGTTGGAATTGAAAATGATTCAGCTGCTTTGAAAAAGTTTAATGGTTCTCCCAAAAGTTAAATTTAGAACTTCCACTTCACCCTGCAATTTTGCTCCTAGGTATATACCAAAATAATTGAAAACAGGCACTCAGACAAATAAATGTAAATGCATGTTCATAGCAGTGCTATTCACAATAGCCAAAAAGGTAGAGACAGCCCAGATGAATCAACAGATGAATGGGTAAATAATATAGTGTATATACATACAATTGAATATTATTCAGCCATAAAGAAAGACTGAAATTCAGATACATTCTACAATATGGATGAACCTTGAAAACATTTGCAAAGTGAAAGAACCAGACATAAAATGTCACATATTGTGTGATTCTACTTATAGGCACTATCCAGAATAGAAAAATATGTAGATATGGAACACAGATTGGTGGTAGGCAGGGACTAAGTAGAAGGGGAATTGGGAGAAATTACTTGATGGGTAAAGGGTTTTACTTTGTTGTAATGGAAATGTTTTGGAACTAGATAGAGGTGGTGGTTGCACAACATCATGTATATACTAACTGCCATTGATTTGTCCACTTTAAAGTGATTGATTTTATGTTATATAAGTTTCAGCTCAGTAAATTATGTGAAAAAAACTATAAGAGGGATTAAAGAACTGTCAGTACTGGCATAATATTTTAATTCAGGAGTGGGAAAACTATAGTGCTTATGCCAAATCAAGCTCACCACCTGTTTTTGCACAGCCTTTGAGCTAAGAAAGGCTTTTACATTTTTAAATGGTTGAAAGAAAATAAAGAATATAAAATTCCATTAAAAATACTAGAGTGCTTTCAACTTTATTAAACTTAGAGAGATTTTTCTATTGTCTCTGTTCTTTGGGTATTGAAAAAAAGATGAAAACAGCCTTCCCTTTCTATATGTATCTGTTGCTGCCATCTTCTGAAGAAAATGATGTATTAATTGGACCCAATTGAGATAACACAGTCTAGTATTAAAGTAAAGTATTAAACAAAGCATTTGGAGACCTGGGTTCTAATTATAGCTCTGACATATATTAGTAATGTGAACTTTGTCAACATAACCTATTTAATTCCCAGTTTTTCATCAGTTAAAGGAAATACTAGCAATATTTCAAGATTTTTGTGAAAGTTAAGGATAAGGTATGTAGAATTAATGTCACATAGTAGACATACAATGTAATGATAATTTTCAGTAATGAATGGGACAGATATTTTATTTTTTCTTCTATATTAAAAAAAACAGTTTCTGGGGTGCCTAGCTGGCTCAGTCAATGGGGCATGCAACTTGATCTCTGTGGGTTTGAGCCCCACATTGGGTATAGAGATTACTTTTAAAAAATCTTTAAAAAATAAATAACTTATAAAAATTAAAAAAAAAAACACCTTCCTAAGTGGTTTCTCAGATAGATATTATCATACCAATTCATTTTCTTAAATAGATTTTATTTTTATAGCAGTTTTAGGTTCATAGCAAAATTGAACAGAAAGTACAGAGAATTCCCATATACCTCCTGCCAACACACACATGAATTCCTTTTTAAATCACATAATAGAAAAGTATTCTAATAACTATAGAACAATTTATTTTGCTTTCTTTTATGATCAAGGTCCCTGTTCTTTCTCCAGCACTCTATGTCTCAATATCTCTTTTCCACTAGTAATTCTAGAATGAGTGTGAGTATTCTTAGCCTACAGGTAAGATCTAATGTTTCCTTTGTCCCTAAAGATCATTGCATTGGCTCCTCTGATGGTTCTTTAATCAGCAACAAGGTAAACCAGTTGTGTTTTGATCCCCTTAACACATAGGTTTGCAGAGGTTGCAATGGGAAGATAAAGGAAACTTGCATTTTTTTTTCTTTAGACCTGACCTGGAGATTTTTGCTCATGAAGTCTGTAATTATATAATCTCTTAGGTACTAGTCCTTTGGTAAGCAACTAATAATATTTCTTAGAAGACTCCTGGACTTGCTGCAAGTTTGATATCATACCGATCTTGTCATAACCATCTATTTCTCTAGCCTAGTCCACTATTTCATATAACATGCTTTCCTGGTCATATTGGACTCATTCTTCCTACTGGCCATTTCTGCTCATCTTAATGTCATACCTACCACATCCTCATAGGTCATTATCATAAACACCATTGTCTAAACTTATCTAATATTTAATGAGCATGAAGAATAAGATAAATGTTAAAATAAACACCTTTTGTATACTATATAATTTATTCCTGAAAAACCCTATGAAATACATAATATTATTTGCACCATGTTACTGTTGAGTAAATTAAGAATTTGACACAATGACATGATAGCTAATAATAATGAATAGCACTTACAATATTGAGACTAGTTCTACTTGAGGCTCATGCTATTACTATTTAGTGTTCATAGTCATAATAAAAATATCTTACTCTTGGTCCAAATATATATGTAAATATTTGGATAAGTAGTAGCAACTTAATAATAGTAAACACACACAAATCAAACTCGGAGATACCCTACTCTTTCTGTTTGAAATGTCAATGCCTCTCATATTGCTTACCTCAGTTAGTCTTTAATTTGTTTCTTTTTCCTCTTTATTTCTCCACATCTATCCTTCCTCACACAATTCAATTTATTATCTTATCTTATTGTGCCACCACCATTTAGTCATTGATCTTTCATAATAAAATATATAATGAAACCATACTTACAAATACTTGATGAGGACGGGGGGTGGAAGTGTTTGATAAATCCAATTTGATTATAATTCTACAGGTAACCTAAATAATTTATATCCATCTAAGAGGAAACTAATTTAAAAAATAGGGAAGCTTGGCAGGTGGGCAGGGGAGGCTCAGTTGGTTGAGCATCTGACTCTTGGTTTTGGCTCAGCTCATGGTACCATAATTGTGACATTGAGCCCTGTGCTGGGCATGGAGCCTACTTAAGATTCTCTCTCTCCCTTTCCCTCTTCCCCTCTCCTGCTTGTTCACTCACTCACTCTCAGATAATAATAATAATAATAATAATAATAATAATAGTTTAAAATTAAAAATAAATTAAAAAATAATATTAGCTGTTTTAACCTTTTGGGAGCCCTTGGTTTTATTGCATTGCACTGGCTGGTAGAAGTTCTATTTTTTATAAACTGTTTACTCATTTGGATATTTTATCTTGATATTTATCAAGATTTCTCATCCTTGGCACAATTAATATTTGGGGCTGTGTAATTCGTTTTAGGTGGGAAAAGACTGTCCTGGGCATTATTAGATGTGTAGCAGCACCCTGGCTTCTATCCACTAGATTCTATTAGCACTCTAACTCTCAGTGATGACACCCTAAAAGTGTCTCAAGACATTGCCAAATGTCCCTGGAGGTTTAAATAGGCCCCAGTTGAGAACTGCTGGTCTAATCTATTGTTCTGTATGCCTATCTGATTCTCAGTCACCATATTCAATGAGTTTTAAATATGTGGCCAAATCTGGTAAGTTTTATTTTTTCAAAGTTTGGAGAGTCTTTGTGGCACAGCGATGATCTGAATCTAAACATTTTTATTTTGTTCTTTCTGGTTTTTATTTGCAAGTATTTTCTTTGTTCTGTTATAGTTTTGATTTTTTTATCTAGGAGTTGTTTCCTGCTCCATCTTGAAAATTGACTTATTCTAGATATACCAAATATAGGTAACAGAAGACTACTTAATTCTTCCATTGCAAAAATATCTCATTCTACTGATAAGGATTTAAAAATCCAAAAAGATTAATCAATTTTTTTCAGGATTAATAGCTAACTTGAGGCTAGCCTGACACTAAAACCTCTCCATCCATATGTTACAAATACATTGTATTCAATATTAAAACTCTGGCTAGAATTTTAAAATCTCCCTCCTTTGATTTGACTTTAATTATCTGTTGGAATTCACCTTGAAAATGTTAAGAATGTATTAAAGAGGCCAGGGTGGCTTAGTCAGTTTAGGGTCTGGCTCATGGTTTTCGCTCAGGTCATGATCTCACAGTTTGTGAGTTCTAGACCCACGTGGGGCTCTGTGCTGATAGCACGGAGCCTGATTGGGATTCTCTGCCACCCTCTCTCTCTGCCCCTCCCCAGCTCATGTGTGCATGCTCTCTCTCTCAAAAATAAATAAATAAGCATTAAAAAAGAATTTCTTGGGGCACCTGGGTGGCTCAGTCATTTAGGCATCCAACTTTGACTCAGGTCATGATCTCGTGGTCCGTGAGTTCAAGCCTCATGTCAGGCTCTGTGCTGACAGCTCAGAGCCTGGAGCCTGTTTCAGATTCTGTGTCTCCCTCTCTCTCTGACCCTCCCCCGTTCATGCTCGCTTGCTCTCTCGCTCTCTCTCTCTCTCTCTCTCTGTCTCAAAAATAAATACACGTTAAAAATTTTTTTAAAAAAACAATAATTTCTTAAAAAGCAGATATTTTTTGAGTATGTAAATATATGAAATAAATGTATTTTTAATCTACTTTTGACAAATCTATTTTAATCTACTTTTCACAGAAAATCCCATTAATATGATCAGACTGAACATACTAATCATTTTATCAAAGTCGTTATGTAGCATCCAAAATTAGTGTTTTGACGCTTGCAATGGAGAAAGTGGGAATTACCTATTTTGGTGTTCTCTCCCAGGACATCTTACTCCAGACATTTAGGACAGCAGAGAAGCAGTCAAAGAGTAAAGGGGGTCAGGCTAGAGGATAAATGGGATGGGTCTGCCATTGCTGAGAGGGTGGGGAGTTGAGAGGAATGCAGGGGCCCCAGCCAACAACAATGATGAGGGAATCCTAATGATGAAGAAGGTGGCAAGGATAGAAGTAAAGAACATTGTATGATGCGCTTTGGAAGATAAGAGTATTATTTATTGACAGCATACCAAAGCAGATATTTCTTGTTATTATCTTTAGAGTTATTATTTTCTGTGATTATCTGTAAAGATATTAAAAATATAGTAGTTAGAAATATGAGATTTAGAAGTGGCCATACCTGAATTCAAGTCCCAGATCTTCCACTTATCAATGATATGACTTGAGCAAAATTTTTAACTCAGATAAACCTCCGTTTACTCATCTGAAAAATAAGGGTGGGGAGTAAATTATCTATACATAAATTTTAATGTGTCAGATAATGTGATATTGTAAAGTGGCCCTAGAAATTCTCAGGAAGTGCTAGCCAAAATTATTGGTATTAAGGAGGCTGTATACAGATGAACCCCAACTTATGATAGTTTAACCTATGATTTATTTGTCTTCATGATGGTGCAAAAACAATAAGCATTCAGTAGGAACTGTACTTTGAATTTTGACCTTTTCCTGTGCTAGTGTTATGTGGGAGAGTCCTCTCTTGTGATGCTGAACAATGGCAGCCACAGCTCTCGGTCAGCCACGTGATCACGAGGGTAAATAACAATTACACTTAAACCATTCTGTGCCTGTACAACCATTCTATTTTTCACTTTCAGCACAGTATTCAGTAAATTACATGAAATATTCAATATTTTATTAGAAAATAGGTTTTGTGTTAGGTGATTTTGCCCAACTAGTAGGCTAATATAAGTGTTCTGAGCATGTGTAAGGTAGGCTAAGCTAGGCCATGATGTTTGCTACATTAGATGTCTTAAATGCATTTTTGATTTATGGTATTTCCAATTTATGATAGGCTTACCAGGATGTAACCCCATCATAAATTGAGGGAGATCTATATATAAATCTGAGACTGCCTAAATATGTTCTTTAAAATTTTCAGACCCATTGCAGTTATAAAATCAACTCTTTCTTGCTGATGGAAACACTTAGTTTATCAATTAACTTTATAATAATTGCCCTTCCTGCTGTAAAAGTGAAGATTCAGTAAATAATGACCCAAGAACAGATGCCAGGGAATGTACTGATTTTTCCAAACTGATTTCTTTGATTCAGTCAGCAACTACTAATTAGACTGTGTAAATAAATTCTAAAAATCTAATGTCAACAAAATTGGATACTGTACTACTTTCAGCTTGTATTTTTTGGAAACACAGTTGTCCTAAAACAGTGATGAATTTGACTGCTTTTATAAAAAAAAAAAATGGGTTAATTTAGGCATACACCTATGTAGTGGGGAAAAAAAAAACCATAAAGATACAATTTATCTTTGTCAAAATCCATTATGACCCAATGTAAAATATGGGTCATATGTAATGTAAATGATGTAAATAATATGTTATCTTAAAATCATTAGTAAATTCTTGATCAAACACTGATGTGCCAAAAATTTGCTATCTTTCTACCTTTCTGTTATCACTTTTGAATATTTTATCACAAATAACACTTAGAAAGAAATAATAGGAGTCCAATTAGAATTTTTAAACAAAAATTTAGTATTTACTGAGTATCTACTATTTCTGGCAGTGTATTAATTTTTCATATGTATTATTTATTAAATGTATGGTATTGTTCATATCTTGTTTGAATGCCAAGATTAGACTGAGAAAGCTAATTGGCATACTCAGAGTCACACAGATGTAAGTATAGTAAGTCATGAAGATAGAGTTCGGACCCAGTGTATCTTATTCAGAAATTTGTTTAACTAACTTCTGTACTTTGCCACTTCCTTTAGCATTGTTCAAAAATACACTTTCTTAAACATTGAAAATTTTCAGTTTGCTCTGTTAGTACATTAAAATGCAATCCTTGCCATATTATGTCATTATAAAAATTATAAAAAATTGACTATAGTAGTAATAGCAGCTAAAAGTTACTGAGCAATTAATAGGTGCCAGCCAGGTTCTGCACTATGTGTTTCAATATGCACTATTTAACTTCCGTTCGAAGAAGTAAGTAATTGTTTCTGTACCCACATTACAGACGAAAAAACGAAGCTCTCAGGAGACACATATGTTACACACAACTGGCAGTAGCAGAGATGTGATCCAAACCCAGGTATGTCTGATTCTAAAGCTATTTACCAGTATAATGTTTATATGAAGTTACATATAATTTAATAATTCTTATGATGAGAAAAATATATTGTAAGAACTGAGAGTAATTTTCAGACTTGAAATAATCTAAATAACGTGACAGGTAATTGCTACTAAACCAAAATTCTATGGACTTCATGTTTGTGCCCAACTCAAGGTTCAGACTAAGGAAATTTCAGAGTTTTAAGATGCTCTTAGATAGCTAGAATGATCCAATACTTTGGAATTTTGCTCATCTATAAATGTGTGGGTACAGAATTATATATAGCTACATATTTCATACTACTCTAGATAATTGAGCTATGATACTCAACTGAATTGATGTGTCCTTTGCTTTCCTGTTTTATCACCCAGGCTCTGCGCTGACAGCAGGGATCCCCATGCGGGGCTCAAACTCAGGAACCACAAAATCGTGACCTGAGTCAAAGTTGCTTAACCAACTGAGCCACCCAGACTTTTTAATACAAAACTTATGAGGGTCTGTTGGCTCACTCTAGAAAGTAGCTTAGTGTAATGGTTAAGAAAGGGAACCTGGAGCCAGACAGCCTGGGTTCAGACTTCTTTCTAAGTATGTGATTTTACTTAACTTTCTTAACCTATTTGTGTCTGAGCTTTGTCATCTGTAAAATTAGGATGATACTAATGTGTTTCACAGAGGATTTCTATAAGACTGAAATGAGTAAAATGTGAAAAATATGTAGAATAATGTCTGGGACAAAGTAAGAGCTGTATAACTATTTGCTAAATAAATAAATGAAAATAAAGCCTTCACCAGTAAGCCTAATTGGAAGTATTTTCTCTGTTTGCTGATGTGTTTCATTCATCTCTTAAGGCACTAACCACTTTGCCTACTCTTATAATTATCTACTTGCATACCTTTTTCCTGATAGTAGGTTTTAAGCTTCTTGAGAAGAGAGATTATTTCTTGTATTGCCTCAGGACTGTTCAATAAGACTCCTATATAAGTGAATCAGTGATTCTCTAGAGCCAGGCAAGTGATTTCCTTCCATTTCCTTCCATCTGAGACAATATTGCTGATGTCAACCTTAAAATTAAAATGGCCAGTTATTTTTCTAGCAGAATGATTTTGTTTGGGAATAGCAGAGAAATTGCAGTTAGGGACATGCAAGCTGTGGTGAACCATAGGCAAGCACAAATAGACAAAGGGGAGGTCAGCTTTTATTAGGTTTTAGGAGGAAATTGGAGAGGGTTGCTTTGAGCACAAGGTCACTGGAGAAGAACAAGAGTTTGAGGTATGGCAATCTCTGGTTGGCTGTGAGCAGTGGTTAGTGAGTTGTTGCTGTAACAGAGAGGGATCTTCCTACTTTTTCCAAAAAGCAGTAGATGAAATTTCTATGTGAAAAATGTCGTCCCTTGTCAAGATAATTCTTATCTTTCTTCCTGCTGGCTATGCAGGCTACAGCAATGGAACCTGCATGAGAGCTCCCCCTTCAGCACTTCTCAAATCCATTTTATTTTTTCATTTTGAGAGAGAGAGAGAGAGGGAGAGAGAGAATCCAAAGCAGGCTCTGCGCCATCAGCATAGAACCTGACACAGGGCATGATCTCATTGACCATGAGATCATGATCTAACCCAAACATCAAGAGTTGGATGCTTAATTGACTGAGCCACCCAAGCACCCCTTCTCAAATCCATTGTGAATGAAATTTCTTTTATTTTCACACTGATGATTATAGCACCATTACACCATTTGTCACACTGACATGGCAGTTAACACTGGTAGAAATTGTTACCTTCTGATATGATCACTTGGTGCCCTCTATGTATGTGGTAGGCAAAACAATATCCCTACAAAGTTGTCTGTGTGCTGATCCCCAGAATCTATGGATACATTACTTGACTGGGCACAGAGAACACTGCAGATGTGACTAAATTAAGAATTTTGAGATAGAGAAATTATTCTGGATTTTCCAGGTGAGCCCAGTATAATCACAAGTGTCCTTATAAGATGGAGACAATGGAGGCAGAGGTCATTGTGGTGCCATTATTAGGGATGGGGAGGGGGGGAGCATGAGCCAGGAGATATGGATAGCTTTTAGAAGCTAGGACAGGAAAGGAATGGATTTTCCCTTAGAATCTCCAAAAAGAATACAGCCCTGCTGACAGGTCATTTTCAAGACTTCTTACTTCCAGAACTGTCAGTCAAATTTTGTATTATTAAGTTTGTGTTATTTTAAATCACGAAGTTTGTGGTTATAGCAGCCACAGGTAACTAATAAAATCTATTTCCATGAGTGAAAGATAATGAAACAAAGATAGTAATAAGGGAAGAAGGAAGAAATGAAGGAAGGAAAGAGGAGGAATGCTTTACTAGAGATAACATTTCTGTGGCTGATATGAATAAAAGGGCCAAAAACAAAATAGAGAGAATTAAGCAAATTATCATGGGCAGAAACTAAGCTGAAATGTTGGGAACAAAATTTCAAACAAATACATTAATTATTTTATTGAAAGTTGGTAGACATTTATATGAAAATTACTTTATCACGAGCAAGTTATTGTAAGAAAAAAAGATACTACATTAATACCTAAATTCACTTAAAAATGATGGCATCACAAACCAAGTACAGAGTTTCTTTTAAAAACCCAGTCTTAGAGGCACTGGGTGGCTCAGACAGTTAAGCATCCAACTTCAGCTCAGGTCATGATCTCAGGTTTGTAGGTTCAGGCCCCACATCGGGCTCTGTACTGACAGCTCAGGGCCTGGAGCCTGTTTCATAATCTGTGTCTCCCTCTCTTTCTGCCCCTCCCCTGCGTGCACTCTGTCTCTCTTTCTCTCTGTCTCTCTCTCTCAAAAATAAACAAACATTAAAAACAAATTTAAAATTTTTTTTAATGTTTTATTTATTTTTGAGAGAGAGAGAGGGGCAGAAAGAGAGGGAGACACAGAGTCTGAAGCAGGCTCTAGGCCCTGAGCTGTCAGCACAGAGCCTGATGCGGGGCTCCAACTCACAAACCATGAGATCATGACCTGAGCCGAAGTTGGACACCTAACCAACTGAGCCACCCAGGCGCCCCCATTAAAAACAAAGTTTTAAAAAATTGAAAAAAAAAAGTCTTGAGTGGGGAGGCATCTGGGAGGCTCAGTTGGTTAAGTATGTGACTCTTGATTTGGGCTCAGGTCATGATCTCATGGTTCGTGAGATCAAGCCCAACATTGGGCTCAACTCTAACAGTGGCAGAGCCTACCTGGGATTCTCTCTGTCCTTGTCTCAAACCTTCTCTTGCTTACTTTCTCTCTCTCTCAAAAATAAATAAACAGGGGCGCCTGGGTGGCTCAGTCGGTTAAGCGTCCGACTTCAGCTCAGGTCACGATCTCGCGGTCCGTGAGTTCGAGCCCCGCGTCAGGCTCTGGGCTGATGGCTCAGAGCCTGGAGCCTGCTTCCGATTCTGTGTCTCCCTCTCTCTCTGCCCCTCCCCCATTCATGCTCTGTTTCTCTCTGTCTCAAAAATAAATAAACATTAAAAAAAATAATAAATAAACAAACAAACAAACATTAAAAAAAAAAATACAGCCAGTCTTGGAAATGGTGAGTAAAATTTTTTAAACTTATTCTCTCAGCAGTGATATTTAATGGTCTCCACTCATTCCTTCCGTCTCTTGCCTTTCATCTTGTCTCCCTGATTCTACTTCCAACCAAAAGCAGTTGTGTTTAGGGTAGTAGTGAAGGGAGAGTAAACAGAAGGGTAATAGTGGGGATGATACTGTCAGTCTCATTTTTAAAAAGAGACTGCAGAAGTGCTGAACAGAAGCTTTAATAGCATCCCTGGCAGTAACCACCCCTGTTCCCTGTGTATTTTGAATCAGATTTAATTTGAATTAAATAGAAATAAAACTCTTTACCATTGCACCCTAATGACTGTAATTTTCTCTCAAGCTGTTACTTACAGACACAGTATGCTGCACCTTGAAAAGAACATTCTTATCCTTTTTTATTGAGTCTGAAGGCTAATACCTTTATTTTTAAAAGTAGTCTATTTTTGAAGGATGAACTTAAATATTGTGAATTATTATGACACATAGGCCCTTCTGGATTTTTCACAAAAAGAGTAATTCCCAACTTAGTTGTCTTTATTTTTTTACCATAATTCTAGCCAGCCCAATGATACCACCCAGTTTGTCTTTTTTAGGGTTATAATACTCCTGTCAGAAGCTCTATGGGAAGCATTTAACTTACCACATAGCTGTAACCCTGATTGCCAGAGCCAAAATGTCTCCAATATGACTTCAAGTAGTTCAAGTCTCTGGTGCCAGATGGCATGCAGATTGGTCCCTTTCACAGATACAGATGACACTGTGCCCAGAGTTTGTTAGAGTGTCTACATCTACTCCTGCTGGGAGTATAATTTGGTAGAAAAACTCTTTGGCCTACCTGCCAGTGATACAGAAAATATAGATAGACAGACTCATTTCCAGATGACAGCTTTAAAATACACACCCTTCTCTGTTATCAGAATAACAAAGTACGAAAATTGAAAAATGCAGATAAACATGTATCTTGAAGCTGGATGGAAGAGGAAATTTATTAAAAAAGTAAAATTTTTAGTAGTAGGCTAAACAGAAATTTCACTGAATGAGAGATCTAATATGTCATCTCCTTTTTCCCTCATTGTAAAAACTACCAAGGAGAAAAACAAGCTGTTCAGAATAAATGGAGTAGGGGAACCTCTTTGCATCTATGTATCATGACTTTGATATCCAAGAGGCTGCAATGAGTGGAAGGAATATCAATATTAATACAAGTTCCCTGAGCTAGGTAATAGTTATTAGAATGAATAACTGAATCTAGATGCTATATTCTATAAGTTTTCTATATTATATCCTATAAGTTTTCCATTTTTTTTTTATATCTGACAATTATATACAGTTTTAAAGACTTTTGTTCCAATTCTACCTCATGGAATGGTGGAGTAGGATTATTTTTCTGGTTTTTTTTTTTTTTGTTTTTTTTTTAATTCTTTTTTTCCAACGTTTATTTATTTTTGGGACAGAGAGAGACAGAGCATGAACGGGGGAGGGGCAGAGAGAGAGGGAGACACAGAATCGGAAACAGGCTCCAGGCTCTGAGCCATCAGCCCAGAGCCCGACGCGGGGCTCGAACTCACGGACCGCGAGATCGTGACCTGGCTGAAGTCGGACACTTAACCGACTGCGCCACCCAGGCGCCCCATTATTTTTCTGTTTTTAGGCACTTTTAAATCATCCAATAACCTGATTAATCAATTGATCATATTTCAAAAATTTTAACCTATTTAGGAAGATAAATCTGCTTTAAAATTAAATTATTCTACAGCTGAAATAAAAGATTAAAATTATGATTTAAATTTGCTATATGAGTATCCTCTTTGTTAGAAAAATGTATAAGGTTGGGGGTATTTTATATACTCCAACATCATCTTGGGAATGAGAAGTAAGCTATATAGATGCTTAATGTATATTTTCTGGGTTTTTTTTTTTATTATATAGATATACTGGACTTCAGTCTTTAACATGGGCAAATAAAACCATATAGTATTTTGCTTTTACCAGAGTTTTACAACTTGATAGCTTGTCAAATTAGTGATATACTGCCAAAATATTTTTAGAAATCATCCTAGAAAAAACCCAACAACTATATCCTATACATAAGCCAGTAGATCAGTTTGTAGGCATTTCTTTGTAGAACTGATATGCTAAGTGTGAATTTGAGGTAAAATATTTAGTATTTAGGAAAGAATAAACAATGACTGTTGCATGTAAACCCTAAAAGAAATGTCAAAGAAGAAGTAAACTCAATAAAAGGATATTATATTTAAACATTCATAAGCAAACACAGTGTTCTTTTATTTAAGAGTAAAATACTGCATCAATGATGCAAATGATGTACAGCAAATAAAGTACGTTTTTTTAAACAGCAAAACTGATCTAATGTAATATGTCATGATTAAGCAAAGGGTTAAAGGATTAAACTATTTGCCAAAGTTCTACTGATGAATGAAGTAGAAAAACAGATTTGAAACTAATTCTATGTAACTTAAGGCAAAATTATTTGATCTCATAGTAAGGCTATGGGAACTCTTACAGCTCCTGGAGGAGCTGATTGACTCATGGTAGGTACTCAATGACTTGTAGCTATGATGATGATGTCGGTGGTGATTAGTATTAGAGATATCTAATAACAAATCTGTAACAAATTATCTTGTCCATTTGACATCAATGTACCATTCTTCCCATTTCAAAATGTCCTGGTTTTAATGGGCTTATAAAATATTCACTGATTGTTTTCTTCTTCAGCTGTTATACCTGTTTGTTACTTTCTCTGCTTCATTACCACACATATTTTGCTGACTTGTGGACTGCCTGTGATACTGGATGAATGTCCAGTTACTGCCTTTCTCATTAGGACTTGGACAACTCTGCTGCAAATACTTGTAAACTTATATTGTACCTTTACTTTCTATGTCTTCTTACTTTTATTTCTCATTTTAGTGTCCTCTGTTTCAGTAGAGTACAGTTTTGATGCACGGTCTCTTTATTGCTGTCTGGTGAAAATTGACTTTTGCTAAGTCCATCCTTCATTCTCATCAACTCATCTTATAACTGAGAGCTATACTCATGAGTTTATGAATATAAAAGAGAGGGTCGTTACTAATCTAAAGCAAACAAATTGATTTTGTATCAAAAATTGCATAATAGAGACTTACCGTTCTCCAGTTTGCGTGCTCTCTTGCAAAGAGCCATCATTAGTGTAAAGCAAGTTCAGGGCATGATGCTTGCTTTCAAGAATTTGGAATAACTAATTCGATTCTTTCACTCTATCAGAGTTACAGTGTTACTTCACTGCTGCCATCACCATCTGCAGAAATGCTAGAATATTAGAAAAAAATGTGGAAAACCAATGTGGAAAAAGCAGTTAAAAACAAAAGTAGAATTTATTTTTTTTTAGGTAGTATGTTTTGCTCGTTCTATAAACAGAACTGATCCCGTGTAGCAGGGATCCCAGTTGTCATTTGATTATAAGGCATTGATTTGTAGTAAATGCGATTGTATGTAGGAGTCCCAGTGCCCCTTTTCCCACCCATCTTCTGCCATCTCAAGAAAACCGGCACTTATGCATTCTGTCAAAAACTGAGAATAGGGTCTCCATTGTTTTTGCACCATCAATTTATAATTAATATAGAAGAGTATTTTTATCTCTCACGCTGTGTCCCTCTCCATCATCCATTGTAGTCTCTTACTATATTCAAATCTGAGGCATATAGAGGCAGCTATAGTAAACCAGTAGCTGTCAGTTTTTCTGTGCCTCTTAAAATCATATAATTATGATTCAGATCCTCTACAGCTCATAGTAAAGTCCCTCACATCTATATTGTCATTTAAACAAATAAAAATTTATGGACTGTAATGTAAGGTTGGGAAGAAATTTCAACCAGTAATGTAAACCTTATGGGAAAAATCTGTTTTGAACAGTTATTTCTGGGGAATAGGATATACACTTTAACTTTTTTCTATTGCCTTAAAGTAGTAAATGCAAAACATTTGAAAGTAGTGATACTTGTAGTTTGACTATTTCATTATTGTTGTTTTTAGTTTTGAGAAAACACTATAAATAAGGGGCCTTTGTGAAGTACAGTGACAGTCACGATCCTTCACTGCATCCTCACTTTGATCTTGGCATTTTGTTCTAGATTTCCTTTCAGTGAGATGATACTGTGTAAACAAAAATGTAACAAAATCTGAAGGTTATGTGCTTATGGGAGGAAAAGGATGGCAGGGATAGTGAAAGGTTAAGGGGGAAACATAAATAACTAAAGTAAAATCTTGTAATGAAAATGACATGTCATAAACTAAGATATAAAATTTATTTACCTTCATGCACCAGAAATTCAAATGAATAAGTAAATATATACCTTGAGGTGGATAAAGATAACACTGAAACAAAAACAGGCAGGACTGACAATACCAACATATAAGGGTCAGACCACCCTTACCAAGTGTTCAAACCTTGACCATCATGACATAGGCATCTGATATACTAAGCCTCCCCCTAAAAATAGATCAGTGATGCATGCCTGCCATCAAATTGAAATGTGGGCTTTTTTGCCTACTCAATGTGTTTATTTTATTAGTGTTTTTTATAATTAAAAAAATATATGTTACTTAAGTTAAAATCAGGTTTCAACTACCAAAAACTTTCAATAAGATGTTTTAAACATTTGATGCTATTTATAATATTTAATTTCAAAACCTAAAAACATAACATGTATCTTTTTTTAAGAAGCATGTATTTTTTGATAATTTAACAGAGATTCATAAATTAGCACGTCTACTTTTACTATTATATTTTTATATTGTTAGTGCTAAATCGATTTCGAAATTTCAAGACTGATAAATTCCAGAATAGGTTATCCATCAAACAATGAACATGGTTTTTGAGAATGACAAGAATAAAAGAAAAACACCATTATTTTTAGTAATAAATGCAGTGAAAACAAAAAAAAAAAAAAAAAGAAGGAAGGAAAAGAGAAGAAGGCAGGACAAAAGGAGGGAAGAAAGAAAGGGAGGAGAGGAAAAAAAAACCACATAGATAACCAAAAACTTTACTTCTGCGGTAAGGCGTAAGTAGGAAGCTTTACTTTAAACCCTGAAAAAATATGACACATCCAGGTTACAAATGCAAGAACGTCTACAGCTGAATCATACAGCAATTGACCCTGCAATTGAGGAGACCTCGATATCTAAAGGCCAAAATGCATATTCCATGTTTCCATTTAATTGGACTAAATATATTTGAAATTTTAACAAGCCATACTAATTACCCTGTTGCATGTCTACCATGGGCATACTGTGACTTTAAATGTTTACATATTTTATGTATGAGGATGGAATTACCATTACCATTATTTTTATAAAAAGAAAATCAAGCCCTGCAAAATTATATAAATTCCCAAAGTTCTCAATGGGAGGAATTTTTGAGGACGATTAGAGACTGGTCTCAAATCAAGCCATTTAATGCTAGACCTTGTGCTCTTTACTGCTATGATACTGTTCTGGAAATTATGTTCCTTTTAGCTTCACTGACCTCCTTTCACGGCTTTAACTGGAATATATCATTACAGCAGGCACACAAACGTAAAAATGCTACATCTCTACTCCTCAGTGACCTGACAGCTTAAAATTTGATGTAATTCAGGTGTAATTACTTAGGCTTTTCACCTAAATGATACTTATTCTAAAACCTAATGTGTTGAAAATAATGTGACAGAACAAAGTTCTCCAAATATACATGAATATTATGTTGTAGAAGAATCATGGTAGCATTTAAATTTGACTATTATCTGTTTTTTCTAATAGAGTATCCTGAATAGGAGATAATCAAAAAGAATAATTGCTGAATGACTGGATTTGAGAATTTTCTACCTGTGAAAGCTGAATTCTGATTTCATACAGTGTTAGCTACCCTCAAGATACACTAATAATGTATGAACCTAAGAAAGTACTTTCTCATGATTCTTTCATTCTGTAGTTTGTCTCTAACAATGGAGACATGGGACATATTATGGAAGAGGTGGCAGTAACCCTAAGGGTCATCAGAAGAGACCACATCTGTAACTACCAAACATACATGTTCCTCCAAATATGGGATACAAGTCCCTTTATTCTAACTTGGGTCCTCCATTTCTTTTTAAGGTATTAATTTCTCTTCTTTTGAGACTCCAGGACTCCTTATAGTCAAAATCCCAGGCTTGTTTGGTTTCTGTTGATCTTCTTTGCAGGAAATAGCAAGAAGATGGATGGTCAGTGTATGAATATTTGAACAAACCGAATTTCACTCTTTGAAATTCTGTTACAACCAGGAAAAGAGAGTTATATTTTTTATAATAGTGAGGAAGAAAAAAAGTTGATTAGTTGCTAACTTAAACATATTAAACACCATTGCTTTATGAAATAATCTCATTCATCTGAAAATTAGTGGAAGGGTTGCAAAAACATGGCAATGTGGGAGAACCCAGTTTTCCTGTTCTCCAGAAAAGATCAACTATCCATGAACATAAACAACTCTGGGAGACCTGTAGAGTCCACTCAGAAAGTGTTAGCCATACAGTGGGAAAAACTGAAAATATCACATAGAAGAGAAGGAAGACTTCAGTTTGCCTGTAGCATCTCATCCCTGAAGCCAGGAATGTTGGACCACAAGAAGGAACTTACTTGCCAGGTGGAATGAGTTCTTCTTGCCAGGAAAGGAAAAACAGAGTGAGCAAGCACCTTCTCCAGCCTCTTGGGGCACTGCATGAAGATCTTGCTGTGTTTTCACCCCACCCAGATCAGCAAAACTAAGATGTCTAGAGCTGGGAACAAGGAAGAATAGTAGAGGCTGTTACTAGAAGACACACAGCAGGAGCTATTGCAGTTAACAGAGACCTGGATTAAAGTCTTAAAACCTAAGACCTAAAACCATAAAACTCCTAGAAAATAACATAGGGAAAAAGTCCCTTGACAATTTTCAGGATATGATACCAATAGCACAAGCAACAAATGAAAAAATAAACAATTTTGACTACATGAAACTGAAAATCTCTGCACAGCAAAAGAAACCGACAAAATTAAAAGACAACCTATGGAATGGGAAGAGATACTTGCAAATTATATCTGATAAAGGGTCAATATCCAAAATACATAAAGAACACATATAGTTCCATAGCAAAACAAAACAAACCAAAAAAAAAAAAATTTTAAAAATGGGCAATGGAACTGAATGGACATTTTCCCAAACAGCTACATGAAAAGATGCTTGACATCACTAATCATTAGGAAGCAAATCCAAACCACAATGAGATATCACTTCACATGTGTCAGAGTGCCAATCATCAAAAAGATAAATGTCTTTATGGTCGAGGGTGTGGAGAGTGTTGTAGAGGGTGTGGAGAAAAGGGAATGCCTATAATGGTGTTGATGGGAATGTAAATTGGTGCACCCACTATGGAAAACAGTATGGAGGTTCTTAAAAAAATTAAAAGTAGAACTGCCATAAAATCCAGCAATCCCACTTCTGGGTACATATCCAAAGGAAATGAAAACAGTATCTTAAAGAGGTATCTGCATCACTATGTTCATTCCAGCATCATTCACAATAGCCAAGATTGAGAAACAACCAAAGGGTCCATCAATGATGAATGGATAAAGAAGATGCATATATAATGTGGAATATTGTTTGGTTATGAGAAATGCTGCATTTTGCTTAGATGAACCTTGATGGCATTATGATAAGTGAGGTAAGTCAGACAGATAAAGACAAATACTGTATGATTTCATGACTATGTGGAATTGAAAAAGCTGAACTTAGAGAAACAAAGTAGAAAAGTGGTTATCAGGGGCATAGTGATAGGGGAAAGTGAGAGATACTGGTCAAAAGGTACCAACTTCCAGTTATAAGATTAACAAGTTCTGGGATTCTAATATGCAGCATGGTGATTACAGCTAGTAATACTGTCCTATATACTTGACACTTGCTAAGAGAATATATCTTAATTGTTCTCAACATACACACACACACACACACACACACACACACACACACACACACAAGGTATGAGGGTGGAAGTGTTAGTTAATGCTATGGTGGCAATCATTTTGTAATATATGTAAATGTATCAAATTAATACATTGTACACCACACAATGTTATATATTAATTATTTCTCAGTAAAGCTAGAAAAATAATCAGAAGTGGATAAATAATTATTAGTGGAAGATTTTAGGAGTATTTTGCAATTATTAATCAATTTTTTATGCCATCATATTATTTTCTTGAAAATAGGAGAATCAGTAAGAAGTGTATTGCCTTTTTAAGGGCGTAACTAAAAATATAACACTACCTCATTGCCTTAGCTTGTGGCCCAGCCTGTTATTAGAAAAATAATAACTACAATGCAGAATTGAATCTGTGCTTAAACATGAAACATTCTAGGGGGGGCTGGGTGGCTCACTCAGTTAAGCATCCAGCTCTTGGTTTCAGCTCAGGTCATGATCTCATGGTTTTGTGAGTTCCAGCCCACATCTGGCTCCATGCTGACAGTGTGGAGCCTGCTTGGAATTCTCTGTCTCCCTCTCTCTCTGCCCCTCCCCCCTTGCACTGTTTCTGTCTCTCTCAAAATAAATAAATACACTTAAAAAAAAAAACATGAAACATTCCCTCATGTGATACTATCAATTGAATATAGACTAATCAACTATCTTGAAGTATGAGAGATCTCTATTGGAACGTATTGTTTTTGTCATGATGTTTAAGTTAGATGTCTCAATGCCAGTTTCACTGAAACCTCATCAACATGGCTGCTAAAATCCTGTATTTCTTCTTTATACTAAATTCAACTCTAGAGAAAATTAATAATTTCCTGCCTACTTACAGGCATATAAAACTTAGAAACTAACTCGAGTCAATAAACATCCAAAACAGAACTACAATTTAAGGAAACATTTTAAGGGAGTGTCTTATCTCAGTTTTTAAGGAAAAAGATACGAGCAAAAGCATATTTGAGAGTTGTTATTAGACCGGAATCAAAGGTTCCTGTGTCATAGCCACCTTTAACTTCTACTCATCACTTGCTGATAGAACTGGGAACTAGTTTCCTCAAATTCCTTTTCAATGTATGGTGTTGGGTTAGGGTTTGTCAACGAGAAGAGTTTAGATGAAATTTAGAAGCTATTACGACTGGAAGCCAAGACGCTAGTAGCCAAGGCACCCTCCAGAAATCTCCCTCTTTGTGGTAGCGGCACCCAAATGTAGCAGCTTCCTAGCCTTCTCCACGAGCTTCACCTTCTTCACCTGCTCCGGTTTGAAGACCACTCCAGACCTTTCTCCAACATGGACTTCACATTCCTCTATTAAACTCTTCCCTGAAAAATTGTAGTGGCTTTTTGTTCCCCTTGAGTATATCAAAATTAATAAGTTTTTTGATGCCAGCAGTGTTTCTGTGGGGACAGACTTAAGGTTGGGAATCTGATCAATTAGATTTAAAGAGATTAATGATCCTATTGCCAGTGTGGTATTTAGGATACAATGAAGGTCAATATTTATAAAAATATTTGAGATAACAGAAGGTCCTTGGGGTCCAAGACTTAAGGAGGTAGGAATGCTGGAGCAGATTTTGTACGTCACCCGTTTTCTTACTGCCTAACTAGATCACCTGAGAGGATCCAGAGAACAATCCCTTCAGCACAACTTTGAGAGATATATTTGATATATTTGAGTATTATCCCACCTAGGGCTGCCATAACAAATCACCACAAATGTGGTGGTTTGAAACAACAAAAACTTATTCCTCCATAGTTATGGAGGCTAGAAATCTAAAACCGAACTGTTGACAGTGCTGTGCTCCTCTGAAAGCAGTAGGGAAGGATCCTTCCTTCCCTCTTCTAGTTTCTAATAACTACGTGGTAGCCTTTGAAGGTGTGCTGTGTGCTTTCTTCTGGACTTGTGAGTAATTAACTTCTCTATTTCAGTTTCTTTTGTGGTCTGTTGTTAGCCTACGACCTAACCATCCAGCACCTTTTGCTCCACTTGACAAATGTGAATTTAACAAAGTCATAACAACTTGTTAGGAAGATTTTCATACTAATAAACCCTTTCCTTTCTCCTTGTATCATGCAGCATAGAGGATGTAATAAATATTTGATGATATGAATTCTAGAACTTTTATATTGTGAAATAACTTGCTACATTCTATATAAAGTTTGTCATATCTTCAGTACATATTATATAGGAGGGTTTTTAAAAAAGAAAATCTTTTAGTATTTTATTCCACCAATATGTGACATACCATGGACAAATCATGTCCACTAAAACAGGCACTAATAAAGTATAATATAGAGGATCAAATTCAGTCACCTGTCTGGTTTTTGTAAACAAAGTTTGTCGAAGCACAACCACACCCATTCTTTTATATTTTGTTCATGGCTGCTTTCATTATAATGGAAGGTTTGAATAGCTTCAACAGAATATGACCCACAAATCTGAAAACATTTATTATGTAACTCTTTACTGGAAAAAATGCCCTATTCTGCATTAAAATATAATTGGGTATAATAACACACCCCTTTATACATGGTCTGCATTTAACATATGTGCTAGTATTTTACAGTCATTAAAATCAAAACAGGGCTCCATTATGGCTTTCTTTTTTCATTTTCAAGAGATTGTAAATTTGCTTTTGGAATTGATTTGTCATTGTCTCCCAGTCTTCATCTAATTACTATGGTTCAGACAGTAGTTGTAGATAAATGTTTGTTGAATACTTATTCAGTTCGTTCATTTAGTCAGAAATTTGTCAGCTGTAATGTTGTAGGTAAATGTTTGCTGAATACTTATTCAGTTCGTTCATTTAATCAGAAATTTGTCAGCTCTAATATATGGTTGAAATGTTAGTATTAATTATATACTGAAGTGTTAATTATAGTTTTGAAACCATACCATTAAAACTAGCATAAGCGTATTAATTGCAAATATTCTTGATGAATCTGTTGATAAAAATGTGAGGGTAGAAGCTGTTGAGTCAAGAAGAGTCTTGGTGCTAGTGAAATAAAACCAAAGATACTAGCTTACTTACAAACAGGGATTTGAGGCAAGAACTATTGGGAAAGTGGAAGAGAACACATCTTCAGACACCTGGGACTGTTCCCTTGAAACAGAAATAAAACAACCCATCACCTAGAGCAAGATATCCAAGGGACAAAATAACAAGAATTCAGGTGAGATACTACAAATGAGAAAAGTTTTCAATAGAAACACTGGTGAAATTAAAAGCTCAAGATAAATGGAGAGAAACAAAGGGGAAAACATGAGTTAACCCTAATTGTGCCATGTTTCCAGCCTAGAAAAAAACAGGCTGAAAATATTAGACTGACTTTCCTTATCTGTCTTTTAATGTGTTGGTTTTCAGTACAGATTTATTGATTCTAAGCCTTTGGAAGTGTACAAATTTGGATTTGTAGTTTAAGAGACAACAGTCATGGTGGTAATCATACAGGTTTAAGAATCACTGAACTAAGGTAGGAATGAGTTAAAATTCTATCACAAAAAAATGGAGTTTGGTACCAAGCCTCTCTTGTCCGGGAGTCTGACATTCTCCTGGTGAGTTTAATTCTGACAACTCTTCTCTCATGTTTCTCTTGGTTTGAATTCTTGTCTTAGTAATCCATTTGATGTTTGGTCCATTGTGGGTCCTTGTTTTGCTTTTGTCTTTTATGTTTTCTCCTCATAAACTTTCCAATTTCTAGGTGCTATGGCAGCAGGGCCATTTTTGGCTGCAGATAAACTCTGACAGAGGCTATTGGCATGGGTTCTGAGTAACTTCTGTCTTTGAGTTTCCCTGTCATTAACCTACCCCTTCTTTTTGCTGTTTATTCTTGTTTTCCATGCCCGTTAGGTTATGTTTTGTAGAAATGGCTCATTCTCCCAAGAATCACCACAAATATATCTGGGTCCCTCACAGACTAAATTTATATAATCTCATCTGACAACTGCTAAGCCCACCCTTTCCTCCCTTTATCTGGTAACAGTTGACCCAAAACTTGTTACTATTCTACCTGGAACTCTAATTCCAGTTGAAAAGAACTATTGATTATTCAGATGCCACTAATTAATGTTCCTAAGTGTGTCCTATATTTTGATAGAAGCATAAACAAAGTAATGAAAGAATAATTATTTTTGCCTGCTAAGGGAAAATTCACAGAGAAGGTGACATTTGACCTGGTTCTTAAAGGAGATTGACAATAACAATACCAAAAATTTGAGGAAGGATCTTTTAAATAGAATGGTAGAAAGATCAAAATGAAGTAAATATAAAAGTCACAGAAGTTCATGGCACATCTATGAACATCAACAAATAAGATAAAATGGTAGAGGTAAAAGAAGAAAAGAGTGGATTGCAACCACATTAAAAGCCATGCAAATAAATTTTAAAGTGTTCAAAGCACAGTAAATAGCTAGCAACACAAGTTGATTTGGGAAATGACATCATGTTTTCATTTTGGAAGGTGACTAGAAAAGAAAGATAATTTTTAATATTATTATACTTCAAACAGTTCTCACCCCTTCATCCTGGGTTATTCTGTTTTTGTTCTTTTAGTAGTCACCTCTTCCCCATCAGTTAACATAGGTAATGGCTTAAGTCTCTTTAATTTATTGACCTCACACTGGCATTCCAAAATTTTCTTGTTGATTTCTCATTATGAGAACATTATGCTCAGAAATAGAGTTGTGAGAGCTATATATCTGAAATTTTATCATAAATATTCTAATATGTATTCTTCATCTGTCTGTTAATTTTCTGTTGCTGGTTCTTTTCTGATCATTACATATCTTGATTTGAGATGACTCAATAAGGGGCAGATACCTGCTCAAGAATAATCTTGGAAGGAGATAAAAGAGTGTGGCAAGTATGAGGAATCTGGCCATTACACAAAGTGGTATTCTCTAATGTGCTCACATGCACTTTATTACTTTCTTCAACTCAGGGGGTGTATTTCCCTTCTTTTTTAAAAATTTATTTAAATTCTAGTTAGCTAACATAGTGTAGTATTGGTTTCAGGAGTAGAATTAGTGATTCATCACTTACATATAATGCCTAGTGCTCATCTCAACAAGTGCCCTCCTTAATGCCCATCACCCATTTAGCCCATCCCTCCACTCAACACCCCTTCAGCAACCCTGTTTGTTCTCTGTATTTTAAGAGTCTCTTATGGTTTGCCTCTCTCTCTGTTTTTATCTTATTTTTCCTTCCCTTCCCCTATGTTCATCTGTTGTGTTTCTTGAATTCCACATATAAGATTGCTATCCCTTACATCACAAACCTCTGATTTAGAGTTATCTCTTTTCAGTTGATTCTGATCAGTGGCCAATATTCCTCCCCTTCCACAATTCCAAAAAACTGTTCTCTCCTAAAGAACAAAGGGAATAGGAGGACAGAGATTGGAGTTAGGCTTCACAAACCAGGGAATTCCTGGAACTAGCAGAACCTGGAAAAGGCTAGGAAGGATCTTTCCCTAGAAGATTTGAGGGGAGCATGGCCCTACCAACACCTTGATTTAGCACTGTTAGTCTTAGGAACTGTAAGAGAATATGTTTCTACTGTTTTAAACCACCACTCTGTGGTATCTTGTTACGACAGTCTTAGGAAACTAATGGACCCTCTATCTATCCGTTCTCCCGTGAAAAATCTTATGTGTCCTGGATCCAGATAAAATTTCATTTCTTTGGTAGAGATTTTTCTGAGTCCACCAATACATGGATACTGAATTTCTCTAGCCTGTGTACTTTCACCATCTCTTTAAACACTCTTGAGCCAAACGAATTACTTTGTAATATTTTTATATATTTGCATGTTGGCCTGTATTCTGAACTCCCTGTTCTTTTGTGAGTTAAATAGTGTTATAAGATCCAGATATTTTTCATCCAACTTTGATTAATATTAGAGTTGATACCTGAGGCCACAAATGTCAAGCTAATATTTAGTGATAAAACTTTAATGACACTATTTAAGAAGCTGTTCACACAAGTGCTTTTGATCATGCAAAGCAATGGATTATCTATTACTCTATTTACAAAGAAGGATAATGAAGCCTATCAAATATTTACATGGCAGTTACCATGAAATAAGAGAAATCTATACCTAATCTGTATCTTTATTCTTAATTTTTTTTTCTAAAAAGAGACAAAGATCTTTTCCATATTATTTTAAAAATTGAATACTTCCAGGGTCAATTAACTTGTAACCTTGAGGTTTTTAATGTTTCTTTTAGGAAAGAACTTTTAGGATTACGGAAAGCTGTTCATTTGAAATGATGACCTTTGGCAACAGGTTGATTGTCTCACCACTCCTATGAAAATATCCTGCTGATTCTGACCTCATTCATCTGGTTCTGATTAACTCAACTATTCTAAAGATGTATTAGAGTTCTCCAGAGAAAAAGAGCCAATAGGTTATATATAGATATGTAGAAAGAGATTTATTGTGAGATACTGGCTTACACATGATGGCAGCTGAGAAGTTCCATGAAACACCTAGAAATAATGTTTTACCAGTGATCTGGGCAGCCCTTAGCTCTGTCAAGCTGACATGTAAAATTAAACGTTAGCTAAGGACTATTAGTGTTTCATAATGTTTTGTTTTCCAAGTAAGATAAACAATGGCTGACAAATTCAGCTTTAAAACAGTAGTGAACTGTGATTTTCATCATATTGTAAAGTTTGTAGAATAGCGTGCACCTGAGTCATAACTGGGTTTTTAGCAAATATATTCTGAATGAATGTAGAAATGGCCATAAGGATACAAGAAAAAGGTCTGGTTAAAAGGAAAGACCATTATTTTTTGGACAAGTAGAAATATATTTAAATTGCTGGGCAATGATTTAATTTTTATTTGGTATTTATAACTCATACCTGTATACTTAAGTGTTTTTTGCTGCCAAAATGTTGACCCAACATTAGAGGGTGAAAATATATTTGAGTCTTTCAATAATCTAAGAGAAGCTGTTAAAATTTAGAATATGAAGGATGGCAAATTCTTCTACTTTTGAAGCCTGATTCTCTATGATGAGTATTAATCCAGTCTCAGACTATGCAGCTACTAAATTTAGTAGATGGGTGAGGGAAAACTCAGTCTAGATATTCATCAAAATATCCATTCAGGACTCATTTTGATCGTAAATGGCAGAAATCCAACTGGAATGCACTTACTCAGAGAGTGGAATTTATGGCTTACCTAACCAGACTAGGAATCACAACGCATTAGCTATTCCCAGAAATAACTGAGAACAGGGATTTGAAAGGTGTTGCTCATTCTGTACATCTTCATCTTGGAATTTTTTCTCACCATTCAGACTTCTTACAGCTGACTAGCTAATTCTCCTTGGCATTGGCAGCTCTCAGGGTAGTATACATTCATTTTTGCTGTGCCAGGGTCATTGCACATCATACTTCAGTCCTCACATTTAAAATGTCATAGCGGTGGGGCACCTGGGTGGCTCAGTCAGTTAAGCATACGAGTTCGCCTCAGGTCATGATCTCGCAGTTTGTGAGTTTGAGCCCCGCATTGAGCTCTGTGCTGACAGCTCGGAGCCTGGAGCCTGCTTCGGGTTCTGTGTCTCTCCCTCTCTCTGCCCCTCCCATGCTCATGCTCTGTCTCTGTTTCTCAATAATAACTAAACGTTAAAAAAAATTTTTTTTAATAAATAAAATGTCATAGAATACACTCATTAATCTGATTTTGCACAAGTGTCCCAAAATACCATTAGAGTTCTCAGATAGAATGACTGCAATGCCCTCTACAACAACATGGTTGGTGTCAAGAGAGGAACAACCCCCTCCCCCAAATAAGAGGGTGCTATGCTATTCCTAGGTCAACAATTAAGCAAATTCGTTTGTTTGAGTTTATTAGCCAGAAAACGTTATCATTTAACAGAAGGAAAAGTAATCTATTAGACTTTATACAATTCCAAGTAACATGGAGTGATCAAAAAAATGAAAAGGTGTGTGTGGAGCGGGTGGGGGTGGAGAATTCTATGTCCTGCTGATTCTGTAAAGAAGTATTTTTGTTTCTTTTTGTGTTTGTTGGTGTTTAGAAAATAGATGCCAGAGATCTCCTAATAAAAGAATACTTAAATACTTTAGGGTGCCCAATACCTTCAATGGACTTCTGGAAATGTAGGGAAAATCCTAGTACATGAATGTTAAGTATTCATGTATTCTTCAATGTGGGTTGACTCCCTGAGGAGGTCATCTCCATCATGGTGTGTACATCTTGGGACAAAGATATGTACAGAATTGTACAGACTTGTACAGTGACTTCACCTGCCTGGTGAAGTACAGAATTGTAAGTGACTTCACCTGCCTGGTTATCTAAGGCAACAGAGTCAATGCTGATAATTAATTGCGTGACAGTTCTTGCAGCCAGATTATCTCACATTTCAATGTTTTCTATGCATAAATAGGCCATTATAAATTATAAAACAATATAACTTTTATGGAGAGACCACTAGCCACTGAAATAAAAAGTTTATTTCAGAATGAATAGAAAGGAAAATTGACTAAGATTTATAAAGAATTCTACAAGCAGAGACACTGTGATATGTCCTTAAACCCTATGTATTCCACTATATTTAACTTTTTCATTTTTATAAAAAAATGTACCATTTTAATCATTATTGAGTGTACACTTCAGTAGTGATAAGTATATTCGCATTGTTGTGTAAACGGATCTCTAGACTATTTAGCTTTCGAATCTGGTAGGATTATGGCTCTGGAAAATTAGAATTGTGTTTTTCAATTTTGGGGTGAGCCTAAAAAAATTCAGCAGGCATTTTTTTCTCAGGTATGATCCCAACCGTGATACTTCTCTTGTGTATTTTTATAACTCAACCCCTTCCTCCGTTGCTGTGAATATTAGCAATGAAAACTGAAAATTAGAACTGAAAAGGGACATGCTCTAAGGAGGTTTAATTCTGAGTTTGTAAGATCAAGTGGTAAGTAAAGGAGCAGAAAAGAGGGAGTGTTTTGGTTGATGAGAGAAGTTAATAAAGCAGAGTTCTTGATTTTTACAGTTTGTTGTATTCTGTCCCAAAGTGATGGGCAGGATGTACTGCTACTTCAGATCCTCTATTTTGAAAAAAGCACACCAGTGTTTATAACGTCATGGATAAACTGATGCAAGTGAATTTTTATTTTCTCAAACAACCCTTCTTGGTTTGAGGTATCCTCATTGCCAACAGATTTAATTCATATCAGAAGGGCAGCCTTGAATGGCTCCTCTCAAAAAACACAAAAGGTGGAGTTGTATGTACATTATTCCAGTCAAGACTTAAGACTGTCTCTCAATGCAGAAGTAAGCTTGTCACTAGAAGCCACAGACAGATCATAGGTCAACAGCTTTCATATCATTTATACTTAATGGGACCTCTTACACAGATTTGAAGGAGTCAGAAACATCCTCTCAAGTCGGGAGTTTCTGTCTTATTTATATGGCATACATTAACTCAGAAAGAAAAGACAAAGATTTACCTCTTCTTGAGAAAAAGCAGAGAAGCCAGTAGCCAGGTTTTAGAAATCATTTTTCTTGAGCTAAATTTATACACAATGAAATTTTCTAACCTAATTGTACCGTTTTCTGAGTGTCGACAGATGTATGTAATCATGTAATCACCACCGAAATCATGACTGTTTCCATCATCCCCAAAAGATCTGCCCCTTGTGCCTTTTGGCAGTCCTGCCACCTACTGTCTTTGGGCAACCACCCACTTGCTTTCTGTCACTGGTTTTGCCTCTTCTAGAATTTTAGATGAACGGAATCCCTTCACTACAAAATCTTTTGCATCAGCTTTTCATTTAGCCTAATGCCTTTGAGATTCATCCATATCATGTGTGTACTGGTAGGTTGTTTAACTAGTGTTATTTTATATAGACTCTTAAATACAGAGAACAAACAGGGTTGCTGGTGGGGGGTGGGCTAAATGGATGATGGGCATTAAGGAGGGTACTTGTTGAGATGAGCACTGGGTGTTATACGTAAGTGATGAAACACTAAATTCTCCTGAAACCATTATTACTCTATATGTCAACTAACTTGGGTTTAAATAAAATTAAAAAAATAGAAATACTCCATTTGTTGATTCATTTAGCTTCACCAGTCAGTGAATGCTAAGACATTTGGGTTGTCTCCAGTATTTGTTTCTGATGAAGAAAGCTATCATGGAAATCTCAACACAGGTCTTTATATGGACATGTCTTTTTATTTTTCAGCTAATCTAAGAGTCAACTGATGGGTCAGATAGTGTGTGCACATATACATACCTTTACATGAAAATGCCAAACTGTTTTAAAAAGTGGCTGTAACATTTTGCATTTTTAGAAGCAGTATATGAGAGCTTCAATTGCTACAGATAGTCAACAACATTTAGTATAATCAGCCACATTCATTTTAGCCATTGTAGTGTGTTTGCACTGTAATCTCATGGTTTTAATTTGCATTTTCCTAATGACTATTTTTATGTGCTTATTTTCCATATGTATATCTCCTTTGGTAAAATTTTGTCCAAATGTTTTGCCCAATTTTTATCGGAATGTATGTCTTACTAAAACTTTTTGAGTTGCAAAATATTTTTACATGTCCTAAATTTTATCCTACATATATTTTGCAAATACTTTGTCCTGGTCAATGACTTGCCTTTTAATTTTCTTAATAGTGTCTCTTTTGGCACTTCTTGACATTTTAAAATTTTATTTTTAAGTAAATTTATATATACACACTGTGGCTATCTATAATTTATATTCAGGTTCCTCTAGTTTTAACATTTTACATAACCATGGTATATTTATTAAAAGTAAGAGAATGGGGGCACCTGAGTGGCTCAGTCAGTTAAGCTTCCAACTCATAATCATGCAGTTCATGAGTTCCAGACCCACATTGGGCTCTGTGCTGACAGCTCAGAGCCTGGAGCCTGCTTCAGATTCCATGTCTCCCTCTCTCTCTCTGCCCCTCCCCTGCTTATTCTCCCTCCCACTCTTGCTCTCTCTCTCTCTCTCTCTCTGTCAAAAATACATATTAAAAAAGAAGTAAAATTAGGAGAATAACGGGCTCTTAACGGAGGGTTGGTAAACAATGGTCTTGAAGTAGTTAAGAAAATGCTGAACACTATGTATCCACTGACCCTGATCCAGAAGAGAGGCAGAAAAATGAATGTCAATCACTTGAGAAGGTTTCTAGGAACATAATATGCTAGTAAGAGTATCAGGTTTTTTCTGTTACAATGAAAAAAAAAAAAAAAGGTAGAAGAAGGCTCTCAGTAAATGCAAAGGATCCAATAGGTGTTACTGACAAAAGAATGGTATTACAGTGGGCATCAGATTTGATAAGCAAAGATGAACAAAGATGAGTAAAAGCAGATACTAACCAGAGAGAATGGAGAAAGATAGATTGCTTAGAAGGTTTCTACAATAGATGACTACATGAAAAATGTACCAAATGTGCATTTGTACATTGTTTTGGTAAATGTACCAAATGTCTTTAATACATAGAGACCATAATGACTTCATAAATCTTTAAGACTATGAAATTATCTTTTTAGCTTCAGGACAGAGGCTTAGTTATCCTTTGGTGTCAAAAACCAACCCAAAGCTGGAAAGCCTTAGTGTGGAGTAACTGAGAACACCTGACAGAAATAGGAAATTCAGGGATAGAAACTGTACCAGCTCTGGAGCCTTTCAGAATGATAGTAGTATAATACGACCTGAAAGGAAAGAGAACAACTTCTAGAGTTAACCATTCTCAGTTGTAGACTTCCTTAGTCAAAACATTTTGGCTTCTTCCTAAAAGCATACTTATTATTAGTTTGGCTGTCAGCTGTACTTAGCCATACAGGGAACTGGGATGTACAGATATGACCCTTCCCAGGAAGAACTCAGATTGATGAGGGGGGTGTGTGTGTGTGCCCATCCACCAGAATACTTTATGGCATCTGAGCTGTATTCTAGCTGAACATCAAAAAACTAGAGAACAAAATGTTTCAAAAATATATTGCTCTTTTTTATCCAAGTCCAAAATAACAGCACAGTTTACAAAATAAACAAACTAGGAGATTAACATTGCTGTAACAGTATTAACTAAACTACAGATTTGAGTCTCATTTTACAGTTTTTCTGCTGTCCTTTTTCTTTTCCAAGATCTCGAGATACCACTTTGCATTTTAATCATCATGCCTCCTTGGTCTCTCTCAGTCTGTAACAATAGTTCAGTGTTTCAGGGGTTTTTTTTGTTTTTTGTTTGTTTTTTTGTTTGTTTTTTTAAAGATGACTTGAACATCTTTGCAGAGTATTGTTCAGGTGTTTTGTACAATGTCCTTTGTTTTGGGTTTGTCTGATGTTTTCTCCTGAAAAGATTGAGGTTATGCATTTTTGCAAATAATACCACCAAACTGATGTGTTCTTCTCATATCAAGAGTACATGGTATCAA
Organism: Herpailurus yagouaroundi; assembly: GCF_014898765.1. Classification (NCBI taxonomy): domain Eukaryota; kingdom Metazoa; phylum Chordata; class Mammalia; order Carnivora; family Felidae; genus Herpailurus; species Herpailurus yagouaroundi. Next base: position 20,174,883 of record NW_024412391.1, read on the forward strand.
CAAGATTTATTATTGGTCATGTGAACCTTCATCAGTTGATTAAGGTGTAGGATTCTCTGCCATAAAGTTATCATTTTTTCCTTCCCTATATTAACCAGAAGTGATTCACAAAGACAAGCCCAATTCAGGAGGTGAAGTGTTGAACTTCACTTCCTAGTGGGAAGATAATCAGGGAATTTGTGGACATATGTTAAAGCCTCCAAAGTAATCAATGACTATTTGAGGGAAGAAAAATTGAGGCTATGCAAAGATCATGTTTCTCCTTAAAGTTTTAATCACTAATTGCAGAACTTATCTATGAATTGTCTGCAGCAATTATTACTGTGGTGTCCCAATGATGATTATCTATCAATGTTTCTTCTCTTGTTATGACTTAGAATTATTCTAATGAATACATTAGTTGTCCCTTCTCCCCTACTTATTTACTTAGTCACTTGTTCATTTACATCAGTATGAGCTCATAGACACTTATTGCATTCTTTGATTTATAATTCAATTCTATAATTATTATTATTGTTATTATTATTATTATTATTATTATTATTTACATTGTTCCAGATTTCTGGGGTGCGTGGGTGGCTCAGTCGGTTAAACAGAGTACTGGATTTCAGTACACGTCATGATCTCAGTTTGTGGGTTCAAGCCCTGCATCTGTCTCTGTGCTGATAGCGCAGAGTCTGCTTGGGATTTTCTCGCTTCTCTGTCTCTGGCCTCCCCTGATCATTCTCTCTTTCTCTCTCTCTCTTTCTTTCAAAATAAATAAATAAACAGTTTTTTTAATTGTTCCATGTTTGGTCATTGAAAGCTCTTTCAGGTAGATATAGCATCTTTTTGACCTGATCCTATCCTTTTTCTTCTTCTTCTTCTCCTTCTTCTTCTTATTACTTTTGAGAAACAATAATAATAAAGTATTGTGTACATTACAACAATAGCAAAGTATTGGCTCTCAGAGTTTTCTTCCTTTCTGTAGTCTACAGAATGCTCCAGGCTCATGTAATATTTTATCTCCTTTCATTATAGCATCAGCCATATCTTCAGGGGTTCCTGAATTCTGTTATTGAAAAATGATATTTAGAATCTAAGATATGGAGGCTGGGTGTATCCATAGCTACTGGAATATCACTGCGTCTAGCCTTCTCAGTGAACAGATCCAGGAAACTGCACATATATATGTATATATCTTCTTTTATCTAGTAATCATCTATCTATCTCTGTCTCTGTCTCTCTCTACCATCCCTATTTCTATCACTGTCTCTATATAATAAAGATGGGCCAGGGGCGCCTGGGTGGCGCAGTCGGTTAAGCGTCCGACTTCAGCCAGGTCACGACCTCGCGGTCCGTGAGTTCGAGCCCCGCGTCAGGCTCTGGGCTGATGGCTCGGAGCCTGGAGCCTGTTTCCGATTCTGTGTCTCCCTCTCTCTCTGCCCCTCCCCCATTCATGCTCTGTCTCTCTCTGTCCCAAAAATAAATGTTAAAAAAAAAAAAAGTTTAAAAAAAAAATAAAAAAAGATGGGCCATACTAGTATCTCCGATTTTAATATAATGCCACTGAGTACATCTGAACTTTCAGCCTTGCTAATCTGTAACTTTTCTCTGACAGCAAGGAATCTGTTTCCATGATTTGTAATTTATTTATGTGTTCAAGCCTAGAATATGTGTGAATAATTTGTAGAATTGCTAGCCTGCACCCTACAAGAAAAAAATAAACCCAACTAGAATATAGTTTTGGGTTTTTATATACAGTCCCTTGGGTTTTTAGTCTTAGGGTATTCAATCAAAACACTGTATTACAAAATCATTAGACCAGCTGCTTTCTTCTCTACCGTTTTAGTGAATTGACTTTCTTCTTATAATTCAGTGCTTGTGTTTGTATTCTTTGTGACTTGTATATTGTTTGTTCTGAATTTTGCTTCATCTGATACAGCTCTATTAGTTTACTTTAATTTTCTATCCTTTTAACCTATCTGTATCTTTATGTTTATTTTTCCATATAAATAGCATAGAATTGGGTGTTCCCTTATTATTAAATTTGACAATATGCACCTTTTCACTGGAATATTTAGATCATCTCTATCTGTTTTGAATATCAAGAACACTGGGTTTAAATCTTCCATTTTGCTAGTTGTTTTCTATCACATCTTTAAAAAATACTTTTACCTTTTTTAAGATTTCTTTTTTCTAATGAATGCCTTGCTATGCTTTTTTAAACAAAGAGGTTTCTCTAAAGCAGAAGTTCTCAATGTATGGTCTTTGGATCCACTAAAATCAGTATCATTTGTCAGTGCCATCAAATTCTCAGCCCCCACTCCAGACCTAGGAGAATCAGAAACTGGGAGTTTGGGCCAAAACTATGTTGACTTAATAAGCCCTCCAGGTTATTTGATAAATTCTAAATCTTAGCACATCTGCCCTGTTTGATGATACATATTTCTAACTCAGCCTACTTTCAAATAATACTATACCATTTCATTAAAGTATGAGAGCCTTACAACAATTTGCTTCCATTGCTTCCCACTCATCCATTTATTCTGTTGTCATCACATATTTTCACCCTGAGTATGTTCTAAAACTCATAATAGTTTATTATTATTGCTTTTAAAAGTCTATTTTATTTTAAAGATAGTAAACAAATGAGGAAAATAGCATTTAGTTTACACAAACATTTGCTATTTCTAGGACTTTTGATCCCTTTGTGTAGATCCAAACTTTAATTTGTTTTTTGTTTTTGTTTTTGATCCAAACTTTAATTTGTAATTATTCTTCTACCTTCAAGCATTGTTTTTTGCAGTGTTTATCTTCTAGGAATTCTCTTAGCTTTCAGTTATCTGAAAAACGTATTTATTTTGCCTTTTAAATCATTTTTATGATTAATTATAATTAATATCTGATGTATTATTGTGTAATATTTTTTATTAATTATTACATCTTATGAATTTCTTTTGTTGTGGTTGTTCTACAAAATTGAGTAAAGTTTCCCTATTCATAGGTGTCCAATCTACAGAACACTATTTTAAGCAGTTTTCCCCAAAGACCTTTGTAGACATTAAGGTTCCCAGCCTCCCCCTGTACAGCTCAGTCCCCTTTGTGGGTTGAAAATCCTGAAATACTTCAAGTCCCCCTCTGGAAGCATGGACTTGCATATGCTAACAAGGTAGCCACAGGGTGGAAGCTCTAAGCCAGCTTGGGCCTATAGAAAAATATACAAAGTTCCCTCAGAGGATCCAGAACATTCTTGCGCTGTCTTGGAAGACCCAGAGAGGACTCTGGGTTGCCAGAGCCACACAAAAGCCCAGGAACTGCTCTTGCCTTTCTGGAAACACTGGGGAAAAAGTCAGCTCCATCCAAACAATCTCCGAATTTTCTACCTCACTTCAGAACCCCAAAATTGGCATTGCTGAAAACAAGGATGCCAGTGAGCTGGCTGAGCTTCTAGTAAAATTACAGGTCCCTTCCAGGGTTCAGACAACTCCTGTGGTGGAATTAAAGACCCAGAGAGTGCCTCAAAGTACCATCAGAGCTATGAAAAAATTTTCTAAGTCTACTTGGGGGCTCAGGATCCATTTTGCTTTCCTGGAAAAGTTGGAAAAAGTGTTGCCCCTTCATGAGTGTCCTTAGGATTTTCAGCCTCATTTCAGATCCTAGTGCTAACTTGGGTGTTTTAACTGCTAGTTAAATCCAGATAAAAGAAAGTGGGCGGTGACCATTGAGGAGGGCACCTGTTGGGATGAGCACTGGATGTTGTATGGAAACCAATCTGACAATAAATTGTATTTAATATAAAAAAATCCTGATATAAGATTCAGACTACAGAGAGTAGAGACCTAGTAGAGCGTTAGAATACAATGACAGTGAGTTCATCAGAAGTTTCACACTTGCTAATCTGTAACTTTTCTCTGATAGCAAGGAATCTGTTTCCCATGATTTATAATTCGTTTATTTATGTGCTTAAACCTAGCATACATGTAAATTATTTGAAGAATTGCTGGCCTGCATCCTATGAGAAAAAAAAAAAAATAAACCAATTAGAATGCAGTTGTATTCTACTTGTCCTCACATATATTAAGAACAGTCAGAGGTTGGGGCGCCTGGGTGGCGCAGTCGGTTAAGCGTCCGACTTCAGCCAGGTCACGATCTCGCGGTCCGTGAGTTCGAGCCCCGTGTCGGGCTCTGGGCTGATGGCTTACAGCCTGGAGCCTGTTTCCGATTCTGTGTCTCCCTCTCTCTCTGCCCCTCCCCTGTTCATGCTCTGTCTCTCTCTGTCCCAAAAATAAATAAACGTTGAAAAAAAACAAAAATTAAAAAAAAAAAAAAGAACAGTCAGAGGTTTACATAATCAATGATATTCTGCCCACAAGCAAAATGATAAGTCAAGGAAATGTTTGCATTTTTTTGAAAACTAGATTAAAAAATCATCTCTTTTGAAAATTCAGAACCATAGACTTTCCTTCACATGGATTTGGCATTTAAATTTATACCACCAATGTTCTCTGAAACACTGTCAGCCAAGATAGTAGTATATAATCACCTAAGGGTTAGGAGACCCATTGTGTGTGTGTGAGAAAAGTAAATGCAAATTATGTCAAGTGGAAAAAACTCCAGTAGGCCCCACAAGGATATGCACAAATAGAACATTGTTAAATACAAGCTCAAAATTCAAGATTCAAACCCTAAAAGGACAAAAGTGACATTGTACAAGAGTTAGAAAAACAACACACAAAGAATGAGATTTCCAAGATTTCAAATAATAGAATAAGAAATAGAGAATAAAAAACAAATATAAAAATATCTGAGAAAATAAAAGAGGGAATAGGAAATACTAGAAAGAAAGAAAGATACCATATTTTAAATTTTTTTTTCAACGTTTATTTATTTTTTTGGGACAGAGAGAGACAGAGCATGAACGGGCGAGGGGCAGAGAGAGAGGGAGACACAGAATCGGAAACAGGCTCCAGGCTCTGAGCGATCAGCCCAGAGCCCGATGCGGGGCTCGAACTCACGGACCGCGAGATCGTGACCTGGCTGAAGTCGGACGCTTAACCGACTGCGCCACCCAGGCGCCCCAAAGATACCATATTTTAAAAGACCAAGAGATTTGAAAAGAACCAAAGAGAAATTAAAAATGTAATAATAGAAATAAAAAAATCTCTCAATGGATCTTTTAACAAAAGATTAATTATATAGAGAGACTTAGTAAACAGGAAGTATATCTAAACAAATTGCTAAGGATGTACACAGTAAGAAAATATGACAGAAAAATATAAAAACGTTGAATTCATGGAAGATGGACTATGGTCCATAAATTTCTAATTAGAGTTAAACAGGGAAACAATAGCTTTGATGGGAGAAAAGCTAGTAACACCAGAAAGCGTTCCAGAGCTGAGAGAGTATAAATTTTCAGTATAAAAAACATAATGAAACCCAAGTAGGTTAAATGAATACAGGCCCACAGCCAGAAACATTGTAATCAAACAGCAGAGCTCAGAAGACAAAGATAAAATATTGAAACCAACTAGAGGCAGGAAAATACAGGCTACTTACAAAGGAATATCAGTTAAACTACGTATGTTTTAGTAAACAGCCAGAACACAATGGAAAATTATCTCTACAGTGGTGACAACAAATGTCTGTCAAGACAGACCCAGGTAATCTATAGTTCAGTAATGTATGTGAAATAAAAAGAAATTTTGCTACAATCATAGCAGGGAATTTAGATAAGGAAGCCGAAAGGTAACTGAGGACATAAAATACTGGGAGAATACTACAACTAAGTTTTACTTAATGGAGTTATATAGAACCTTACATTACAAAGGCATGTAATATATATTCTTTCCAAGAACACACAGGATATGTGAGTATACTGGCATATACTGGGCCATAAAACCAACCTGAACAACTTTCAAGGGATCTGAGATCATATTAAATGCATTTTTTTTAAGGCAGTAAAGTTTAGACATATATTAAGGACAATAAAAGAGCAAAAACATATATCACATTAGTATATTAAGAAGAAACAAATACTTCCAAATAAGACAATAGCCCATTAAGGAATAATAGTAGAAATGACAAAATCTAAAAGCAAAAACCAACATGCTACACCTTAGGTATGTGGACATAGATCAATTAATACCTAAAGGAAATTTTATAAATTTAAGTGACCAATAACTATTAACCAATCATTATTAACTAATAATGATTAAATGTTAGAATGCTAAGCATTCAAATTTTTAAAATATTATACAAGTAATAGTGACTGTATAGTATAACAAACTATTTGAAGATTCTACTTTTTAAATTTTCAAGCCACTTTTTGAGGAAGATCTTATTAATAATCTCATTTTGCAAATGAGGGGTCTGAGGCATTGACAGATTACATAACGAACAAGGACACAGAACCTGGGAAATTCAGAGTGAGGTTTCAAATAAGTAGACTACTTACAAAAACCATAATCTTAATCACTAATGTCTTTTATACATTGGTGAAAGAATAGTAAAATAAGCCTCTAAATGGTAAAACAAAACAAAACAAAACAAACAAAACAAGAAAAATAGATAAGCACAGAAATTAATAAAAGACAAACATATAACTATAAATGTAACAAAAGTCAAATATTGCAATGTTATAATTACTGTATGCCTTAAATTTTAAATTTTTGATAAAATTTCTTGGGAAAACATAACATATTAAATTGATTCAAGAAGAAATAGAAAGCCTGAACAGATATATACAAATCATTCAGCAAGGGAAATGTAACATGAAACAAACACATACACACACAGACAAAACATTGTGCAAAGCTTTAGAAACAATTTTATCAAAAATTATAGGAATAACGTTACATGAACTTCAAGAAGAAAAACAATGCATTTTATGAGGCCTATAACCTGGATAACAATTGAGAAATGTACAAATGGGAAAAGAATATTACAGATAATTCTTCCAAATGAATAAGTGAAAAAAATATTTTTTAAAAACAATTTTAGCAATTTCAATTTAGTAGTGCAATAAAATACATAGAATGACAAATTGAGTTTATTGAGTAAATTCAAGAATATTTAAATATTAGAAATCTAATAATGAAATACAGCACATGAATTAGAGAAAAATCATATAATCATTGAAAATGTACACATAGGGGTGCCTGCGTGGCTCAGTCAGTTAAGTATCCAACTTTGGCTCAGGTCATGATCTCATGGTCCATGAGTTCGAGCCCCACTTTGGGCTCTGTGCTGTCAGTTCAGAGTCTGGAGCCTGCATCGGATTCTATGTCTCCCTCTCTGCCCCTCCCCCACTCATGCTCTGTCTCTCTCTGTCTCTCAAAAAATGAATAAACGTTAAAAATTTTTTTAAAAAAATATACAGATGAATATTTGAGTTATTTCTAATTTATGATAAAAATATTAAAAATTGAAATAGGGAAGAAACTCTCAGTTATTTTGCAAGAAAAAATTTTTAAAAAATGTTTAATGTTAATATATTTTTAAGATAGGAAAGACAGAGCATGAGAAGGAAAGGGGCAGAGAGAGAGGGAGACATAAAATCCAAAGCAGGCTCCAGTCTCTGAGCTGTCAGCACAGAGCCCCACACTAAACTCGAACTCACAAACTGCAAGATCATGACCTCAGCCAAAGTCCGATGTTTAACCGACTGAGCCATCCAGATGCCCCTCAAAAAAAATTTTTTTTTTAATTGAGAGAGAGAGAAAGCAGGGGAGGGGCAGAGGGAGAGGGAAGGAGAGATCTTAAGCAGGCTCCAGGCTCAGTACAGAGCCCAATGCGGGGCTCAGTCTCACGAACCATGAGATCATGATCTGAGCTGAAATCAAGAGGCAGACGCTTAACCAACCGAGCCACCCAGGCACGCCTTATTTTTTCACATATTTGATAAGGATAAAGTTGTTTCAAAAAAATTGAAAAGAATTTAAAATAAATAAGAAACAAGGTACTGATGTTTGCTATCCATTTCAAACATCAGAACTGGAGCAGCTGGCATCTGGCAAAGAAATAAAAGTGAAGTGACAAGGAAAGTGAAAGAAATAAAACTCTCATTTGTAATGATAGCATTGTCTACATCTGGGTACTATTGACATTTTGGGCAAGATATTTTTGTGGCGTGGTATCCTGAGCATTGTAGAATGTTGAATAGCATCAGTGATCTTCACCGATTAGAAACCAGCAGCCTCCTGTTTATGACAACAAAAAATGTCTCTAGATATTATTGCCAAATGTTCCTGGGGTGAAGAATCATCCTCAGCTTATAACTGCTGGTATAAATGAAAATATAAAAGAATATTCAGGGGCGCCTGGGTGGCTCAGTCGGTTGAGCAGCCGACTTCGGCTCAGGTCATGATCTCGCGGTCCATGAGTTCGAGCCCCACGTTGGGCTCTGTGCTGACCACTCAGAGCCCAGAGCCTGTTTCAGATTCTGTGTCTCCCTCTCTCTCTGACCCTCCCCCGTTCATGCTCTGTCTCTCTCTGTCTCAAAAATAAATAAACGTTAAAAAAAAATTTAAAGAATATTCAGATAAATTCTTGGACTAATAGGACAGTTCCTAAAGTTTGCTGATGTAAGATTGTTGTTTAATGAGTATAAAGTTACAATTATACAGTAAGTTCTAGAGATATGTTGCATAGCATATAGTAATAATACAGTATTGTGCACTGAAAATTTTAATAAGAGAGTAGATCTTAAATGTTTACCACACACACACACACACACACACACACACACACATCTCCAAAGGGATGCAAAGACACCCGTGGAGGTACTAGATAATCAAGGTCTATTACCTTGATTAGGGTGACAGTATCACAGCTACATGTATATGTCCTAACTTACCCAATTGTAAACATTAAATACGTGCAGGGTTTTTTTGTATATCAGTTATACCTCAATGAAGCTTAAAAAAACATACCTTTACACAGTGATGCTAGCAGCTTTATTTGTAATAGCCCAGGACTGGAAATCACCCAGATTTGGTAAATGGTCAATGGTAAATCGTTAAACAAACTGTGGTACCACCTTGTAATAGAATACTGCTCAGCTTTAAAGAGAGAAAGAGAAAGAAGGAAGGAAGGAAGGAAGGAAGGAAGGAAGGAAGGAAGGAAGGAAGGAAGGAAGGAAAGAAAGAAAGAAA
>NW_024412391.1:20184026-20395685 GCF_014898765.1 Herpailurus yagouaroundi
AAAGAAAGAAAGAAAGAAAGAAAGAAAGAAAGAAAGAAAGAAAGAAGGAAAGAAGGAAAGAAACAAAGAAAGAGAAAGAAAAAAAAGAATGAAAGGGAAGAAAAAGAATGGGGCACCCGAGTGGCTCAGTTGGTTAAGCCTGTGATTCTGAATTTTGATTCAGGTCATGATCCCAGGGTTGTGAGACTGAGCCCTGGGGTTTGTGCTGAACATGGAGCCTGCTTGAGATTGTCTTTTTCCTTCTGTCCCTCCCCATCTGGCACATGCTCTCTCATGTGCTCTCTCTCACTCTTTCAAAAAGAAAAGAAAAAAGAAAAGAAAAGAAAAGAAAAAAGAAAAAGGGAACAAACTATTGATATATTTAACAACTCTCATGGATCTCAGTGCATTATGCTATGAAAAAAAAAGTCAAATTCAAAACGTTACATACCATATACTGTAATTTATTTGTTTCTTAAAAGGACAGACTTGAAAATTGGAGAGCAGATCAACTGTTGCTATGCTTCCCTAACAGATTAGGCAAGGGGGAAGATGTGACTTTAAAGGGTACCTTGAGGGAGCTCTTTGTAGTGACAGAACAGTTCTGTATCAGGACAATGATGGATGTTATATGAATCTAAACAGTGAGTAAAATGTATAAATCTATATACACAAAGATGTATAAACTTGAATTTATGCAAAAACTTTATTTTTTATGCAAAAACTTTTAGAAGAGATTTTCAATGACCTATGCAATGCAAAATAAAACACGAGTCAAAGTTATAAACTGATAATTCATTTAAATGGAACTCAAAATAACCAAATGTATAAGATTTTGTAATAATCAGTGAGTTAACAATGAAAACCACAGTGAGATGTCATTTCAAAACTGATACACCAGAAGAGTCTGACAATACCAGTGTTAATTTATATAGAGAGCAATGTGTTAAATTGCATACACTCCAGGTAAATTGTTATGAGCACTTTAGATATCTATGTGCCAACATCTAATTAATATGGCAATTTGCAAAACTTGTGACTGGGTGATTTCTCTCCTTGGAATCATTCAAACATCTCATATTGGTCTTTACTTAGAGGTTCATAATAGCCCTCTTCACTATGAAAATTAGCCTACTGGTATTCATATTATAAATATATTTGGTATGTTTTTATAGTGCAAAAATTAATTTATAATCTACTTTCTATATTAAATTGTGTTATCAATGTTATGCTGCCTTTACAGAAAGATTTTGCCTTATTGCTACTCTATTCTCTGGAACAAATTATATTGCACTGAAGTTCATCTATTCCTTTTATGTTGTAGTTTGGTTATGGGTGAGTGTCTCCATTGTGTGAATGGAGGTCTTGGGTCCCTGGATTCCCCACCAGAAGATTTACGTGAGGATAGATTTACATGGGGATCTGTGCTGGAATAAAGACAGCTAGAGGAAAGTAGCAAACACAAAGCAGTTTATTAAAGCGAAAATAGTCTCAAGGTCTGAGAGCTGGCAGGTTCCCCCAAGGTGGAACCAGCCTCTAGGTTGTTTTGAGATTGGATATTATTGGGTCTCTCTGGGCTGGGAGGAGCTGGAACCTACAGTGTGGTGGTCTCTAAGAAGGCTGCTTCCAATCTTTTGGGGGGACTCCTCCTACAGGTTGGGAGGGAAGTTTTTGACCCTGCAAAGTTTATACCTGGATCCTGGATCCTTGGTGGCAGCCCTTCTCCATGGGGGCACTGTCACCACAATGCAAATACATTCTACTGAGTCTAGGTGTTGTCTTGGGGCAGAGGTGGAAATGGTGAGTACCTGCTCTGCACTGGTGACTATAGTTCTGTCAGTCCCAAGATCTTGGAAGCCACAAGGTCAGAAGGTTGTGCCTCCGGGCTTTTAATGTGTAGCCTATTTATCACTCCCTTACCCTGTAGCCTCCTGTCTCTCTCATTCCCCTTCAAGGACTTGTAACTCTGCCTTTGTGTTCCTTCCATGGCTCAATTCTAGCTTCTACCTACAGTTTCACCCATGCCAGAGTTTAAATTTTATTTATATTACGGGGCGCCTGGGTGGCGCAGTCGGTTAAGCGTCCGACTTCAGCCGGGTCACGATCTCGCGGTCTGTGAGTTCGAGCCCCACGTCAGGCTTTGGGCTGATGACTCAGAGCCTGGAGCCTGTTTCCGATTCTGTGTCTCCCTCTCTCTCTGCCCCTCCCCCGTTCATGCTCTGTCTCTCTCTGTCCCAAAAATAAATAAATGTTGAAAAAAAATTTTTTTTTTAATTTTTTATTTATATTGTATTTAGCAAAATAATTGTTTTGAGATTTTTTTTTCCTAATCTACCCTGTAGATTTAATTTTTTTTTTCTATTCTCCTTTGTTATTTATTTCCACTGAATTAGCTTAGCTAGTTGTTTGTCTATTTTATTTTTTTCCCATTTGCACTTTCCAGGAACCACATCATTGATTTATTTGTTAGTTCTGATTTTCTGCTCTCTCATTCATTGATTTCAGCTTTTATGTTATTCAGTTTCTTCCTCCAACTTTCCTTGATTTATTTTTTTTGTACTTTAAAAATTTTTTTTTCAGGTTTAATGGTCAGTACGTTTGCATCTGTTCTTAATTTGTATTATAATATTTAAAACTGTATTTTCTCTCCCCAGAGTGTAATCCATCAATTCTAGTACATAATATTTTGGAATCAATACTTTCTAGATGTTCTGAATTATTAGTTTTGGTTTATTTTTTTTTTTACTTAAATGTTTTTAAAGCTATTTGAAACTTTTCCATTGTTTTGTTTCCATTTTTATTACAAATTTCTAGTTTTACTTCACTGTGACCAGAATAGATCATTTTATTGTTTCGGAAAATATTTTGCTTTATCTTTGTATTCAAGTGATTTAGATGTTCTTTTGTACCCCAGAAAAGAAAGTCTGCTTTCTATTTTTATAGTATAGACTAAAAAATCAGTATGACTTCTCTTATATTTATCTATTTTTCTATTTGATTTTTATGTGCTGATGGAAATTATCTTCTCATTAATCTGTGTTTGTATATTTCTCCTTGCATTTCCTGTAGTTTTTATTTATGACTATTTCAGTTCTACTGTTTGATTTTAAAATCATAACGTCTCCTCCTCATTATAACTCTTGTGATTCTATCTTAACTTTTAGGGGTTTTTTATTGTTTTAAATTAATTTTTATTAATATTGATACCAGGCTATTTGGAAGAAAAAGACTTATGATAGATTTTCATGATTCAGTTTACTCTTTATTTTCATATTTGAAATAAAAAATACTTATGATAGATTTTCATACTTCAGTTTACTCTTTGTCTTGAGGAAAGCTTTTTACCCCTTAGGTTCAAACTGTTGATATAAGACTATGCTTCTTATTTTCTTTTCAGTCATATTTTCAGATATATCTTTTCCTTTTTCAGATATATCTTCAACCTTCCTTTTCCTTTCAGACTTCCTGGATCAATTATAACTATATCTCATATTTAACAAATTTTTTTCCCCATTGAACAGCTGATTACAAATGTGTGTGCATAGGCGTGTGTGTGTGTGTGTGTGTGTGTGTGTGTGTGTGTGTGTGGTATATATGTATATATATACTTGGCTTGATATATTTGGCTTCAATTATGTCACCTTGTTTTATACTTTTTGCATTATTTAATTCTTCCTTTAAATCTTGCTTTAAAGTTTTTGATTTACTTTGTCTTTGTCTTGTTTTCTGTATGTGTGTTTTCCTTCTGACAATTTAGGCAAGGGTGGGGACTTATACTTAGGACTTTGTTCTTCTCATGATTATATTTATTTCTTTATATGCCCTATAAGCTTTTTTATAATGCTATATGTTGGTTATTTAGTGTGAATGATAAAGATGACATAAATAATTAATAATTTCTATTTTCTCCTCCCTCCCATCCTAATTCTAGTTTTGATTGGCCCTCTTGTTTTTTGTATCTCTTTAATAATATTTAAGTCTGATTTCATGTTAGAATTTTCAAGAGTGGGGTGTGGAGGGAAGGGCATTTTAAAATACAGGCATATTGGGGCTCCTGGGTGGCTCAGTCAGTTAGGTGACTGACTTTGGCTCAGGTCATGATCTCGTGGTTTGTGCGTTCGAGCCCCACGTCGGGCTCTGTGCTGAACACTTGCTTGGAGCCTGGAGCCTTCTTCAGATTCTGTCTCTATCTCTCTGCCCCTCCCCAGCTTGTGCTCTGTCTCACTCTGTCTCTCAAAAATAAATAAATGTAAAAAGAAAAAAAATACAGTGATGTCTAGATTTCACCCCCAAAGGTTCTGATTGTCTGAGTTGGAGACTCTGTGTTATTATTTATAAAATTCCTGGTGATGCTAATTTGTAGCTAATGTTGAAAACCACCAGTCAGTGGATAATTTTTAGAACTTTAATTAAAATGCATCCTCATCAGTCTCTATTCTTGGATATGACTCTGTTGCTCTTTGTGAGTAGGAAATCTCTCTAGTTCACAACGAAACTGTGATAGTTGTGGCAGTTCATATATGTATGTGTGTGTGCATCTGCATGTTTGTGTGTAGACTTTTTTCTAGTATGACTTTAGCCCTTAATTCTGGTCAAATGACAGCAATGGGCAGGTCAAGGGCATTTTACTACTCTGTTTCTTCTTCACCTTGCAACCTGCTTTTTGCAGAAGTAGTTGGAGCATTTCCTTATAAAGATACCCCCATCCTAGCCCCTGTCCTTCAGTACTACTGAACAAGTTTCAAGGATCCTATCTGTCACAGCAAGCTCATGCAGCACGACCTTGGAATTTCAAGCATGAAATCCTTGGTTTTGCTTCTATTTTAGAGATATGTCTGGTCTAATTGATTTGAAAGATCTGTTGATTCTGTTTCCTCTGTGGTCATCCTTTTCATAGTACATGGTGGTTGCTCTTTTCACACAGTGCATATAGAGTTATACATATGTGCTGCTTTAATAAAGATATATATATTTCCTGTTTCTTCTTTACCTTTATTCCAGTTGGTTTCGTAGCAGGATGAGAACAGAGAGAAAAGATATCAGTCATCTGAAAGTATTTAATAACTACGAAAAGTGATTTTTAAGCACCTTCAACTATAATAGTCTCTCAGAATACTTTCTCTTTCTCCTTTTAATCACTGTGTAGACTTCAACATCCATTTTATTGATTGATAGCTGATGGATATCACCAAGGTTAATGTATGGGATATAAACACATTCAAAATCTTGTAAACATTTGTTTAATTTGATTTTATACCAATGCTCAGCCCCCCTCTATTTAGGAAACCATGAAAAAGCTGTTAATGGGTGTTGCTCGTTTAGTCTAATTTGATAATGTTATTCTTCAAAAAATATTTCCCCTTAAATCTCCTTCATAGTATCAACTTTCTGCAGTAGAAAATAAGATATTGCATATATTAATATACTTTTTCATAAATTAGAATAACATTTACTCTTTGTAGATTGTTGTTTATTTAAAACATCCCCAGTACCACTGACCTCCATCTTTATGAAGACAAGTATAACAACTCATATATTTATATTTATAGAAAAAAGAAAGGCATGGAGGTTATAATGACATGATATACAAAATTGGTAGCAAGTGTTGATCATCACTCTAGCCAAACATCATACCAAGCAATTGGTTTATTTCATTTTGTTTGATCCCCTCAACAGTTAAGATAGATTTATCCTTTCACCTAATAAAATATAAGTACAGCCCTGAGGAGGACATTAAAGATAAAAACAAGGATTTTAAATAAGAGGATGGAATGATCTTTCTTTTTTTAATTTTATTTTAATTTTTTTAACGTTTTATTTATTTTTGAGACAGGGAGAGACAGAGCATGAACAGGGGAGGGGCAGAGAGAGGGAGACACAGAATCTGAAGCAGGCTCCAGGCTCTGAGCTGTCAGCACAGAGCCCGACGCGGGGCTCGAACTCACAGACCGCGAGATCATGACCTGAGCCGAAGTCGGCCGCTTAACCGACTGAGCCACCCAGGCGCCCCTTGGAATGATCTTTCTTAGATTTGAAGTGTATCATTCTGGCTGTTGAAAGATACTAGACAAGGTAGGACAAACAGATCCCAGAAACTTTAGCCATGATAAAGAGTTAGATTTTTTCTAAAGACAATTGGAAAACATTTTTTTAAGTTTATTGGTTTATTTTGAGAGAGAAGTGAGGAGGGGCAGAGAGAGGAGGAGAGAGAGAATCCCAAGCAATGTGCTGGTGGTACAGAGCCTGACAGGGACTTGATCTCACAGACTGTGAGATCATGACCTGACCCAGAATCAAGAGTCAGATGCTTAATTGACTGAGCCTCCCAGGTACTCCTAGAAAACTTTTTCAAAGGGTTATGAGGAATAGATTGATGTAAAACAATTTTAAGAAAAATATCCTTGCTGTCATGTAGGTAATACTTCTGAGGGACATGTGAATAGAAGAGGAGAGATGTATTGCTGTTGTCGTATTCTAGTACATGATGCTGGTGGAATCCACTAGAAATAAGGTAGACAAATGGAGAAAAACTCATCACACATGTATAGTTAGGGGAAAAGATGATTATAGAGAGCCTCCTTGAGTTAAAAACTTAAAGCAGTTTGGTGAGTATGGTATTGTTTCTACTGATACATGCAAGATTGGTGTTTAGAGAGATGGAAAAATTATTTTCTAGGACACTTACAATATATATGACAGTAGGACTCCCAAGAGGAAATTTTAAATGGCAGGTTTGACATGCAGAGTTTGCAGCTCTGGGTTTGGCTGCAGACATTCATTTTGGAGCTATCAAATGCAGAGATCATAGAGAAGAAAGGAGACTTTTGAATGGATTCTGAAATAACATAAATATTTGGAGGTAGAATAATAGAAGATTCAAGACAGCAAACTAAGATGGTTTGGCCAGTAAAATAGGACAATGTAGGTTAAGTACGTCTTCAGGCAGGCCTACTGGTTAAGTTGAAGAAGGTTAGTGTACCTGGAGAGAGGGCCGCAAGAAATTGACCTTTGGCTTTTCCATTGTGGTTGGTGCCTGTTCCTTGACTCAATTGGGCAGAAAGGCACAAGGCACATCTCTGGATCTCCAGGACAGTGGGAAGATATCATTAGGCTAAAAACACACCTTTGTGAAATTGATGAAGGAAACTTTCTGTAGAATCGCATGGTCCTCACCAGCATCGGGTGATTCCGTTGGTGGTGTGAAGGCTTCACGAAAGCTCAAAGTCCAGGAGAGTTTGCCTCTCCTGTGGGGAGAATGTCAAGTCTCCTGCTTTGTGTAGTGTCTTCTTTTAGTTACACTATTGTAACACTTATATACATTGTAGAAAATTATTTTCTTGCACTGTACATTTTGGTGTTTTCCATAAAGCACCATGACTCTAACATTGAAATTTTGAAAATTAGATTTTGCTGTAACCATTTCAAAGCCAGCCAGAATAAGCCTTCAGTTACCAGTTTAAAATAAAAAGTGGAAACGTATGCTTCTGAAATAAAAATGTGGGGTTGGCATAGTAATACATGATGAAAACCTTCAAAGGATCCTGCCTGGCCACTGTGCTCCAACTATTAAAGTTATATGTGAGCAAATACTCTAAGACCAAATCACTCCACATTGCTATTTTTCTTGACAATAGTATTACTCAGCATGTGACAATGGAAGCTGTATTATGCTTTTTGATATTAAGACATTTAACAGGCATTTCATGCTATTCTTATCAACACAATTGAGACATATGTGCTGAACGTTAGTATGATCTAGTACCTTTTCAAAAATTGTTTTTTAGTGTTTATTATTTATTATTATTAATTTATTATTTAATTTTGAGAGAGAGAGAGACAGAGTGAGAGTGGAGGAGGGGCGGAGAGAGAGGGAGACACAGAATCCAAGGTAGGCTCCAGGTTCTGAGCTGTCAGCAGAGTATGACATGGGGCTCAAACTCAGGAACAGTGAGATCATGACCTGAGCCGAGGTCGGATGCTTAGCCAACTGAGCCACTCAGGCACCCCTAGTGCCTTTTTAACTAATAGCATAGTTAGGAAAAAATGTGTTCAATTATCATGGACTCTTATGAATTTCATTAACTATTTAACTGTTTGCTAGTTTAATAAAATATATGAATAAATCTGAAAGGTGTTATTCAAACTTATTTTTTCAATAATATTTTTTTAAGTTTTTATTTAAATTCCAATCAGGTAACATATAGTATAATATTAGTTTCAGATGTACAATTTAGTGATTCCACACTTGCATACAACACCCAGGGCTCATCACCACAAGTGCACGCCTTAATCCCCATCCTCTAATTAATCCCTCCCCCTCATCAACCTCCCGTCTGGTAGCCATCAGTTTGTTCTCTGTCGTTAAGAGTCTGTTTCTTGGTTTGCCTCTTTCTCTTTTTTTCCTCTATGATCTTTTGACTTGTTTCTTAAATTGTACATATGAGTGAGATCATTTAATATTTGTTTTCTCTGACTGACTTACTTCACTTAGCATAATAATTTCTAGCTCCATTCATGTCATTGCAAATGGCAAGATTTCATTCTTTTTTTTATGGATGGGTAATATTCCATTATATGTGTATATGTATATATGTATGTATGTGTGTGTGTGTATATATATGTGTATATATATATATATATATATATATATATATATATATATATGTGGCATACCTTCTTTATCCATTCATCTATCTATCCATCTATCGATGGACACTTAGGTTGCTTCCATAATTTGGCTATTGTAAATAATACTGAAATAAACATAGAGGTGCATATATCTTTTTGATTTAATGTTTTTGTATTCCTTGGGTAAATACCCAGCAGTGCAATGACTGGATCATATGGTAATTCAGATCATATGGTAATTCTATTTGTTTTTTGAGGAACTTCCGTACTGTTTTCCACAGTGGCTGCACCAGTTTGCATTCCCAACAACAGTGCAAGAGGATTCCCCTTTTACCACATCTTTGCCAACACCTGCTGTTTCTTGTGTTGTTGATTTTAGCCATTCTGACAGGTGTGAGGTGATATCTCATTGTCGTTTTGATTTGTATTTCCCTAATGATAGTGATGTTGAGTGTCTCTTCATGTGTCTGTTGGCCATCCAGATGTTCTCTTTGGAAAAATGTCTATTCATGTATTTTGCCAATTTTTAAATGGATATTTATTTTTCAGGTATTGAGTTTTATAGGTTCTTTATGTATTTTGGATACTAACCCTTTATCAAATGTGTCATTTGCAAATTTCTTCTTCCATTATATAGGTTGACTTTTAGTTTTATTGTTTCCTTCGCTGTGCGAAAGTTTTTATTTTGATGATGTCCCAATAATTTATTTTTGCTTTTGTTGCCTTTGCCTCGGGAGACATATCTAGTAAGAAGTTGCTAGGGCCAATGTCAAAGATGTTACTGCCTGTGTTCTACTCTAAGATTTTATGGTTTTCTATCTCACATTTAGGTCTTTAATCTATTTTGAATTTATTTTTGTTTGTGGTGTAAGAAAGTGGTCCAGTTTCATTCTTTTGCATGTGGTTTTCCAGTTTTCCCAACACCATTTGTTGAAGAGACCATCTTTTTCCTATTGCATATTCTTTCTGCCTTTATCAAAGATTAATTGACCATATAGTTATGGGCTTAATTATGGGTCTTCTATTCTACTCTATTCTATTGATCTGTGTGTCTATTTTTGTACCAGTACCACACTATTTTGATCACTACAGCTTTGTAATATAATTTGAAGTCTATATTTGTGACACTTCCAGCTTTGCTTTTCTTTTTCAAGGTTGTTTTTAGGACTGTTTGTTCTAGCTCTGTGAAAAATGCTGGTGGTATTTTGATAAGGATTGCATTAAGTGTGTAGATTGTGTTGAGTAGTATAGACATTTTAACAATATTTTTCAACATCATTTTGTTGCAAGGAAAATTGTGAACTATCTCCATATTTTTCTCAATAAATATTCATAGCTGTGTATGGGTGTGTATATATATATATACATATATATGTTTGAAAGTTACCATTTTTTGCGGAAAATTTACTAAAAAGACAGCAAGAATGTTCTCTAGGAGTAGGAGGAAGATTTTCTAAAGACAAAGTATGTTATATTGTGTTCTACAAATACCAAAGGAATATAAAGCAAATCAAAGACGGAAGGTGAGGAAGAAATGATGTCTATGGGTATATGACTGCAGGGTTTCCTTTGGTTTACCAATGCTATAGATATTAATATGCAGAAACTACCTATCTGCATGTCTCACAGGCATCTAAAATCAATAGCTACAAAACCTATTTCAAAATCCACTAAGTGAGATTCTCTCTTAATTATGTTGTAGAACAACCCCATAGCCTCAGCTGGAAATGTTGGAGGTACTTTTCATGTAAACTATAGTTCTACATCCTACAAACCCCTTTACTGTTTTCTTCTATTCGTACCCACTGCCACTATCCTATATTGTGGTAATACCATTTAACAGTTGCAAATAGATGCTTCACTAACATTCTTGCTCGAACTCTTCAATTAGCTAACATGTATCCTGTATACTCCTCAGAGTAATTTGAAAATGCAAATCTGATCATCTATTTCTACTATCTACTTATTGATTTTTGGATAAACTAAAAATATTGTTCTTTAAGAAGTGCATTATTAAGCAGGCTGTACTTACCTTTACATCTACACTCCTTTAAAGAATTTTTCACCCTTGGGTACTACCCATGAGCAATATAGAGGATGTTCAACTTCGCAAAAGTGCAAATATCTCATTCAACTTTGAAACTTACAACAACTGTAGAGATTAGGCTTAGAACAAAAACAATGTAAATGTTATAAACTATGGATCAAACTTAATGTGGAATTAATAACTATGAGCAATATTAGTTGATATTAATTGCCATTTATATCTGTATTAATTCTCCATTTAATACATTATTAGTTAAACTTCTTATCTGTTATACTGATCAGATTTGTGATTTACACAAATTAAGGTAGGTGGAGCATATGTTACTTAGATGACAAAAATTATACCAGCATGATGCAGGGAAGGTATTACCTTGGGGCTATCCACCTCAATAGGGTAGTCTGAATAGAAAGATCTCACTAAAACCAGAGTAAACTGGAAAAAAATAGAGGAAGTCATCAGTCATTAGATGTAAAGATATCAAAAAATTCCGGGAAGAAAAGAAGCTGAAGAAATAGAAGAAACTTAATGCCTGGCAATTTTTGGTTTGTAGCTATAGAACTTACCTGGTTGGGTGCTAGATATTTTACATTCCTGGTAATATTCTTGAGCTTTATTCTGGGAGGCAGTTTTTTGGGAACAGTTTGATAATTTTGTGTCTTGCTTTTAAGCTTTGTTAGCATTTAGTTTAGGGCTAATTTTGTCTCCCTGCTGACATGCGACACTCAGTACTGTATCCAAGTCCCAAATTTTCACACACTGGCTGATGAGAACAGGAATTATTCTGGCCCTGTGTGTGATCTCCAATTATTGTTT
Source organism: Herpailurus yagouaroundi (assembly GCF_014898765.1). Classification (NCBI taxonomy): domain Eukaryota; kingdom Metazoa; phylum Chordata; class Mammalia; order Carnivora; family Felidae; genus Herpailurus; species Herpailurus yagouaroundi. Next base: position 20,195,494 of record NW_024412391.1, read on the forward strand.
CATCTATCTTTCCAGGCTTCAGGGAGTCTTTTCATCTACACGCCTTTTCTTTTTTAAATTAAACTTTTAATTTTGAGATAATTGTATTCATAAGCAGTTGGAAGACATAATACAGAGAGAGCTTATGTATCCTTTGTCCAGACTTGCCCAGTGGCCTCAGTGATGACATTTGGCAAACCATGTTACAATATCTTACAGCAAGATGATGATATTGATATGATCAATATACAGGACATAGTCATCACCACAAGGATCCCTCAGGCTACACACTCACTTTCCTCCCTGTCCCTTTGCCCCTTTTCATACTTAAACTCTGGGAAACATTAATTAACTCACCATTTCTAAAATTTTTGGTGTAAAGAATGTTATATAAATGGAATAATGTAATATGTAATATTTTTGTGTTTGGCTTTTTTCACTCAGTATAATTCTCTGGAGATTCATCCAGGTTATTGCACATATCAACAGTTCATTCCTTCTTCTTATAGAATAGTGTTCCATGGTATGAATGGACAACAAGTTTGTTTTTTAATATGAAACTTACTGTCAAATTGGTTTCCATACAACATTCAGTGCTCATCCCAACAGGTGCCCTCCTCAATGCGCATCACCCACATTCCCCTCCCTGTCACCCCCCATCAACCCTCAGTTTATTCTCAGTATTTAAGAGTCTCTATGGTTTGCCTCCTTCCCTCTCTGTAACTTCTTTTTTCCCCCTTCTCCTCCCCCTTGGTCTTCTGTTGAGCTTCTCAGCATCCACATATGAGTGAAAACATATGGTATCTGCCTTTTTCTGCCTGACTTATTTCACTTAGCGTAACACTCTCCAGTTCCATCCACGTTGCTACAAATGGCCAGATTTCATTCTTTCTCATTGCCACGTCGTATTCCATTGCGTATATAAACCACAATTTCTTTATCCATTCATCAGTGGATGGACATTTAGGCTCTTTCCATAATTTGGCTATTGTTGAAAGTGCTGCTATAAACATTGGTGTACAAGTGCTCCTATGCATCAGCACTCCTGTATCCCTTGGGCAATTTCCTAGCAGTGCTACTGCTGGGACATAGGGTAGATCTATTTTTAATTTTTTGAGGAACCTCCACACTGTTTTCCAGAATGACTGCACCAGTTTGCATTCCCACCAGCAGTGCAAGAGGGTTCCCATTTCTCCACATCCTCTCCAGCATCTATAGTCTCCTGATTTGTTCATTTTGGCCACTCTGACAAGCATGAGGCAGTATCTGAGTGTGGTTTTGATTTGTGTTTTCCTGATACGGAGCAAAGTTGAGCATCTTTTCATGTGCCTTTTGGCCATCCTGATGTCTTCTTCAGAGAAGTGTCTATTCATGTCTTCTGCCCATTTCTTCACTGGATTGTTTGCTTTCTGGGTGTCGAGTTTGGTGAGTTCTTTCTAGATTTTGGATACTAGCCCTTTATCTGATATGTCATTTGCAAATATCTTTTCCCATTCCGTTGGTTGTCTTTTAGTTTTGTTGTGTGTCTTTTAGTCCTTTGCAGTGTGGAAGCTTTTTATCTTGATGAGGTCCCCATAGTTCATTTTTGCTTTTAATTCCCTTGCCTTTGGGGATGTGCCAAGTAAGAACTTGCTGCGACTGAGGTCAGCGAGGTTTTTTTCCTGCTTTCTCCTCTAGGGTTTTGATGGTTTCCTGTCTCACATTCAGGTCCTTCATCCACTTTGAATTTGTTTTTGAGAATGGTATAAGAAAGTGGTCTAGTTTCATTCTTCTGCATGTTGCTGTCCAGTTCTCCTAGTACCATTTGTTAAAGAGACTATCTTTTTTCCATTGGATAATCTTTCCTGCTTTGTCAAAGATTAATTGGCCATACTTTTGTGGGTCCAATTCTGGAGTCTCTATTCTATTCCATTGGTCTATGTGTCTGTTTTTGTGCCAATACCATGCTGTCTTGATGATTACAGCTTTATGGTAGAGGCTAAGGTCTGGGATTATGATGCCTCCCGCTTTGGTCCTCTTCTTCAAAATTACTTTGGCTATTCGGGGTCTTTTGTGGTTCCATACAAATTTTAGGATTCCTTGTTCTAGCTTCGAGAAGAAAGCTGGTGCAATTTTGATTGGGATTGCATTGAATGTGTAGATAGCTTTGGGTAGTATTGACATTTTAACAATATTTAGTCTTCCAATCCATAAGCACGGAATGTTTTTCCATTTCTTTGTATCTTCTTCGATTTCCTTCATAAGCTTTCTATAGTTTTCAGCATACAGATCTTTTACATCTTTGGTTAGGTTTATTCCTAGGTATTTTATGCTTCTTGGTGCAGTGGTGAAGGGGATCAGTTTCTTTATTTGGCTTTCTGTTGCTTCATTATTAGCATATAAGACTGCAACTGATTTCTATACATTAATTTTGTATCCTGCGACTTGGCTGAATTCATGTATCAGTTCTAGCAGACTTTTGGTGGAGTCTGTCGGGTTTTCCATGTATGATATCATGTCATCTGCAAAAAGTAAAAGCTTGACTTTATCTTTGCCAATTTTGATGCCTTTGATTTCCTTTGTTGTCTGATTGCTGATGCTAGAACTTCCAGCACTATGTTAAACAACAGCAGTGAGAGTGGACATCCCTGTCGTGTTCCTGATCTTAGGGGGAAAGCTCAGTTTTTCCCATTGAGGATGATATTAGCTGTGGGATTTTCATAAATGGCTTTTATGATGTTTAAGTATGTTCCTTCTATCCCGACTTTCTCGAGGGTTTTTATTAAAACGGATGCTGAATTTTGTCAAATGCCTTTTCTGCATCGATTGACAGGATCATATGGTTCTTATCTTTTCTTTTATTAATGTGATATATCACATTGATTGATTTGCAAATATTGAACCAGACTTGCAGCCCAGGAATGAATCCCACCTGATCATCGTGAATAATTCTTTTTATATGCTGTTGAATTCGATTTGCTAGTATCTTATTGAGAATTTTTGCATCCATATTCATCAGGGATATTGGACTATAGTTCTCTTTTTTTGCTGGGTCTCTGTCTGGTTTGGGAATCAAAGTAATGCTGGCTTCATAGAATGAATCTGGAAGTTTTCCTTCCCTTTCTATTTTTTGGAACATCTTGAGAAGGATAGGTATTATCTCTGCTTTAAATGTCTGGTAGAATTCCCCAAGGAAGCCATCTGGTCCTGGACTCTTATTTGGTGGGAGATCTTTGATAACTGATTCAATGTCTTTGCTGGTTATGGGTCTGTTCAAGTTTTCTATTTCTTCCTGCTTGAGTTTTGGAAGTGTGTGGGTGCTTAGGAATTTGTCCATTTCTTCCAGGTTGTCCAGTCTGTTGGCATACAATCTTTCATAGTATTCCCTGATAGTTGCTTGTATTTCTGAGGGATTGGTTGTTATAATTCCATTTTCATTCATGATTTTATCTATTTGGGTCACTCCCTTTTCTTTTAGAGAACCCAGGCTAGAGGTTTATCAATTTGTTTATCTTTTCAAAAAACCAACTCTTGGTTTCCTTGTTCTGTTCTACAGTTTTTTAAGATTCTATATTGTTTATTTCTGCTCTGATCTTTATTATTTCTCTTCTTCTTCTGGGTTTGGGATGTCTTTGCTGTTCTGCTTCTATTTCCTTTAGGTGTGCTGTTAGATTTTGTATTTGGGATTTTTCTTGTTTCTTGAGATAGGCCTGGATTGCAATGTATTTTCCTCTCAGGACTGCCTTCGCTGCATCCCAAAGCATTTGGATTGTTGTATTTTCATCTTCATTTGTTTCCAAATATTTTTATTTATTTTTTTTTAATTTTTTTTTCAACGTTTATTTATTTTTGGGACAGAGAGAGACAGAGCATGAACGGAGGAGGGGCAGAGTGAGAGGGAGACACAGAATCGGAAACAGGCTCCAGGCTCTGAGCCATCAGCCCAGAGCCTGACGCGGGGCTCGAACTCACAGACTGCAAGATCGTGACCTGGCTGAAGTCGGACGCTTAACCGACTGTGCCACCCAGGCGCCCCTCCAAATATTTTTAAATTTCTTCTCTAATTGCCTGGTTGACCCATTCATTCTTTAGTAGGATGTTATTTAACCTCCATGCTTTTGGAGGTTTTCCAGACTTTTTCCTGTGGTTGATTTCAAGCTTCATAGCATTGTGGTCTGAAAGTGTGCATAGTAAGATCTCAATTCTTGTATACTTATGAAGGGCTGTTTTGTGACCCAGTATGTGATCTATCTTGGAGAATGTTCCATGTGCACTCGAGAAGAAAGTATATTCTGTTGCTGTGGGATGCAGAGTTCTAAATATATCTGTCAAGTCCATCTGATCCAATATATCACTCAGAGCCCTTGTTTCTTTATTTATTCTCTGTCCAGATGTTCTATCCATTGTTGTAAGTGGAGTATTAATGTCCTCTGCAATTACCACATTCTTATCAATAAGGTTGCTTATGTTTGTGATTGTTTTATATTTTGGGGGGCTTCCGAATTTGGTGCCTAGACATTTATAATTGTTAGCTCTTCCTGATGGGTAGACCCTGTAATTATTATATAATGTCCTTCTTCATCTCTTGTTACAGCCTTTAATTTAAAGTCTGGTTTGTCTGATATAGGTATGGTACTCCAGGTTTCTTTTGACTTCCAGTATCATGATAGATAGTCTTCCATCCCCTCACTTTCGATCTGAAGGTGTTCTCAGGTCTAAAATGAGTCTCTTGTAGACAGCAAATAGATGGGTCTTGTTTTTTTATCCATTCTGATACCCTATGTCTTTTGGTTGGAGCATTTAGTCCATTTACATTCAGTGTTATTATTGAAAGATATGGGTTTAGAGTCATTGTGATATGTGTAGGTTTCATGCTTGTAGTGGTGTCTCTGGTAATTTGTGGTCCTTGCACCTTTCACTCAAAGAGTCCCCCTTAGGATCTCCTGTAGGGCTGGTTTAGTGGTGATAAATTCCTTCAGTTTTTGTTTGGGAAAACCTTTATCTTTTCTTCTATTCTGAATGACAGACTTGCTGGGTAAAGGATTCTTGGCTGCATATTTTTTCTGTTCATCTCATTGAAGATTTCCTGTCATTCCTTTCTGGCCTGCCAAGTTTCAGTAGATAGGTCAGCTAGTCCTCTTATGTGTCTACCTCTGTATGTTAAGGCCCATTTATCCCTAACTGCTTTCAGAATTCTCTCTTTATCCTTATATTTTTCCAGTTTCACTATGATATGTTGTGCAGAAAATTGATTCAAGTTACATCTGAAGGGAGTTCTCTGTGCCTGTTGGGTTTCAATGCCTTTTTCCTTCCCCAGATCAGGGAAGTTCTCAGCTATCATTTGTTCAAGTACATCTTTAGCCCGTTTCTCTCTCTCTTCTTCTTCTGGAATTCCTATGAGAAGGATATTGTTCCGTTTGACTGCATGACTTAGTTCTCTGATTCTCCCCTCATACTCCTGGACTTTTTTATCTCTCTTTTTCTCAGCGTCCTCTTTTTCCATAATTCTATCTCCTTATTCACCTATTCTCTCCTCTCCCTCTCAATCTGCACTGTGGCCACTGCCATTTTATTTTGCACCTCATTTATAGCATTTTTTAATTCATCATGACTATTTTTTAGTCCCTTGATCTCTGGAGCAATAGATTCTCTGCTGTCCTCTATGCTTTTTTCAAGCCCAGAATAATCTTATGACTATTATTCTAAATTCTTGTTCCATTATATTGCTCAAATCGGTTTTGATCAATTCATTAGCTGTTGCTACTTCCTGAAATTTCTTTTGAGAATTCTTCCATTTCGTCATTTTGGCTAGTTTTCTATTCCTTATGAGTTTTAAAAGCTTGTGTGCTCTGCACCTGTGAGCACTGCTGTATCAAAGGAGGGTCATACACTGTCCAGGGCCTGGTCCTTCAGGAGGTGTTTTTCGGGGATTGTTACTTGCTCTCAGTTGTGACTTTGGTTATTTTATTACCCTACTCGTAGTAATATTTTGGACCCTCCACCAAGTGTGCTTTGATTTGTTCCTTAGAGTAGCCCTATAAAGGAAAACAGAGACAAACAGGAGACAAAAACACACAAACACACAAATAACACAAACAAACAAACAAAAACAAAACCCTAAAGACTAAAAACAAAAAACCCCAAAACACTGGCTACAAGTAAAGAAGAGGGTGGAGGCAGTGCTGATGGAAGAGCATATACAAAGAGAGAAATGACAGGAGTGGAAGCAGGGGTGGTGGGGGGGAAGAAAAAATAAACATTGATTAGAAAGATTAAAAGGCTTAATCCAGAGAGAGAGAAAGGAAAATGAAAAGGAGGCGGGGAAAATGAAACAAAGATAGTTACCCAGACAGAGAAACTGTATGGCTTGATTATTCCAGAGAGAGAGAAAGGAGTGTAAAGAAGGACGTGTAGAACATGTATCAAGTCAATGGATTAAATATGTCTGTTTAGACAGACCAATAACCAGAGTAACCAGCCTAGGGGAGGGAAGAGATAAGGAGGAGAAAAGGGAGGGGGGGCGGGAGGGGAGAATATATCTATATATCCAGAATCGATCTAGAGTTAATCCAGGCAATGCTGCATTGCTTGTCAGGAGGAGCTGTCTGCAGGGTCTGTCCCGATCTGGTGGATACGCAATTACCCAGTGCAAGGGGGCATGGTTTGGCGTAATCTAAACCCACCTCCACTGTGGGCCCAGGAATGATCCCTGAGGCCCTGCCTTGGTGGTGGTGGTGGTGGTGGTGCCGGGGAGGGGAATGGTGATCCCCCAGTCTCTTCTCCATGGATCCAGACCTGGTGGACTCAGTTTGAGTTGTCCTCACTGTGCCATGGGTGCAGATGGGGTGGTCCTTCTTGCTCTGCCAACTCCTCTGACCCTGCGCTTGACTAGGATTCAAAGTCCTGCTCTGTGCGCTCTGGCACTGGGGAAGCGCCTCTCAGTGCACTGATATGTGGTCCCAGCTGGCTTTGTCTGTGCCACAGCACTTCAGGGAGGACTGCCTTCTCCTGCTGTGGCCTGAGCCCCCGCCCTTGCGGCAAGCTCCCGGGGTGGCAGATGCAGGCAGCCTTTGTCTTTTCCCACAGCACTCCAGGGAAACAGCGGCCTTTTCCTTCTGCAGACTGTGCCCTCGGCCCAGCCACTGTGCCCCGGGGGTGGGGAGGGTGGGGGGCGGGATCAAGCCGGTTCTGTACTATTGCGAAGCCCTCCAGGGAGGGAACCACTTCCTCCAGCAGCAGACTGAGCCCCTGACCTAAAACTACACCCAGGCCTGGCTTCTCTCTTCCCCTGGTGCACGAACAGGGAGCCAGCTCCAGTCCGAAGAAAGCCCCACAGTTAAAAATTCGATCCCTCCAAGTCTCAGTCCATGGACTTTCTCCTGTCCAGATATGGTCCTGCACTTCCCTAGCCACTCTTTCTCTTCCCTTTGTCTCTCCGCAGAAGGGGGTCCCTCCCCTCCATGTCCACATAGCCTTTTATTAATCTCCTCCAGTTCGCAGTTACCCACCTATCTTTTTTCCAGCTTTCCCATTTTCTTCCTAGTAGATTCAGTCTCTTTTCCTCCCTGGCTCTGGTGTTCAAAGTCCTTTGGCTTCTACACTTCTTTGAGAGATGCTGCAAGTATGGATTCCCCCTACTTCTCTGCCATGTTGGCCCCATTCCTCGGACAAGTTTCTTAAACTATTCACCTGCTAAAGGACTCTTGATTATTCCTATTTTTGACTATTACAAATAAAGTAGCCAGGTACATATTATATATAGGCTTTTGTGTAGACATAAATGTTCATTTCTCTGGGATATGTGCCTAGGAATGTAATTGCTAGGTCATGTTAGTTTCAAGTTTAGTTATTTTAAGAAACTGATGGATTGTTTTTAAGAATTGCTGTGCTGTTTTATATTCCTACCAGCAGTGTTTGAGTGATTCAGTAGAAACTGGATCAGTAGAAATCACACCCTCACCAGCATTTCGTATTGACAGATATTTTTACATATTAGCCATTCTGTTAGGTATGTAATGACAGTTCATTGTGGTTTTAATTTAAACTTCCCTAATGGCTGATAATGTTGAATATATTTTCTTTTTTAAAAAAACTTAATTTTTTTTTAAATTTTTATTTATTTTTGAGAGAAAGAGAGAGAGACAGAGCATGAGTGGGGGAGGAGCAGAGAGAGAGGGAGACACAGAATGGAAACAGGCTCCAGGCTCTGAGCTGTCAGCACAGAGCCCACGCGGGGCTGGAAATCCCAAACCGTGAGATCATGACCTGAGCCAAAGCTGGACGCTCAACCAACTGAGCCACCCAGATGCCTCATGTTGAATATATTTTCATGTGCTAACTTGCCATCTATGTATCTTTTTTGATGAAATGTCTCTAAGTCTTTTGCACATGCTTGTATTTTTACTTTTGGGTTTTGAGAGTTCTTTCTTTGTTCTAGGTACTAATCCTTTGTTGAATATGTAGTTTGCCAATATCTTCTCCCACTCTGTAACTTATCTATTAATTCCCTTTACAGATTTTTTTAGTAGAATAAATATTTTTTAAATTTTTGACATCTAATTTATCAGATTTTCCCTTTATGGATCAAACTTTTGGTGTTAAGTTTGAGAACTGTTTGCCTGGACCTACACACTGAACATTTTTTCCTGTTTTTCTTTTTCTATAAATGTTATAGTTTTGCATTTTATTTTTATAACCATGATCCATTTTGAGTTAACTTTTGCATATGGTGTGAGACTTAGGCCAAGATTCATTTTTTGCCTATACATTTCCAGATTCCCAGCACCATCTTTCCTCCACTGAATTGCTTTTGTCATTGAATGGAAAGTTAGAATGATGTTCAAAGATGTTCAAAGATGTTGTAAAGATATTTTTAAGAAATTATTTATTTATTTGGTGTGAAAAGAAAACTGAGGTTTACCTGCTATATGAAATATGGTGATAATAATGGTGAAAGTTAGAAAAATAAATAAATAAAATGAAATTGACCATGAAGACACAGAGAAAATAGAAAAGAAGAAATCTAAAAGAGGAGGAGTAGTAGAAGGAGGAGGGACAGAAAACAAAAAGAAAAACAAAATTAGCTTCTCAGAGAATTTTCAAAAGATAGTGTATCCATGATATAAGAGCAAGATGTTATGAAATAGAGAATAAAGAAACCATTTTTGAACTTTAAAATAATTGCTATATATCTTTTAAAAAGGCATTGATAGGATATTTTTGTGAAATGAGAAAAGTAAAATCCAATTTTAACAACACTGCACTATTTAATTATAGTCCAATTCCATTATACCTATAATGAACACATTGTCAGAAATCACATTCATAGCTATAGCACCTGATGATGAAATGTGGCTCAGACTAACTTCTTTGTAATGAATTAAAGTGAAAATTGCTTTGATCTCAAGAAGAAAAGCAGTGCCCAGACATAACCTTCATCTTCTAAGTTCCAGAACTATTAGAGGGGTCATTTTATTTTGCTGGGCTATTTGTGAATTTATTTATTTTTTTAAATGAATTGACATATTTTAGAATTTTGAAGTGAGGAGTAAGATTGAAAGGTAATGGTTTTTTTATAGGAAGTCAAAGAAGTCAAATCTAGAGTTCAATTTATATTTGCCCTTTTATTTACCAAAAATCCAAAAATGTCGTATCGTATGATCATAAGCCAACAAAGCTCTGTTTATAGAGAAAACTGCAACTCTGAGATTGACAGATAAGTCTTGTGTTGTATAAGATTTTACTTTTAGTGGATTTCCTTCTTTCGTGATCAATAAGGCCCTGTTAAAAGAGGGGTCTGTATGTAAGTTTCAATAATGATATTCAAGTAGGAAACACTCTGTATTTAAATGTATTTATTTGTATTTAAATGTATTTATTTGTATTTAAATGTATTTATTGTCTTCTAACATATTAAATAAATATTCAGAGCAACCAACAATTTTCAGTGATGCAGTATGTGTTATATGTAAAATACCTGGAGATCTGGCCATAATCCCAGTTCTGCCACCAACTGATTATGACCTTGAGAAAGTATATGTATTTGGGGCACCTGACTTCTGCTCAGGTCACAGTCTCACCGTTCATGAGTTGGAGCCCTGCGTTGGGCTCTGTGCTGACAGCTCAGAGCCTGAAGCCTGCTTTGGATTCTGTGCCTCCCTCTCTCTCTGCCCCTCCCCGACTTGTGCTCTGTCTCTCAAAAATAAATAAATGAAAAAAAAAATTATATAAAAAAAGAAAGTATATTTATTTAATTACTCTATTATTGCCTTTGGAAATAAAGGTACATTTTATTTTTTGACATTTTAATGGGGTGATTGTTGCAGAGATATCATCTGAAATAATGTATATATTATAGTGATGGGTATTGTGATCTCTGTCAGAATTTGTAAACCCTTCAGTATATCCTGCTCCTTGGATGAAGGGTTTTCCATAACTATCAGTTACAGTTATTATTAGTAACCTTGAAGATATTTTCTTTTGGATTAGAGTATAATGTGGCTCCAAAATCTGTATAGCCTCATTATTTTCAAATATCATTATATCTTCATACATAGATCCATATGCTCCATTTTGTAATCCATACAAATGTTCATCAGCATAGCTCTAAGAGAGGAACATAACCCATTGCTTTTAGAGCCAGTGATTCTACAAAAAAAATAAAAGTAATTGCTCCTCTTTTTAATCATGTAGGCTCTTTTCAGCTTTGTTTTGTATAAAATCACAGTGTGAAAAATGTGGATATATGTAACACTTTGATAAATTATTTTGTATGGTAAGTGTTCATATATATATTTACCCTAATATTTACCTTTTGTGATAGTTTTTATTCTTTTCTGAATTTACATGTTTTTTTCCCTAGACTCATTATCCTTTTGCCTGAAGAACTCATTTTAGTATTTCTTGTAATAGTGGGTGGTTGGTAGGAGCTTGGGAGGGGGGCGGTAAGGAAAATGGGGAATTGATAATAAATGAGCATAAAGTTTCAGATAAGCAAGATGAGTAATTTCTAAAGATATGCTGTACAATATTGTGTGTTACATAGGTAATGATAATGGATTGTACACTTGAAGTTTTGTTAATATTGATCTATTGGCAATAAATCATTTTATTAACTTGTATTTGGAAAAAGGAGTTTTTTCTTCACATTGACGGAAGTTTATATTAGGTCTAGAACTCTAGGTTGGCAATAGTTGACTTTTACCATTTTAAAGATGTTATTTTATCAGCTGCTAGTTTAATTGCATACCTTTGGAGAACACATTATTTTCCTGCCCTTGACTGTTTTTAAGACATTTGTCTCTGTCTTTGGTTTTCAGCAATTTCACTATGATGTGTTTAGGTGTGGTCTTCTTATTTATTTACTTGGGTTTCGTAGAATGTCTTTATTCTGTAGCTTGATGCCTTTTGTCAGTTTTGGAAAGTTCTTGACCATTAATTTTTTAAATGTTTCCACTTTCCCTTTCTCTTCTCCAGTCTGCGATGCTAGTTACATTACGTTAGACACTTCAATATGTCTCTTATGTTTCTCTCCAAAGACAGTTTATACCATCATTTGCCAGGCTCAGAGGAGCAGGTCACCCAAATCCAATTTAAGACAGAGCTACTGATTTCAGGTTTCAGAGTCCCTTTTTTCTTTTCTTCCTTACTCCTTCTCTTCCCTCCTTCTCCTTATCTGTCTTCCCTCCTTTCTTTCTCTCTGTCTCTCTCTGTCTCTCTTTCTCTCCCCCTCCCCGTACCTTCACTCCTGCCTTGTAGCTCTCCATTAGTTGCAAACGTGCATTCTGGAATTTGTATAAAATCTTTCCTGTTTAGTGATTTCTGGATCTTAAGTTTTGTGTTCCCAATACAATGAACTATTATCCCAAATCTCTCTTCTGCATTTCAGATATTTCTACTTGGCTCCTTAGTCCCTTACCCTTGGCAAATGTCTTAAGGGAAAATCCCCTGTAGAGTATTTGTTTTATTTCTCTGTGTTACCCTTTCTTAGGGAACTAATTCATCAACTTTTGGATACCTTGGCCATCCCAAACTCAGTATTTCTGAGTTTCTCAGAGATATCAAGTACGCTGGATTTTTCATCCAAGTACGCAGAGGTTCTTTGAAGTATGTCTCAGTGTTTTGCCTCCTCATCTAAAAACTTGGTAAGTAACCTAAGGACAAGTGGCAAGCTGAAAGTTGGAGTTACCTCCATGTGCTTCCCTAATTTCTAAGATCTGACCTGTCAGTTACTGGCTATATTAGTAAATACCCAATGCCTCCAAACAAAGTCTGGGGTAATTTAAATGAGTATGCAACACTGAACCATGAACAAAGGAAGGAACAACACAAGCAGAGCAACATTCTGTGCAGAGTCAAAACAAATATAAAGGTAAAATATGTGTAGCATGTCTGGAGGAAAAGGACTATTTTGCTTTGACTAGCACATAATATGATAATGAGTTGGTGTTATATACAACTAAAGAGAGGGGAGGCAGAATATGTAAAGAATTTTATGTCATTTTAAAGTGCTAACATTCTTCCCTTAGCCTTTTCCAGTCAACTGTATAGAAATGTTAACAACTTAGCATCTGGGTGTCTGTTCCCATATTGAGTCTATAATACTGTGCACTTTTTTTTTTTAGTCTCTGAGTTACTCTTCCAGCTCTGTGCTTCATATATCTGAGTGAAGAGTTTTGAATTAGAGCAAAGAAATCAAGAAATAAAAAAAGAAAAAGAAAATAGCTTTAAAAAAAACTAGTTTATGATTTTTTCCAAATGCATTTTAGCCACAGGTATTACATTTCAAATATTTAATCATATTTTATGCTCTACTGTTCAATTCACCCTGAAAATTTTCTGACAGTAGACTATTAAAGTATAAATTGGCATTATATATATGCATATAAGTCTTATAAGGTGATAGGTGTGTGGTCTTCCTATTAAATAATATTATCCTAGAAACAGAAACTTTATCTGCTTTTGCTTCAAATTTGCTATAAAAAAACCAAATGTGGTTTCCTTGGCAGGAATAGTCTTTTCACTTTTCTTAGTAGTAAACTTTTATCTGGTCCATATTGTAGCTTTCTAAACTTGTTAATACTGGCTTACAGTTAAACAATAATATATAAACCATGTCAACAATGTCTGGCATTCACAAAATGAGTAATCAAGAAGTAAAATTTCTTTTGGTTTCTAGTTCCCTTAATCCTTCAGAAACTATCACAAATCCAAATCATGTTCTCAATGTTAAGTTTTGTGCTGGGATCTCATCTATAGTAGATAAAAGAGCTATAAGATTATATGCTGCAAGATGCTTCCCTATAGGATACAAAACAGCAGGTGTTAGAGAACAAAGCATAAGTTGCCCAGATTTTGCATTGTATTGTGTGAAAATGGTCTCTATCTATATTTCTCTTCAGTATCAGGGTGTTTATTGTCTTATCATTTCATTTCCACATATTGTTATTCAAGTTGCATAATATCAGGCATTTGTTGTTTTTAATAAGATATTTGTCTAGAATTATACTTTTAAAAATGCATGATGGCAGCATTAACAAGGTGCTGAGTGTCCTATGATCTATTAAGTATATAACTACACTTGGTATCATGGAGATTCTTTCTCATATTACGTGGCCTATGTAAACAAATGGATAATTCTGAATAATAAGTACCATATTAAACCATGTTCAGCAGTTTTCAACTGTATCATTCAGACATAATCAGTAAATACAGGAATTCTTTTTTTATTTTTAAATTTTTAAATTCCAGTATAATTAACATACAGTGTTATATTAGTTTCAGATGCACAATATAGTGATTCAACAGTTCTATATATTACTCAGTGCTCATCATGACAAGTGCATTCTTACTCTCCCTCACCTATTTCACCCATCCCCTATCCATCTCCCTTCTGGTAACCACCAGTTTGTTTTCTATAGTTAATAATCTGGGGTTATTGTTTGTCTCTTTTTTCTTTATTTGTTTCTTAAATTTCACACATGAGTGAAATCATATATTTGTCTTTCTCTGACTTATTTCACTAGAGGTATAGCCTCTAGATTCATAAATGTTGTTGCAAATGGCAAGATTTCATTCTTTAACAGCAGAATAATATGTATATGGCCCGCCTTCTTTATCCATCCATCTGCCAATGGACATTTGGGTTGCTTCCATAATTTGGCTATTGTAAATAATACTGAAATAAACACAGAGGTGCATATATCTTTTTGAATTAATGTTTTTGTATTCCTTGGGTAAATACCCAGCAGTGCAATGACTGGGTCATATGGTAATTCTATTTGGTTTTTTTTCATACTGTTTTCCATAGTGGCTGCACTGGTTTTCATTCCCACCAACAGTGCAAGAGGATTCCCCTTTTTCCACATCTTTGCCAACACCTGCTATTTCTTGTGTTGTTGATTTTAGCCATTCTGACAGGTGTGAGGTGATATCTTACTGTAATTTTGATTTGTATTTCCCGGATGATAAGTGATGTTGAACATCTTTTCATGTGCCTGTTGGCCAATACAGGAATTTTTCTTTTAACTTTTTTGGGTCGCCTAGGTGTCTCAGCCAGTTAAGCATTGGACTTTGACTCAGGTCATGAACTCTCAGTTTGTGAGTTCAAACCCCATGTCCAGCTCTGTGCTGACAGCTCAGAACCTGGAGTCTGCTTCAGATATGTTTCCCTCTCTCTGTGTTCCTCCCCAACTTGCACTCTGTCTCTATCTGTCTCAAAAATAAAATAAAGATTAAAAATTTCTTTTAAATAAAAAATAAATGTTTAATATTTATTTTCTTTTTTGAGAGAGACAGAGCATGAGCCGGGGAGGGGCAGAGAGAGGGGGATACACAGAATCCAAAGCAAGCTCCAGGCTCTGTCAGCACAGAGCCCGATGCCACACAGAGCCCAATGCGGGGCTTGAACCCACAAACTGTGAGATCTTGACCTGAGCTGAAGTCAGACGCTTGACCAACTGAGCCATCCAGGTGCCCCAGCCAGTAGAGAAATTCTTATGTGGCATATTCCCACCTCATTTAGAAGAGACACCTTTTATTAACTGCACAGAAAGAGGGATGTGTACAAAATTGCATGCTGTTAAGTTATCTGGTCCTCAGTAATAGATAGATAAGGCTTTGGGCTGTGGGGACACCTGGTGCCTCTGCAGAAGATGGAGGATGCTCCAAACTTCAGAACAGAATGGACTTTCTTTTTTCAATACCTAGTAGGGTATTGTCTCTCCTAGGCATGACAAAGGTCTTGATGTCATTTAGTGATTCACAGTGGCCTTCCTGAGACTACTCTAAATGAGTAGTACCCTTTTTGTGGGGTACCTTGGAGATACAGAGCTTTCCCCACATTATAGTGTACAGATAACCAGACTAGCCTCAGGCTAGAACAGGCCCACCGGGCAGTCTTTTGGATCTCTATCCCATTCGGAGGTGCTATGACTTGTGCAAGGTTGTCACCATCAGTAAAGTGGAGGACAGACTGGAAAAAGAGTGAAAGAGGGATGTTAAAGCCTATCCAATGGAGTATTTTAAGTTCCCAACTGTTCTTTCTGATTTACTCAAGATTCATTCGGAGTATGTTTTACTTATATTATTCTTACTTCCAACTCTCCTTTGTCCTCTAAAACTAAATATTAGACATGTTCAGGACTCCTGGGAACCTAGGAGCTGAGGCCTTGTGGAAAAGTCAAGGAGTGGGTGATAGAGCTCCTCAGGCCACACATTTTCAGTTGCTTTTTTTTTCACATGTTCATTGTTCAGGACAAGATTATTGCAAATTATACCATGGAAGTATTCACAAAAATTTATTCCAAGTGAGCAAGATGAATTTTAGGCATATCCATTAAATCACGTTAGTTACTAGTCAGACTTTAATGTTGTTTCAAATAATGGTTACTGGCAAGTACTTTTACTCTTTTTAAATCACTCATAGTATTTTGGAAGGAGGTCCTAAAAACTGCTTTATTAAACATAAATTTAAAAGGTTCATTATTTTCAGTTATATTAGAATGCAGATTTTCTCTGGGAGGGAGCCTCATTCTCCCTACTTAAAAAAGATGCTATGTTTTAATCATTTCCTTTTCCGTACAAGCAATAGGCATTTCATTGTTGTTCTACTCAAGTGTAGCTTGTTTCTCCTCCTGTCTAGTTAAAAAAAAATTTTTTTTATTAATAAGGTCAAACTGGAATAAAAAAAAACTGTGAACATAGAGTGATCATTGCAGAAAACATCACGACTATCACTTCGTATTTTTCTCTGCATCTCCTTATCATTACATAGTCAACACTTCACTGTAAATTGTTTTAACTCTTGCCTCCCTTTAATTTGTGGCTTCCTTGACAATAGGAATTAGACTCTATATCTCTGTGCCAATTGCCTGAAACAATATCCAGTATATATGATTGGAACAAAAGGAAAGGACAGTAAAAGAAAGGAAACTTTTATGACTGAAAGACAATTAGTTATGTTAGCATTCCAAGAGAAGCCTCTCCTTGTATGGGACTTAGGCTTCATGTCATAAAATTTCTAATTTGTTCATTAAATTTAGGAAGTAGACATGTGTGGTTGACAGGGCATTATCTGAGTTGGGAGACTGCTTTGGGGTGCCATTCAAATCTCTGAATACATTTCCAGTTTCAAAAACAATACTACTGTATAATTTAATATATTGGTAATGAGAATAAAAATATTTGATGCTCTAAATTATAAAGAAAATATCGGTTTATATTGGCTCACCAACGTTTTACTGGTGATCCGGCAATAATGTCAGTACATCATTATATGTGCTACTTCAGTTAACCCCCAACCCAAATAACCCCCATAACAAATCTGTGATGTAGATGTTAGTCTTTAATGACCTTTTTACCATTAAGATATAAGGATTTTAAATAATTTAAGTAAGTGATAGAGCCAGGGTTTGAATTTGAGCAGTCAGAATCTAGAATCTACACATTTAGAATAGATTGTTATGTTATATAAATAAAAGCTAGGTCTTATGTTTAGAACAGTGAAAAATAATGGAAAAATAGCAAATTATATTTTAGTTCAAAATCTAAGCATTGGGTTTTAAATTTATTATTTTCTGTATTTTCAGGTGTGATCATGTGAAATACCATGGTGAAAAAAGGGTTTGCATAAAAACTTACTGTTTGTATTATTCAAATATTTGCATGAATATGAAAACACTTAATTGATGATTTAGTAACCTTTAATCAAGTAAAAATCCATCAACTCCACAATTAACTGTCTTTATTTAAAAGACAAATACAAAGTACTTTACTGAATGTTCTCACATCAAGCATTAAATAACTTTTTATAATGAATATAAAGAAAAGAACCAACTCTGTTGATATGAAAGGTTTTTGATAAACTTTGACTTTTGTTTCTTCCTGTGATAATCTAGCTTTCAGTAGACCATTTCTTTTTTAGATTATAGTTAGAAAAACAGGGTAATACTCTCAACACAAAGCAAACATCTATTTTAAAGCATAGGAGAAACAATGAGTCAGGTGAATTAGTCAGGTATCTTCTGATTTCTAAGCATGGAGTTGAAGAATGAGAGAAGCCAAGATAAAATTCTGAAAAAGAAGAGAAGCTGTCCAGCTTTCTGTGTGATGGTCTTTCACAAATTACCAAAGACTTATTCATAACTATTTGATTCTTTTGATTGTCATTATAGTTGCTATTTTAAATTTTTCATTTTTTAATGTCAGTAGTAGAAAATAATTAATTTTCATATATCAACCTGTATCTTGTAATTTTGCTGAACTCACCGATTTCCATACTTATCTCTAGGTGCTCTCATACTTTCCATGTTGTCTGCAAAAAAGGAAAGTTTTATTTCTTACTTTGCAATCATTATACATTTATTTCTCTTTTCTTACTGCTTAAGCTATGGTTACAAATTCACTATTCAGTAGAAGTGGTCATAGAAGATACCCTTTTTATTCTTTCAGGAAAAGGCGTTCAAAGTTAGATGAAATGTGATATATGCAGTACACGTTTTTATAGATAGTCTTTACAAGATTAAGATAAGCTTTTATAAGTTAAGGAAGTTTTTCTCTATCATTAGTTTTTTACATATATTTATGAAGAAAAGATGTTGAATTTTAGGGAATGTTAATAAGATTACATGATTTTGCTCCTTTATTTTTTCATTGATGTGAACTTGTGCATTAATTTTGAATTGTTAAAACCAATACATACCTGAAATAAACAAAACTTAATCATGATATATTCTCACATTATACAATCTTGGATTATTGTTAAAGAGTAAATTTCCCCTCCACAATTCTTTTTTTTTTTTTTAAGTTTATTTATTTTTGAAAGAGAGAGGGAAAGAGAGCACAGCAGAGAGAGAGGAGGACAGAGGATCTGAAGCAGACTCTGGGCTGATGCAGGGCTCAATGCAGGGCTCAAACTCACAAACCATGATATCATGACCTGAGCCAAAGTCAGATGCTTAACCAACTGAGACACCCATGTGTCCCAACAATCTTGGATTTAAATTATCAATAATTTGTGATACTTACATTTCTGTTCTATCATACTTCTAATTATTATTTTTGAAAAATTTTTAAATGTTTATTTTTGAGAGAGAGAGAGACAGAGTGTGAGCAAGTGAGGGGTAGAGAGAGAGGGAGACACAGAATCTGAAGCAGGCTCCATCCAGGCTCAAGGTTGTCAGCAGAGAGCCCGATGTGGGACTTGAACTCAACGAATGGCAAGATCATGACCTGGAGCCGAAGTTGGATGCTTAACTGACTGAGCCACCCAGGTGCCCCTCATACTTCTAGTTATTATTCAGTTAAAATGTTTTCTAATTTTATTTGTGGTTTCTTTTTTGACCCATGAGTTATTTAGAAGTGCATTGATTAATTCCTAAATATTTGATGAGTTGTTTAGATACATTTTTATTATTGACTTGGCTTAATTTCAATCCTTTGAAATTTGTTGATATGAGAATTATGACATGGTATATGGTTACCTTTGGCAGTATCCCACATGGATTTGAAAATAGCATGTATTCTTTTTTTTTTTAATTTTTTAATGTTTATTTATTTTAAGAGAGAGAGACAGAGTATGACCAGGGGAGGGGCAGAGAGAGAGAGACACACACACAGAATTAGAAGCAGGCTTCAGACTCCTAGCTGTCAGCACAGAGCCCAATGTGGAACTCGAACTCATGAGCCGTGAAATCATGACCTGAGCCAAGGTCAGAGGGTTAGCCAACTGAGCCACCCAGGTGACCCGAAAATAGTATATATTCTTAAGTTATTGAGTTGTTCTCTATTAGCTAAGTAGATCATGTTTCATAATCATTTTTTCCAATTTTTCTATAGGTTGCAGGTATTTCATCTTTTCATTTTATGAAAAATAAACACATTGACACATTGAGAGCTGCACCTGTCTTTTTAGTTCTGGTAATTAACATTATGCCTACAAATTTAGAATTGTTATATATTCCTGGTGAGTGAATACTTTCATTATTTTTAAATGCCTCATTTCATCTCTAACAATGCTTATTATTAAAGTCAATTGTGTCTGATACTAGCAGAACCAAGCAAACTTTGATTATTGTCCACATGTTATATATTTTTTCAACTTTTAATTCTCAACTTTGTGTTTACACCTGAGGTGTATCTCTTGCAAAAGGAGTGAAAATAAAGTCTCCAAAACAACAGAGCATCACCAACCTTTTTTGTTTCTGTGCCTCTCAAGTTATGAATATCCTGCAAAGTATGAGTACAACAAAAAAGTAAAAGCTGTATATTTATAGACAGAAGTTGTAAAGTATTATTTCTGAGAAATAAAAATATGCATTTTATCCTTATATACTCTAAAAATGCCATCATTATTTTCTTGCACAAACATATAGGATTAAACATTCAACTAGTAAAATAGTTTAAATCTAATAAAAAGCTATTTATTTTTAAATAATTATTTTATGCAGTTTTGCAGTGGTGTTCCTGATTATGCTTTTCTCATAAGGAAGGTGACTTTCTCTTTCCCTAGCTTCTCCAAATATGGTATTGTTATTACCTAATTAAATTGATTTAATATCTGTCAGTTGGTTACATGGTAATGCCCAATTTTTTTAACATGAGAAAAATATAGTTGCTGCCTACAGCCCCTAATTCTTCTTTTTAAAAATTCCTCAATCCTAAATTGCAGTTCTTTGAACAAAGCATGTGTGTCTGTGTTTTTTGAACAATCTAATCCTCACACAAGTAGAGCTACTTTCATGCTACTCTTAGATGGATCCTGTTTCTTGAACACTGTGAACTAGTGTATTTCTTTGGGGGAGCAATGTTTGACCACATCTCTCTTCCCTACTCTGATATATGTAAACTTCTGAACACATAACCACCAAATAACCTGTGCCTGTTTCTCTTATTAACATTTATTACGCTGCACCGAATTTCCTTATCTGTTCACTAGAAATAATTTTGAGGGCAAGGATTATGTTCTTCATCTTTGTATCTTTAATTACTAACACGTATATAACAGTGAACAGTTTTTGTAAAGTGGATGAATTCTTTTTAAAATAAAAAGCCATATCTTAAAGTATTGTTTGCCACCAGCAGCATCCCCTAGCAACAGTGGTTTGGAATATGAGCTGACAATCAAATGCATGATTCACAATAGGCTTCGCTCAGAGTGTATAAACTACTTTACTTGAAGAAAACCATCCTCCCTGGAATGCCTTAACTTTTATGCAGCTGGTCACAAACCCCCCACTCATGTACCTATGACTGGTGTGACTAGCCCTTATTAACTTGAGTTGCTGATACTTGATAATAGATGAATGCTCTGATACATAGTCCTCATCTTGTTTTTAGTGTACATAATCTACTAACAATTATTTGAGTTACCAAGAGTCAAAATCTAGAGGCTAGAAGAAAGGAAAGGCTAGAGGAAAACTAACAGAGCCACTGTTAATTCTTCTCTTCTACTATTGCAAAGTGATTCCATTGGGTAAGCAAATTAAGAGCATTTTGGAAAAAGGAAGCTAGAATCTTTCCAAACAAGAAAAGAAAAAATGTTCCTTCCATTACTGATTCCTCAGGGCAAGACTGTTGAATCACGAGAGTATGTGCTTTGTTTCATAAAATGACCTGAAATGAGCAGGTTTTCAGGATCGACTTTCAGGGCCGATCCCCAACTCCCAGTTTCCCAATTCATCTTGTCTATAGCTGCAATCATGACAAAGAAACAATCAGGGCAGAAGTTTAGCATCTTATTAATGTATTTAATGAGGATTGTTGATGGTTAACAAGTAGCATCAAGCAAAAGATCATAAATGGGCATGTTACTACAATAATTTTTAGATCCTTGCAGAAATTTCAACTATTGTTCATATCGATAATGATTGTGAAATATTCAAAAAGTTCAGGGGTTCTTGAATGACTTAACAAAATATTTTTTTTGCCTTAACAAGATATTAAAGACTTTATAAAACAGATTTTCCAATTCCAAAAAAAAAAAGTTTGTAATCACATACATGTATAAACAAATATCTTAGGATTCTCCATTCTTCAAATTTATAAGATATTTTTCTTTGTCATAAACAAGATACTTACAACTCTATGAAATGTGTTTAATAATTTACATACCTATATATAATTTTAGTATAATTCAAAATTTTATTTTTTTTTTATTTTTTTCAACGTTTATTTATTTTTGGGACAGAGAGAGACAGAGCATGAACGGGCAAGGGGCAGAGAGAGAGGGAGACACAGAATCGGAAACAGGCTCCAGGCTCCGAGCCATCAGCCCAGAGCCCGACGCGGGGCTCGAACTCACGGACCGTGAGATCGTGACCTGGCTGAAGTCGGACGCTTAACCGACTGCGCCACCCAGGCACCCCCAAAATTTTAAGTGGCATCTATTTTCATGAGATCATAAAGATATTTTAAATATAACATGTATTTTTTATTTTCAAATTGTATACCTCTCTAAATTTTTGAACATTTTCCTTTTTAAAATATACTGAATCATGAGATTCTATGTGTAGTGGAGAAGGTGACATATTTCAGAAATAAAAATGCTGAACACAATCCCAAAAAAAGCAAATGAGGATTCCACAGGGACAGGTCACTGGGAACAGCAAACAAGACCACATTGTATTTTGTAGTTTGGCATCATGTAAAACATCACTTGCTGCTGCCTTCATGGCATTCCCTTTGGGACAGAGCAGCAATGACTTGCTGACATCCCCTTCTTGTAAGATCATGGAAATATCCTCGGTTATTTCCAATTGTTTATAGGCATCATTTAAGGGATTGCAGCTGTGGCTTCACTTGCACTTTCCACCTGTCATATGGTAATTGCCTCAGAATTAACACTGTAAAAGGAAGCAAAGATTCTTAAGAGATGTATTTGGCCCCAAATTAGCCAGATATGTACATAAATGTGCTCATTTTCCCATTAAGAAGAGAGCCATAGAGGGATGCTCTTCTGCTCTTGGCAGATGGCGGTAGAAACTCATCAGTTACTCTCATGCTGCTTTGCCATAATCCCAGGGAAAAACAAAATTATCATCTACTGGTTAGATTTATAGCACTTAAATTATGATATCTTTTAAGTAAAGGCCAGAATTATCATCAGGGGAAGATGGATTAAGTGTGTTATCCATTATGTTACCAAATGCCGAAGGTGAAACATTGCATTTACAATTTCAAGTGAAATAAAGAAGCTGCATGATTTAGATTTTATCTCCCAAAATTATCCAATAAGCTCATTAAGCCTTTTGAGGAGGGGTAAAGTATAAATAGAAAGGCAGACTGGCAATAATTACAGCTTTATACATACACTTAATTGGAATGAAACTCTTAAATCATGCATAATAAAGTAGTATGATTTAAGAATTTCATTCCCATTAAATGTGCATCTTAGGTTCTCATGTTAAGTGTGAACATAAAAGTTCAGCTAAATGTTATGATTTAACGTGAGAACTAAAGTAGATAAAATGAAAAAATAGGCCAAGATTCTAAGGAGAATGGTCTCCGTGATGCTGCTTCAGTTTCTAAGGCAGATAGTTGGAAAAACAACTTTCCTTAGGAAAACCAAACCAAACAAAACCTGGGTGTGTATTTTTTTACTGAAACCTATCAGAACATTTGCTATGCAAACAAGTTTTTTAGCTACCTCTATAAATATATTAGCCTATATTTCCAGTTTTGTGGTGTGTACATTCTACAATCTAGAACTAAGATGTGAATCAACAATTATCAAATTTGCATCCTATGCCAGATGCATCCTTTCTTTTGACTTCTCATTTTTTTATCTGATTCTCCTTCAAGCTCATATCATAGAATTTCCGAAAGCTGAGTACTTTCTGTTTAGTCTTTTTTATGTTCTCCCCTTGGAGATTTTACACGATGCATTCAATTCTCACATTTGGCAGGATGATGTGAATTCTGCCATGACATATTCAATAGGTATCCAACATCAGTCAAATGCATAATTTCAACAAAGAGACTGCTCTATTTAGCTTTTTTTAATTTTCATCAATAGCACTGCAATTCTATCAGGTTTAAATGTTTGAGGAAGTCCAGATCTATCTACTTTTGAACATAGATCCATTAAAAAATCAAATATTCTTGACTACTATTCATATGCCATTTTGATCTGTTAAAAGGAATACAATAGAATACATTTAAAAATGAGAAAAAAAAGACTCATAAGATAAGTCAAGAAGTTAGGCTTCGAAAATCTTACATTTTAAGAAGTTTAAATAAATAAATAAATGCCATGGGCAGACAGAACAGCAGATGATTTATTGGGACTGGCAGAATCAAGTGAGGCTCTTTAGAGAATACTTCATTTGAGTTTAGGTTGTGAAAATTAAGTAAAATTTCAACAGGCAGAGAAAAATATTTCAGGTAGAGTGTCATCAAAACCTAGAAGAGTCAAAGCATTGGGCATATACCGTCTAGAGCAAGGAGTCATTGAGAGGCATTAACAGAAGATGAGATGAAAAAGATAGATTGGGAATAGAATGGAAAAAGCCTTCATTCTATCTCCAAAAAGTAGACTTTTTGAAATAGTCATGAAGAACTAAGCAAAGGATGGATATGCTGTGACTTCTTTTATAATGATACCTTTTGGCAGCTGTTGTAGAATGAATTGTGTTCCTCCAAAAACAGAGTATCTATAAATGTGAACTTATTTGGAAATAGGGTCTTTGCAGATGATTGAGTTAAAATGAAATTATTAGAGCACACCCTAATCCAGTATAACTGGTATCCTTATCAAAAGAGGGAATTTAGACAGAAACAGATGTTTACATGTGGGGGGGTGGGGGGCCCAGGCGATGTGAAGGTACAGAGAGAACGTCTAGAAGCCAAGAAATGCCTGAGACTACTAGAAACAGAGGCATGGAACAGATTCTCCCTCACAGACCTCTAACACTTTGATTTTTGCATTTCCAGCCTTTAGAATTATTAGACAGTATAAGCTTCTGTAGGTTATGCTACCCAACTTGTGGACTTTGTTTTGGCATTTCCAGGAAACTAATTTAGCAGTGTTGTGGATTATGGATGTAAGGGTCTGAAACTGGAGGCAGAAAAAGCAGTTAAGTAACTGCAATAGTTTGCAAATAAATGATGTCACAAGATGTAAAAAAGGAAATGTTGGTCCATATATGAGAAATACTTTAATAAAGAAATATTGGGGCACCTGGGTGGCGCAGTCGGTTAAGCGTCCGACTTCAGCCAGGTCATGATCTCGCGGTCCGTGAGTTCGAGCCCCGCGTAGGGCTCTGGGCTGGTGGCTCGGAGCCTGGAGCCTGTTTCCGATCCTGTGTCTCCCTCTCTCTCTGCCCCTCCCCCGTTCATGCTCTGTCTCTCTCTGTCCCAAAAATAAATAAACGTTGAAAAAAAAATTAAAAAAAAAAAGAAATATTAAGATTTTCAGTAAATTAATTGTAGAAGAGGTATAGGAAAAAAAAATAATAAGGACTGACAATTTTCTAGTTTTGCCCATTTAATTCAATGTTGGATAAGTGACAAATATGATAGTCATATTTGAGTCAACTTGAAATGGAAGAATTGATATTGTTTTAGAAAGGTTTGAATTCAAAGTAACTCTGAGACATTGGTTTGTTGTTTTAAAAGAAAACTTGAAAAAAAGGTCTTGGTTGGACATAGGGATTTGAGTTCTATTACCATTTGAAGTAATGCGTTTACATAAAGTGGAGTGGAGGTAAAAATTGCTGGGGGTAAAACTCTAAGGAGCAACAATATCTAAAGACCAGATGATAAAGAAGGATTTTGTTACAGAAACTCAGAAGTAGTCAGGCAAATAGAGGACATCCACAAGAGAGAAATGTTAGAGAAGCCAAAGAAGAAAACAAGTTTCAGGACAGATGGAATGGAAAACATTTAAAATGCTAATTGAAGACGAAGACAGAGAAGTATCCATTAAATTAGGCAAATGGATCATCATTGTATAACCTGATGATCATTGTTGGAAAAGAATACACACACTTCTGCTATATTAGCATATTCATCCAAGAAATAAGAAAGGCATCTGTCTCAGAATAGCAAAGTATGTGAGGTAATTCATTTTCCTGTTTCTTCCTCAACTTAGTTTCAGACTTCCAAATATCTTTATTGTCACTTTCTGGTTGGTACAATTATAGCTCATTAAACCTACTCTCTGGATATAACTCTTTTGATGACACAGTTATTGAACTGTGTGCCAGAATCTTCTATTATGCAGTGATCCCCATCTTGGATCTTGCTTCCCTTTCCTTTTTAAGGGCTGTATTTCATTTAGAGAGGTTTCATATTCAAGGCAAAATTTAGGAGAAGGTACAGAGATTTCCCACATACCCTCTGCCCCCACACATGCATAGCCCCCTTATTATCAACATCTCCTACCAGAGTGGCACATTTGTTACAATTGATAAACCTACATTGGCACATCACAAGCACCCAAAGTTCATAGTTTACGTTATGGCTCATTCTTGGTATTGTAATTTTATGGATTTTGACAAATTGATTATGACATATATCTATCATTATAGTATTGATGGGGTTTTGGGGTGACAGTGGGATTCAGAGCCGACAGCCAAGAAAGAATTCTTAAAGACATCTTTAGTGCAAAAAGGTGATTTTTTTAAAGCCTTTTTAAGCCTGGGAACAG
This sequence comes from Herpailurus yagouaroundi, assembly GCF_014898765.1. NCBI lineage: Eukaryota > Metazoa > Chordata > Mammalia > Carnivora > Felidae > Herpailurus > Herpailurus yagouaroundi. Next base: position 20,221,598 of record NW_024412391.1, read on the forward strand.
GACCTGTGGGCAGGAAGAGCTGCACTGGGATTATGCGGAGTGACTGCTTCTATACTGTGGAGTTGGGGGAGGTAAAGTCAAGAGGAAGTTTCGTAAAGGGATTTCCAAATGCTAAAGAGGATTTATAGATTACTGGAGGCCTAGCTATTGTCAAGCTAAGGGTGCCCCCCACCCCCTCGCAAAGCATTATCATTAAGATAGTAGGGAGTTCCTAGAGATTAGGCTATTGATGAGATATTTGTAAACTGCTGGAGACTATCAGTTTAACCATTTGTTTTCCGCCCTTTCTTTTGTTCTTGGGCAGCCAGGAATGCCTGAAGAATATGCACATATTGAATATGCACATATCCCATCTGGGAGGGTGGTTTGTGGGGTGTCAGCTTGACTTATAGTCCCTCATCAGTATCATACAAAGCATTCTGACTGCCCTAAAAATTCTCTGTGTTCTGCCTATTTATCCTTCTCCCTCCCTCAATCCCTGGCAACCACAGATCTTTTTACTGTCTCCACAGTTTTTACTTTCCCAGAATGTCATAAGTTGGAATCATGTAGTATTTAGTCTTTCAGACTGGTTTCTTTCACTTAGAAATATGCATTTAAGTTTCCTTTGTGTCTTTTCATGGCTTGATAGCTCATTTACTTTTAATACTGAATAAATTCCATTGTCAAATACCCAAGGAGAACATTTCAACTATAATTAATACTTAAAACAGCTAAGGGCAAAGATATCAGGAAATACTTGAACTTTTTTCCTGTCCAGGGATACAGCTTGTCTTTGAAGACTGTGCCCATCCTAAGATAGATTGCTTCATTTGGCTTTTCCTGTGGTCTTCAAGAACAGCTGGAATGAAGGGTATTAAAAAAACACTCAACTATTGTAAAGTTAAAAAAAAAAGCAAAGAATAGGGATGTCAATACCTATTATTGAAAAACAGTAATTAAGTAGGAATTGAATGTTCATTTGAGAAAATACTTGTGGAGTACTTCCTCTTCTCAGTCCGGTAAGAGTCATGGGGTATTTCTGTTTCTGTTTTGTTTTTATAATATAGTAAGAGAATGTACATTAACTATATAAGTTGAGAAGATCCTGGATGCTTTTATTCTCCCCTCCCCTTTAATTTGCTGGAAACCAATAGATCTCTGGGTGGAGGGTACATGCATTGTCATTCCCCAAGGAAATTTAAGAAACATCAACATTTGGACCCTACCCCAGACCTACTGAATCATAATTGCCAGAAGGTATTTAAAACAAATAGCCAGGGGCTCCTGGGTGGCTCAGTCGGTTAAGCGGCCGACTTTGGCTCAGGTCATGATCTCGCGGTCAGTGAGTTCAAGCCCCGCGTCGGGCTCTGTGCTGACAGCTCAGAGCCTGGAGCCTGTTTCAAATTCTGTGTCTCCCTCTCTCTGACCCTCCCCCGTTCATGCTCTGTCTCTCTGTGTCTCAAAAATAAATAAACGTTAAAAAAAAATTTTTTTAAACAAATAGCCAAAAAAAGTCCTCAGCTTTTTTTCTCATGAATAACTTGTTACCCACAACTTGATAGACCTTCAACAAGGCTAATTTCAAATTTGTCAATCACCAGAAAATAATACAGAAAGGAAGTAAATAATACATGATTTTGGAGAACCTTGAGGAAATAAATTAAGCCACTTTTGTATATTTAAAAAAAATGTTTTAAGTTTATTTATTTTTGAGACAGAGACGGAATGTGAGTGGGTTAGGGGCTGAGAGAGAGGGAGACACAGAATCTGAAGCAGGCTCCAGTCTCTGAGCTGTCAGTGCAGAGCCTGACACAGGGCTCGAACGCAAGAGCTGTGAGATCATGACCTGAGCCGAAGTCGGACGCTCAACCGACTGAGCCACCCAGGTGCCCCCCCTTTTTTTTAATTTTTTTTTTTAATGTTTAAAGCCACTTTTGTGTATTTGTAACTAGAGGCCAAACAGTCATTTACTTTAAAAACAAATATAATGCAGGTCTTTGTGTATAACTTCCAAATATTCTATCATTAAATAGATTGGGAAACCAATTTATTCCTTATTATTTTTTTCCCTTTAGCTGAACAAGATTCTAACAATCTCCCTTTTCTTCTCCACATGCATTATAAACTTACTTTCTTTTACTAATAAAATCTGACCAATAACTATTGTTTTTATTCGTGTGTATCTAGATAAGTCTCAAACAGGAAGTGAACCAGGAAAAGGGATATGGTAAGAAAAATGATGCACTACAGAACATTTAGAGAGAGAGATTTTTTTTTAAGTTTATTCATTTATTCGGGGTGGGGGGGGCAGAAATAGAGGGAGAGAGAGAATCCCAATCCCCAGAGAATCCCTGATGTGGGGCTCAAACTCATGAACCATGAGATCATGACCTGAACTGAAACCTGGTCAGATGCTTAATGACTGAGCCACCCAGGTGCCCCTAAGGAGAGAGCTTTGAATGGAAATAATAGAAATCTGTGCTAGATATATACAAGATGCTCAGTAAATACCAATTATTTAAATTTACATTATAAAATATGTTAATGGATAAATTGTGGTCTGCATCTGTAATGCTTCTGTGTAGGGCAGAAACAATTGGAATGATGTGGCTAAAACCAGTTTAGATAATTGGAAAACTTCTGAGTCAGCATCTAGATTAGAACACATCTGGTAACCCTCTCCTTCCAAAGGATCTACTTACATGGGATCTAAGGAGACAGCTGGTAAGATCCTATCTGTGTCTATATTTGTGATGTAGGCATATGTTACTATGGCTGGTAGAGTAGTGGGGACCGCATGTGGAAGGTGATATATGCCAGCTTGGAGCAGGAGTTTCAGGTATATCTGGAGGGAATGCTTTATAAGATAGAAGTTTCAAATAAAATAAGCTGAATTCACTCACTGAGCCCAAACATCATTGTCCTAGAATGGGGTCCATCCGAACACAGATATCTGTGTTTCCTGAGAAGAAACACACTAAACTAAAAATGTCTTGATTTAATGTTTCCAGAAATGATGTTAAAACTGATCAAAATTGGAATGTAAAGCATTTGGGATAGGGCCAGTCTTCCCACTTCTAAAAAGCCTGCTGTGTCCTTGGAGCACAGGAATATTAAATGTTCCCTTGGGTTGGGGTTCAGGAATCTGTATTTTGCAGGAGGAGGAAGGCAGTGGCAGAAGGGCAGCTTGTGGAAAATGGGATCAATGGGTGACAGAAGCTTTCTCTTTACTCTGAAAAAGCTTCCATAAATATTGAGGAAAGTGTTGCAGAAGGAAGGGCTTTTGTGTGAGCTGATAAATGCATAGAAATAGAAAACTCAGATTTAGTATATACACCGATGTACTTTATAATCACAACCTAGGAAACTTCAGAACACATAAATAAGAAAATAATTTTAAATAATCATTTGATATGTCTTATTCTACCTTATATTAGTCATTAATCTCATGATCTCATGACATCTACTTTAAAAATATGAGTAGTATCAAGAGTGCCTGGGTGGCTCAGTTAGTTAAGCCTCTGACTCAGCTCATGTCTTGATCTCACGGTTTGTGAGTTCATGCCCCACTTTGAGCTCTATACTGACAGCTCAGAGCCTGGAGCCTGCTTCAGATTCTGTGTCTCCTTCTCTCCCTGCACCCCCTCTGCTTGCACTCTAGCTCTCTAACTCTCAAAAAAATTAAATTAAAAATTAAAAAAATATGGGTAGTGTCTGAAGCCATACCATTCTTCTGACTTAAGGTGGCAAGCAAGGATTGACTTACCCATCATCCAATCCACTGCTCTGGAGGATGATAACTTAAATATTTATAACCCAGAATCACTTGAAGGTAGTATTTCTCACGTGGGCTGCAACCTTGAGTCCTATTTGGAGTCTGTACTAAGGCATTGCGATAGCAGCTGCATGCACAATGACTGGATCTTTGGTCACATATGTTGGCAGGTGCACCTGATTTTATATGGCAACTTGTTGGAGTTTCTTGATTTTTACTTCATATGCCTGTAGAAGTAAAGGTCTAGGTGGTAGTAGCTATGGTATTTCTGACTATATTTTCTGTTCAATTTCTTAAAATATAAAATTGCTCCAAAAGTAAAGTCTATGAATTAAAAAATAAATACTTTAAAAACAAAAATATAATGCATCCAGTTCCTATCACCTCCACTGCTGCTGCCTTCACCTAGACCACCATCATTTTTCACATTATTTGGTCCTGCTCCCGTACAGGGTGTTCTCACTGTAGAGGCCAGAGTGATCCACTTAAAGCATGTCTCTTCTCTTTGTAAAACCTTTCTATGGGTTTTAATTCAGTTGGATAGCCTAAAGTTATCACAGCAACCTACAGTGCTATGTATATGATTTCACACCACCTGATTCTATATCCCTTTAACTTTTTGACATCTTCAGCTCATACTTTCACCTGCCTCATTCCACTCTAGCTTCGTAGACTTTCTCTTTATTGAACACATCAACACTTCCTCTAACTTTGAAGATTTTCATACTCTTCCCTCTTCCTGGAATGACCTTTTGCCAGATAGCCTGATAAGGTTGGTTCCTTGTCTCCTTCAGGTTGTCTCAATCATCACCTTTTACTAAGTCATGACTTCCTTAATCACCCTGTATAAAAATAGCAACCGTTTCTTCCCAGGAATATTTCCCTGCTATATTTTTTCTTCACAGCATGATATGAGATATGCTGTCTATTTCACTGTCCACCTATCTACACTCAAATGTGTAGGGAGGGATGGAGGAAGTGAGAGAATGAGGGAGGGAAGGAAGGAGAAAAAAGAAGAAAGAAAATAAAAATGAGAAAACTAAAAGTGAGAGAGAACTTGGCTTGCTGGAATTATCACACCAGATAGGTGCGGAACCAAGACTTAGCCCCAAACACAGTAAAATATGACTAACCCAAGATTCATGTATGACAATTTAGACAAAATCATGTATGATTTTGATATTCATACTTATGGTTCCTGCCTAATTTATTTATGGTGATAGCATCTCAGAATCTATTTATTTGGTTACATTCACATTATTCTATGAGAGGAGTTATGAATTTGAAAGAAATGTATTCCTTAAGAGCATGATGTTATAATTATCAGACAATGTTGTATTTAAGTAGGAGAAGAACATTTTTTAAGTAGAAGAAAACTGGGGTTTGGTTAATGCTGATTCTTAACCAGAGTTGGGTCCAATCCAAAGAGAGCAATTTGCTTTATCATGATTGACCCAACAAAAATCTTTGTATTTATTTATCAGGGTCATTCTTAAATGGGTCTGTCTGAAAAGCACATTTCGACAATAGATTGATCCCCATGGCATTTTAAATCTTTGGGTGAGCAGCTTCAGGTTAGAAATTAAAACATCCTATTGTATATCTACCAAATGGAGTTCCGTGCTTCAGGCATTTTGAGCTTGTCTAAAAGTCCTGCAAAGAGTATCTGTTTTGTAAATGTCTTTTATATAAAATGAAGTATGGAGGGGTGAGTTTAAATGTTAAGACAAAAGAAAGAAAGGCATATGGAGAATATTACAGCCACAAGTTTAAGGTCACAACTAATGGCATCATTCTTAACAAAGCAACAAACCTGAATTTTGGAAGATCAAGAAAAGTTGTAATTTAATTTAGGAATATGTTAGTTGGTTCGTATCTTGTTTAGATCTAAAAGGTCTGTATGTAATTTAAGAAGGCTAGTTTCTTCATACCATCATGCTATAATGTGATGATTTTTGTTTTTGTAACATTTAATTTCTGTTTTTGGATGGACAAATTACCCTTGTGTCCCCTGCAGCCAACTGGAATGATTCCCACTGACCGCAGTAATGAGGGCAGAGCTGATTAACTTTAGGCCTTTTCCCACGAACATCAGGAAACAATTACACACACACACCCACAGACACACGTGCACACACACACCCACACCCAGAGTCTTGTTAAACAAAAATATTCTTATCTTCTCTTTCGCCAAAATAAAAAAAAAAAATAGTGGTTTCACCAACATGGCAATTGCCAGTTGGCCAGAGGATGAGGTCACTTGCATGTCCTCCCTCAGCACTCAGAGGATTTGCATACTTGGCTGCAATCTTGTTTTGAAGGACAGCTGCGCTGGTGATTCTGCTCTCAGTGGGATGTAGAGGCAGTGTCTTAAACAGCTTTACTTGAACCCGTTTACATAGTTAAACTAGATTATAGAACTATTTAAGGAAAATGTTAACTCAGATGTGTAAAACGTAAATAGACCTTAATTTGCCCTTCTTAGTCTTTGATAATTAGATATTTACCTTATTTTATAGATGGAGGACTTGTGTCTGACCGTACCTACTGTATTGTGTGATTATCCCTTGAAAAAGAGGCCATTCTTCTCTAGATGTTTTTTTGGTCTTTGCAAAAGACCAAAGAATCTTCTGCAAAGAAATTATCACTCAAAATTTCCCTTTATGCCTCTACTGGAAATTGCACGTTGGTTAACTGTACAGATCTGAACTTCTAAACTTCCTTGAATATTATGGACTATCATTGAATGCCTTGTACTTTTCTTGGTACTATGGGAACAACAAAGAAGTAAAATAGACATATCCTACTCTAGAGAATTTTCCAATCTAGTTGTTGAGTAAAAGATACCTAGAATTTTACATTTTCTATGTTAGTTTGTATTGTATATTGTATTATGTACAATATTGTATATTGTATAATTATTATACATAATTATATGTATAGTTATACATATAATTCTTTTAGAACACTTATTACACTTCAAGGTAGTTATTTACATAATTATCTCTCAAGTTCGTGAATACATATTTTTAATCCCTAATCATGATACAAAATCTACTTTGTAGTAGATATTTAATAATAGATTTTTATATGTGCAAATGTTTTAATTCTATCAGGAGAGGTTTAATTACTTTCATGCTAGATATATATTTTTATGCAATATTTATATACTCTTCTTTTATCTAAACTTTTGAGCCCATCTCCGTTGAAAAGCCAACCAAAGAACTAAATAGTCATCCTTTATTCCTTTCTTTCTTTTACTCATATATCGGATCCATTATTAGGTGTTACAGATCTAGCAAAATATATATCAAATCTATTCACTTGTGCTAGTCACCACTGCTGTTATCCATATCACTACCATTATCTAGATGTCTGCAAATCTCTGTTAATGGATCACCATGTGTTACTTTTGCCTTTCCACTTTCCATCCATAGGAACCAGTGTGATTTCTTTAAAATGTTAATCTAGGTAATGTCATCCCTAAATTAGAAAACTAACGGCTCCCATACTTTTAGGATGAAGCCAGACACCTTATCTGACTAGCAAAGCCCCACACAATTTTATCCTGATACATCTCTAACCTCCTCTTTGTTTCCTGTCATCCTTCCCATCTAGCCTCAGACACATTATGTTCTTTAACAGAAGGGTTATTCCAGCCACATATTCTTTGGACCAGTTCTTTTCTCCGTCTGAAATATACTGCTTTCAAACTCTCAGATAGCTGAACTCTTTGTCATTCCTGCCTCAACTTAAATGCTTCTTTTGTATCTGTTAATATGTGTATATTACAATAAATGAGAGATGCACTTAAGAGTAATTTTATAATGGGTTTAATTATTTCACCTACAAAAATTCTGGAAGAATGGGGTGCTTGGGTGACTCAGTCAGTTAAACATCCAACTCTTGATTTTGACTCAGGTCATGATCTCATAGTTGTGAGCCTCATGTCAGGCTCCCTGCTGAGCTTGCAGCCTGCTTGGGATTCTCGCTCTCTTCCTCTATCTCTGCCCCTGCCCTGCTCAAGTTTGCTTGCTTTCTTTCTCTGTCTCTCAAGATAAATAAATAAACATTAAAAAAAATTCTGGAAGGATGACTATTACAATGCTAGCTAACGAAGTCCAGGGATATCAAAGCACTTGTGCAGTTTTTCTGTTCATTCTCTTTATTTTCTTTTCAAAGTTACATTGCTTTCTGAGCACTATATACAAGAGTGAATAGATGACTACAGTAAATACTCTTTCAAGAAAGAAGAAGTGCCAGGGGAATGACCATTAGATTGGCAACAAAGGGTGTTTGCCACATTTCCTCAGAGAGATCATCTCTGACAGTCCAGTTGATAGTTGCCAATTCAGTTACTGTTTAGCACATCCCCCATTTTTATTTTCTGCATAGCATTTATAATCATATGGTATTTTTTTTTTATTTTCCTGTTTGTTGTTTTATTTATTATCTATCTCCCTTCATTAAAATATAAGCCGTGGATTGTCTATTTTGTTTATGGTTATATTTTCTGAATCTAGGATCATGCTCCTGGTACATAATTGTTTCTCAAAAGAGTAATTATCATGTGGATGGGAGTGACTCGATAAATCTGTGTGAACAGACTTTAAATAATACATAGCTATCATAATTTCATACTAATGATACTGAAAACATCTTTAAAATTGGAAAAAAGTTTAATCTTTCAAAAATTATAACCAAAAAGAAAAATAAACAACAAAAGGAACAAAAAAGATCAACCCTGTAGCGTATCAGTTAATCAAAAAAGTATCTTATAAGTAGTGTTACATGGTAGTCAATCTAATTTTCTTACTAAACCAGATGTAAAATACATCCAGAAACCTGAGGTCTACAGTGTCAATTTCAAAGTTTCTTTCAATGATTTGTATGATATATGAATGCTTGTTCAAGGCTTTCTTTGATTTTCAGCTAAGGTTTGTTGCTAGTGGGAATTGCATGTGTTTAGGCAGAAAGTCATAATGCAAAAGCACGTAGCAAAAAGAATACAGACCAAGGGGTCGTCATGGAAGCTATGTGAGGTCCTGTGACACTTGCTTCATGTCTTGTGCCTTTAAAAAATAGTCATACTTCCTGCTGTCAAACATTGTTGGCACATGGATTTGGTGGCACGTGCTTAATATTTTATATTAAAATTCTAATAGAAAAATTACAAGTGTTCTTTCCTGCTAGGTGCTTTTCCTAAGTTTATGTGCATATTTCCAATAGTTATTTCCTCAAAAATAATTTTTCAGGGTGTTCACATAACAACATACATTTCTGTAGCCTGGCTACAAAGTCATTGCTTATTTAGACAGTACTAATGACTTCCCCAAAATTATTTAGCTTGTAGAGAGAAGGACAGAACTTAAACATGTATGTATTAAAAATTATCTTTGGTTTTAAAAGTGGGTTCAATAGCTCAAGTGCAGCAATTATTACAGTCATATTGAGTCATGACATGCCCTGTGGTTTTGATTTAAAAATCAGTTAATGCACATGACCTAGTGAGCAGCCATATCACATTTACTGCAGTCAGAAAATGGAGATTTGTTACAAAAGGACCCTGGAAATCTTTTCCTTCTTTAAGGATCTTATTTAATAAGTTTTTAAAAGTAGAGTTTATGATCCATCAGACTTCTCATCTACAGCTCATTTCCCTCATAGGAAAAGTATAAAAGATCTAGCAAAAAGAAACTAGCAATTGTAACAACATTGTTCTTACTCAAATTCGGCTTGAATGTCTCCTTAAAGGAATTGTGAAATTATAATTTATAATAAGAAATACATATTTGGTTTGGTTTTTGTCCTAAAATCCTTGGAATTTCCTGAGGAGAGACATAGATGTCTTTTGTTATGTTAAAGTGACTTTTGGACCTCACCTAAGGATGGCAGCTGATTGCCAGGATACTCAACCCTTTGATTGGAGGGTTGGAACTTTCAGTCCTACCCCCACTACCTCTGGGGAGGGGAGAAAGGTTGGAGGTTGAATCAGTCACCAATGACCAGTGCCTTAATCAATCTAAACTATGTAATGAACCCTCCATAAAAACACAGAAGGACAGCTTCCAGCTTGGTGAACCTGCCAAGGAGCTAGGAGAGTGGCGCACCTGGAGAGGGCATGGAAGTTCCTTCTCCTTTCCCTAAAGCTTGCCCTATGTGTCTCTTCCGTCTGACTGTTCCTGAGTTATATATTTAACATAAACTGGTAATCTAGTAAGTAAAATGTTCCTCTGAATTCTGTAGGCTACTCTAGCAAATTAATTGAACCCAAGGAGGAAGTCTTGGGACCATTCGATTTATAGCCAGTAAGTTAGAAGTACAGGTAAAAACCTGGGCTTCAGTGGGCAGCCTGTGTTAGGGAGAGTCTTTGGGACCTCCAGTTTGAAGCCAGTTGGTCAGGAGCAGGTAATAACCTGGTCTTGTTGACTGGTGTCTGAGGCTTTTGAGGGGGCGATCTTGTAGGACTGAACTCGTAACCTATGGCATCTGACGCTCTCTCTAGGTAGTGTCAGAATTGAGTCAAACTGTAAGACATCCAGCTGGTGTCCCAAAGAATTGCTTGTGTTAGTACGGGGGGGGGGGGGGCCCCGGGAGAAGGAAACCCCACTATGAATTAGAATTAGGATCTGGACCCTTTTAGGAATTAATGACAAAGAATGAAGACGATTCTTTCTCATTAAAAACTCGAGCAATGCATGGTAGAATATAACTGAAGGAAGAGAAAAGAAAAGAATCAAATAATACTTGACAGGAATAAAAAAGGTAATTATTGAATGACAAAAAGATTTTTTTAAGTATTTTTAAGACAGCAAATTCAGTGAAGCAGTGTAGCACAGATGTTGGTAATCAGGGTTAAAATATCACTTCCTAGCTGTGTGACTTAAGATATATAATATCTGTTAACCTTGAGTCAAATAATCCTTTCTCATAGGTATTTTGAGGATTTACTGTTCACATACATGCAAAATGCTTAGAGTTTGGGCATGTGGTAAGTGCTTAGTAAAAAATATTACCTATTGTATTTCTTGAAATGTCTTAAGTACTTAACTTTAAAGGAGTGGAAATGTTTATTAAAAACAAATTGACTCTATCCCAGAGTCAATTTTTTTTTTAATTTTTTTTAACATTTTTATTCATTTTTGAGACAGGGAGAGACAGAGCATGAACAGGGGAGGGTCAGAGAGAGGGAGACACAATCTGAAACAGGCTCTAGGCTCTGAGCCGTCAGCACAGAGCCCGATGCGGGGCTCGAACTCACGGACTGTGAGATCATGACCTGAGCCGAAGTCAGCCGCTTAACCGACTGAGCCACCCAGGGGCCCCCAAGAGTCAATTTTTTTAATAAACATGTGGAGATTATATATATATATATATATATATATATATATATAGACTGTAAACGGTCTTCATGCACATGGGTACATAGGAAATGGTATGCTAAGGAAAACCCAGGTTCAGGACTAGTGTGAAATAGCAAATGCTGAGGACATGACCATGCGTGGGGGACGGGAGTCCCTTTATAAGGATGTAGGAATCTGAGAGGCTGTGGTGTTCAGATTTTTCTAGATAGCCAAAGTACTGAGCTCTGGGTTAAAGACAAGGAAACTCAGGGCCTTGTGATATTGACAACATATTACAGGGTCTTGCGTATTTAGACAGTGACCAAGGAAAATGGACATGTTGATCAGCTCGGGCAATTTCCTCTCCAGTGTTCTCAGTGTTCTTTTGGAAAATAGTGGCTGTTTGAACTTTACAAAATGTGTCTGAGACCTGGAAAAAAAAAAAAATGGGCTTTGGTTAGAAATGGACCAAACGTTTTCCTTGATCCACAAGGTGTTTGTCACAGAAATGGACCCTGTCTGTGGCAACTAGAGGCAGGGAGCAAACCAGCTCGAATGAATTCAGAGGCCCTGCTTAGAAAGAAAATTTCCTTTATCCTAGAACTACCTCAATATTTTCTATTCCTGTCTCCTATAGAACTGAGAGGGAGAATTAAGTAAATCTGAATGAAGTAAAAGTTATACTATTCTAAGCAGCACCATGATGTTCTGACCAAATTAAGTCTGCATGGGTGTCTGGTCCACACTCTGCTTATTGGCCCTGAAACTGCTTAAGTCCCAGGGTAGCATCCACTTCATAACATTTTGGGATGATTAAAGGAGTTAAAGTAGGTATAGCATTTAAAACAATGCTGGAATATTGAAAGCTGCCAATAAATAAGGCATGTTCTAATTTTCTTTTCTTTCCGTGTTAAAAAATAAGACCAACATAAAATATACCAAATGCTCTGATGAGATCCCAGCAATCTCATAAAATATAAACTTTTCAGAAGAGTTGGAAGAATACTGTACCAAAAAGAACATTGTGCTTACTTCCAAACTTTCTGTCTTAATCCTGCCTCCACTTCTGAATTAGGGTCTGATCTTGAGTTGGTAACTTTAACTCTTTTGGCTTTAGTCTTCTCATCTGTGAAATGTCAGTTACCATATACCTTTTTCCAGTTCCTAAGAAATTGTCAGGGTAAAGGGGACTTGTAAGCTGTAAAGATGTATTCATTAATATATTCATAATTGAGCAAATGCAATATCTTATTATAATTTATTATTATATAGAAGTGTTTTCCTTATCTCCCTCTGAGTGGTGGAAATAGTAAGCAAATTGTTAGATTAATAAATAGTAACTGGTTGAGATATACAGTTGAGTAAAAATTACTAAAGGATGCTCTAAGAAAATTTCCCCTTATACATTATATGTATATATTATATATTTATATATTACATTTATGTGTTTTTTATAATTTGATTCCTACTGAGATTTCATTGATTTTCTGACTATCTCTTCAAATGTTTAAGGTTTCTATTGTTGTCAATGGAAGATACACAAAGAACAAGCTACTTTAAGGGGAAAATATGCAGGATAAATAGTGGTCTTTTCATCTACTTATAATCCTATTTGTAGTTTCTTGTCAAGGTTTTGTAAATAATGTCTTACACTATCTGTGACATATGGTGCTTAGAATAGTATAACTTCTCCTCAATTCAATTTTTAATTAATTTTCCCTCTACATTCTATAGGACAGAGGAGTAGAAACTATTCAGGTAAACCAGGATAAAGGAAATTTTCCGAGTAGTGCCTTTTATAGGAAATGTCAGGAATCTCAGCCAGAAGAGTATGTTAACATATTAATTTGAAGGAACTTATTTGAAATATTTTAAAGCTGACTTTAGTATAAGTCTTAACTTTAGATATCAATTCTGATAGAAGGAAGAAAGAATAAAAATGGAAAAGGAGTAGACCGCTAATCACACAAGTATCAGGGATAGGCATGGTAGCATTGACAGCTTCACACACAGATTAGCTTCACATATTTTTTTCTTCTACATTAAGAAAATGTAGAGGAAGGAGAAGATATCTTTACAGAGATGAATTACAAAAAATGGATAAAGAGAAAAAATTATGAGAAATAAGAGTAGAGTTGACACTAATTTTAAAATCTGTACCTGGGAGATGAAATTACCTCTATGGCTGATTGGTCTGCCTCCCAGGTTCCCACCCTGATGAGGAATAAAGAAACTTCCATCTATCCAAATCTCTCCCTCTTCTGTCTTAAATGGTTACATTTTACTTTCCATATTCAATGTACTCTAAAATGAATCACAGAGTTGTTTTACAAGGACCCCGGGATGACTTCTTCATTTTAAGTAAAAGTTCAGCATATTTAAGTGATGGGATCAAGGTATGCGAAGAGTGAATCTTCTTGGGTTCTTGTGGGGAAGGGAAGGATTGTTTGAACCAAAAGATGTCCCTGTGCTATTCAGAGGCATCTGCAGGAACAGGGTACCTTGTCTGCCTGATCATTGCTTGTCCTACCAGCAAATGCTGCTAAAACCTTTAACTGGTGTCTTTATGGGGTCTTTTCCCTCTTGCCTATATTTAACTCCTTGATCATTTGTTAGCTTAACTATTTTAATTATTTGATTATTTCTGGGAAGTATATGAGTTCTCTATGGGTAGGGTAGCCAGATAAAATACAGAATGCCTAGTGGAATTTGAATTTCAGATACACATCAACTGGTCAACAATGAATACTATTTTAGTATAAGTATGACCCAAAAATTGTATGGGATATTTAATGTTTACCTAAAATCCAAATTTAAGAAGGTATCTTCTATTATATTTTCTATATATTATACCTCACTCATGAGTTTTTATTTGTCTGTTGATTCTCTCAGTTGGCACGGTGTAGTATTATCTTCTCTCCTCAGGTATATTGCCTTTTTTTTTTAAGATTGTGTGCTACACCTGTATCAGCAAACTTGTTTGTAGACATAGTCAGGTCTCATAGGAAGTCATTCTCTCTCAAAATAATACCTATTTGTTTCTGGAAGGCACTTTAGAGATGCTAGCAATCCAGGATCAACTTAATCAAATTTCAAGGATTGAGTAGATTTAAATCTGAGCCTCAGTTCTTGTGAGTTTTGTGTACTTATTGATCATACTTATCTCAAATTAAGATGGGTCCCCCGGGTCACCATCTCTGAACTCCAGTTTCTGTCCTCTGGCACAGAAGGACTGTTAAAAGTGTTTTTTAGCCTTTCAGCTTTTCTGCATCTTGCTCTTGAGTCAGAAAATACTTACAAGAAGCCCTAAATTTGCCTCTCTAGGCTTTCATCTTCCCGTGGATCTTGGCTGGTTATTCTTCACAATCTTATTATTGCTTTTATGCCTCCAAGTATGTGTTTGTGTCTAGATTTTCTAATTGTTCCCAGCAGGAGATTTAGCATGTATCAGTCTTCCTTTACTGAAACAAAGTCAGACTGTCATTAGTAAATACTTCTTAAGGATGAGAAGTAAAACTGTAGGAAGTACAAAGGGGAATATAAACAAAAGTGATGTTCCTTTCTTGACTATCCTAAAATACATCATATAAGAGATGGTGTGTGATTCAATGCTACGTGTTCTCCTCTTATCCAATCTTGAAGAGCAGTGGAAAATATCAGACAGATCTTATTCATATGCAGGTTTCAGACTTCAGAAGCTCCCATAATTGAAGTTTTCACAAGATTTTGTTTTTAAAAACTCCCTTGTAATTCCTAAACCATTAACTTGGGATATTTTAAATATCTCCAAACAGGCAGTGAATTTGTTAATCTTTCAGTTGGTTTGTTAATGCAGAAGCAGTGGGTTTGTAAGGATTGTGTTCAATTCTCTTAAACATGGTTGAGTGAATTTTCTTTGTTACAGTAGTAATTGATTGCATCTACTGTAGAAAAAGTTGTTTTAAATCTCTTACAAATTGCCAAATTTCCCTTCATTAATATCCTGTGAACATAAGTTTTTGTTTTATATTCAATGCTATTTTTTAGCTTTTTATAGATGTTCTTTATATAATCACTCATACTCTGAAAATTTAGGAGCATTAAGAGGAATAGCACAACTTTTAAATCCAAATCTTCCCTGGGGCACCTTGGTGGCTCAGTCAGTTAAGCATCTGACTCTTGATATCAGCTCAAGTCATGATCTTATGGTTTGTGAGATCAAGCACCACATCGGGCTCTGCACTGACCATGTGGAGCCTCTTGGATTCTCTCTCTCCCTCTCTCTGCCCCTGTCCCATGCACATGCCCTTTCTCTCTCTCTCTCTCTCTCTCTCTCTCTCTCTCTCTCTCTCTCAAAATAAATAAAATACAAAGAAACTTAAAAAAAAATAAATCCAAATCCTTTTTAAAGACAGTGATAGTGGATGTGTTGGAACAATATAATCATGTTTATACCCATCTTAAATATAAACCTGAAATTTAGAAACTTTTATTCTTAAAAATAATTTATCCATTAATCAAAATAAAGCTATGTGTTCATGTATCAAAATAAAGCTCTGAAAAACAAATACAGCTATGCCTCATTAATCTGACAAAAGCATTGTCAAGTATCTTTCATCAAAATGTAAAATATTTCCTCTCAAACCAACAATTCAATTGAAATGTTTTCTGTGTAAAACTCAGCTCACCATCTTCAAAGAGAACAAAGTGTTAATATTTGAGTTCTTCCAATAAGAATGTGAATAGATTATATTATCATTTGAAAGCAGTATTATATTTGCATGCAAAGGAAAAACACAGAAATTTGAATGCAAAATTCATATTGTAGCTTCCAGCTAATGACAAGGATAGTAACCTCAAAGATGCAGAAAATTCCAGAAATAAACACAATAAAAAATAATAACAATCAAAATGCCTATCATACCCTATGGCATTGGGATAAGAAATAATACTATTTGTCTGTCTGGCAGAAGGTATTTCTGGTAATAAGTTTTAGATGCTGAAAGCAAGATGATTATTTATCAAAAAAGAGATTTGTCTTTCAAGCTCCATTGGTAAAAATGACTAAACTTCTAGTAGGGAAGATATAAGAAATTGTGTGTTATAAATTAAATAATCTTCAAACAAACTCAAGTATTTAAGAGGGGTTCAGTTGAAACGCAGATATCCCAGATACTGTTAACCTTATCTCCTGGTAAGTGACCATTTCCTTTAATATCTATTATCTGGGCACTGGTTTCAAAAGTAAAGTTTTAGAATCCAGTTTCTTGAGTTCTGACAGCGATTCTACCTGTTACTAAATGTGTATGCTTAGGCACCTTATTTAATATCTCAGGACCCCAATTTTCCATCTATTACATGGACTGATTTTGAAGGTTGAAAGGCACATTAATGTAAAGGATTCAAAAGAATGGCTGGTACATAATTAGCCCTAACTGCTAGGATTACTAATACTAATTATTATCAAAGAAATATCTGTAAAACTCTACCTATTAAATTAGTGTGGAATTTGGTCCTTTTCTAAAGGTTTATTCCAAAAATAATTCTGTGGGTCTCCAGGGTTACCTCTACCTGTCATTGAATGAGTCCTTCCTGTGTTCACCTGAGATAGCCTTCCAGGAAATCAGAGGTCCTGATTAGATAAGACTCGAAACAGTGACTGGTTTCATTTTCCTTCATCTTTCTGGCTTCATTCTCAGAACAGATGAAGACAAACCATTACCCCTGCAAATCCGCGGTTCACTCATTATGCTCACTTCTATGTGCCTATTTATGCAGATCAAAATGGCTCCTTTTGCTATGAGGAATGATACTCTTTTTGGTATAATGCTCAGTGAGGGTAGCAGAGATGTCCCTTGTGATTTAGCTTTTTATAATTAACCTTCCTCAAGTCCTCATTGTGGGACTAATACTCAGATGGGGATTTGTATTCTTGTTAGTGGGGAAGGCTCTTTCTGCATTAGCTGCATGCTGTGCAGAGTCAACACTTGATTTCTATATCCCAGGCTCTAAAGTTGAATTTGATTACCTGAGGAGACCTATTTTCCATATGGTAAGTTTTCTCTCGGGAACTACTCTTATCCTTCATTCCCTTTTATATCAGACTGATACTGGATCAGACAAGTTTAAGGAAGCGTCGCATATCAATTTATTTTGTTCCACATTTAGTCCCCTACAGGGGAAAAAAGATATCCAACTATGTACCCTCCAATTCCCAAACCACGTGGCTGTATTTGGGGAGAAAGGGCACCTGATAGAGGGCAAGTAACTCCTGCTTAAGTACACGGTTCTTGACAAAGCAAACTATCCTGTTAGATTGAATTGTTAATTAAATAGTTTATTAAATTCAGAGTATGTTGCATTTTATGGATTTGGGCATTAATGTATTTTAACCTGGAAATAATTACTTAAAAATAACATTCTTTAGGGAATATATATATATATATATATATATATTTAAATTTTTTTTTAGCATTTATTCATTTTTTGAGAGACAGAGTGCAAGCAGGGGAGGGAGAGAGAGAGAGAGAGAGAGAGAGACAGAATCTGAAGCAGGCTCCAGGATCTGAGCTGTCAGCACAGAGCCCAGAACTCACAAGCTGCGAGATCATGACCTGGGCCGAAATCGGATGCTCAACCGACTGAGTCATTCCAGGCTCCCCATGGGAATATATATTTTTTAAAGTTTTAAAACAAACTTGTACCCTGGCTTCCTTATGAACATGTCATGAGATGACATATTTGTTTTGGCATTACATATAACTTTACCATGGGGAGATTTGGGAGACTTTTTTGTTCATTTGTTAGCAAAATCACAGTTAGAAAGTGATTTTGATCCCCTTAATTCAATTTTACTACATCTCATGATGCACCTATAACTTCATTTCAACTTTTAGTATTAAAAGTCACACATTAGAAACATGATTTACAGAATCATAGTGGTTAACTAAAGTTGTGACATTAAGTAATGTACATAATATACAATGTACAATATAAATAATATACAATGTATATCTAGACATAGTTATTTTAGAGGTTTTCATTTTGGTATCTTACAATATAAATTACATCTGTTGAGAAAGGCATTTATATTCCAGGAAGAAGAATTTTAAAAAAGATTTAAGAAATGATTTATAAAAAAGTGCATTTGGGCTCCATGATAGTAAGAAATTAAATTATTCCATAAGATGCTATTCTTCTATTATTAAAAAGGAGTGTCATTGATGTCTATAGGCATCTGATGGCAGGCAGGATTCTGAAAGGATCACAAAGATTAATCAACATGCATTATTGTATTGAGATCAGTGTGTAAATACATTTAACACATGGATAAAACTTGAATCAAAATTGGAAAGAAGACTTTCTAAAATATTAACTATATTTACTACAAAAATTTTTGAATTTTTATTCCTCATGTGCTTTTATTTATTTCATGTGGTATGGAAGTGTCTCCTATATAGTATATTTTTCAGATACATCATTATACCTTTAAATAGAAATTTATGTATTTTAGTTTTTTTCTATTCTTCACAGTTGGAATACATTCAACTTTAAAATGGATGTTATGAATGTAGGAGAGGTGTAAGAAATAGTAAGTACTTTTGACAAATTTTATTATTAGCTAAAAAATGAAAATCAGAGGGGCGCCTGGGTGGTGTAGTCAGTTAAGCGTCAGACTTCAGCCAGGTCACGATCTCGCGGTCCGTGAGTTCGAGCCCCGCGTCAGGCTCTGGGCTGATGGCTCGGAGCCTGGAGCCTGTTTCCGATTCTGTGTCTCCCTCTCTCTCTGCCCCTCCCCCGTTCATGCTCTGTCTCTCTCTGTCCCAAAAATAAATAAACGTTGAAAAAAAAATTTTTTTTTAATTTAAAAATGAAAATCAGAATATTACCTGATTTTTTCAAATGTATAATATATGTATATGCATATCTGTAGACAGATTCATTGATAGGTAGATAGACATATTACATATATATATATAATATCCAGGTAAAAATATATACAAAGAGCTATGAGAAAAAAACCGGAGAGCCACTAACTGAAGCTAGGGATTCAGAGAAAGGTTTAAACCATTCAGTACTTGAACTGGTCTTTGAATTATGGAAAGGTCACTTTGCATACAAACATATCCTGGTTTGGTAATAGTATCTGTTACAGAAAAGTTATATACATGCTATGTTTCGCAGTATCTTCAGTAAGACTAACTAAATCCAGGTACGTCATGAGAAGGATGTGTGTATGTGTGTGTGTGTGTGTGGAGTGTGTTTTGCTCAAAATTGTTGATGCAAATGACATTACTAAGTAGCAAATTCTGCAAGTTAGAACTGGTAATGTCAAGACTTCTGGGGTATAAGCAAAGCAAAACAATTCATCATTTTTAATGCTCTCAGAAGATAGATTACACAGTAATCAATAATAATATTTCCTCAGAAGAATGATGTAATGGAAACTTTTTACATTTTCATTGATCCAGGTAGCAGAACTTCTTTTTCATTATCTCACATAAAGGTCCAACATGACATCCAGAAATGAAGATTACACAGTCCTCAACAAAGGGTCTCATAAAACTAAACAAATAGAATAATAACTGCATAGAAATCACTCATGATGAGCTGTAATGACTGATCTTAAAATTGGGGCTGATGCTTCTGACATAGTGGGGAGTTCAGGCATTTTATCATTATCGTCTTATTCCACGAAGCTCTCATTTCATCATCAGAAAAGAGTCAATACTTTAGCAATAAGGCTCAGGAAAAATATCAAGAATAATCATACCTTATTCTACAAAGAATTGCTGAATGTGATAAGATATACAAGTAAGTATCAGGCATTTTAACAATAAAGACTTGAGAAGGATAATAATAAAAATGAAGAGAGGAAGAAACCATGTAATGGTAGGTATTATACTTTGGCCTTTGAAATCAGAGACTAGCAGTGTAACAAATGGATCTTTAAGGGATTCCCTCTCCCCAGACTTGTGGCTCTTAATAAGAACATTGGTGTTCTTTTAGGAATAAAGAGGGAAATGAGAAGCAACTGAAATATGGATAGAAAATGATAAGGACTTCTGGTTTGTGTTTGTTTGTAGGCTGCTGAGTATTGTGAAAAGAGATCTGAGCTTGGAAGATTGGACACGGATTCCAGTAGTGATGCCCAACCAAGTGGAGAGATTTCTCTGAGACTCAGTTTTATCAAACAAAAGCCAGAAATTTTACTTGGTCTGTTTGGTTTAGAAGAATCCCGAAGCATCAAGTAAAATAATTAATGTGAATATAATTTTAAAAATATGAAGTTTTAGGAAAATAAATATCACTCATAATCATTTCAGTCCATGCTCATTTCTTTATCAGTGTAGATAGACCACACTGCAGTGCTTTTCAGTCTTTTTTCTTTCCTCTTTTTGCTCCTGTGACTCTTCTCTCCCTCCCCTTCTTTTCTCCCAACATCAAGTGGTCAAAGTGCCTGTTTAGTTTGGCCATTGGTAGAATGGGTCTGAAGACCACAGCTGAGGTTACTACGTCAGTAACTTTCTGCTAAAATTCAATGAAAAAAAAAAAACAAAAAACACTGAGAAACTATTTATAGCTGTGCTCCTCAAACCAGAGAAGGTCAGAAAACAAACCAAATCCTCCAAATCCTCTACTTTGCACTCGTGTGTACGAGTCTTGGTATTTGATGTTCACTTGCACAGGGTATCATATGCGGTCTGTTTATTTTACAAATAAGCAGTTTGTTTTGGTAGAGCCAATATCTGGAAAAACACCTTCTCTAGGCATTGTTTAGAGAATAATAAGGATAAAGTGAATTTTAAATGAAATTCCTCAGAGAGATCTGTAATTCAGGCAACAGATGTCAAAGTGAAATCAATCCCTGATTCTTTCTTTTTTTTTTTTTTTTCAACTTTTTAAATTTATTTTTGGGACAGAGAGAGACAGAGCATGAACGGGGGAGGGGCAGAGAGAGAGGGAGACACAGAATCGGAAACAGGCTCCAGGCTCCGAGCCATCAGCCCAGGGCCTGAGGCAGGGCTCGAACTCACAGACCGCGAGATCGTGACCCGGCTGAAGTCGGACGCTCAACCGACTGCGCCACCCAGGCGCCCCAATCCCTGATTCTTTCTTACGTGACTTCACTTGAACATGAATGAACTCTATTGAATGTGTATTGCATGTTATTTTCCCTGTATCTTTTCTTTTTCTTTGCCTTTTTTCTTTAGCATCTTTTAATTTTCATATTATCCAACCCCAGAAGCTGATAGGAGATATTGGGCAGGTCAGAATTCAAGGGCTGTGACCGATGACAGTGATTTGAGAGGAAGGTATACAGTCTCTCTTTCCTGCCTCAAAGTTTATAAAGAGTTAAAAAAAAAAGTTTAAAAATAGGAACAGAGACAGTCAATAAAGACATTTAGCAGTTTTAGCAGAACATAAAGTTACCTTAAGAACAAGTAGTGATAATTGGTTAATTAGAAGTAGAAGATTGGCTAGGTATTAAGAGATTTCTGAGAAGAAAGCATGAAAATAAAGGAGTAAAAGCTGAGCTATAAAGATAATTCTCCTTTTTTAATGTCTCAAGTTCAAAAAATATTGGTGATCTTTTAGATTTTAGGAAATAGTGCCATGTAGAAAACAGTCGAAGTAATTAAAACAGGATCATTATAGAGCAGAATGAATAGTTCGCTTTATTCACTGATGATCCACCAATTTAAAAAATGCTGAATAGAAAAGAGATTTAAGTGTTGACATTCTCTAAGCTGATATTATTAATAGCTCAAAATTCTATTTATTTAAACAGATGCAGTAATCAGCATTAAGGAAGTGAGCTGTCTCATGATTTGGGGGGCAGGAGGAAGTTATCTCCTTACAAAGGAGAATGATTAAAAGTCCTAAAATTTTTATTACTTATTCATTTACAAAATTGAATTTCTAATTTGCATACATATAGTAAAATTAACTGTGTGTATTTGTGTGTGTGTGTGTGTGTGTGTGTGTGTTATGTGTTTTGACAAATGTGTACAATCGTGTTACCTCCACCATAATCAAGATATAGAAGAGTGCCATCATTCCAAAGAAATCCCCTCATATTGTCACTTTGTAGCAAAACCTCTACCCCCTTCCCTCCCCTTTTTAACTCTGTCAACCACTGAAATGTTTTCTGTCCTCGTAGTTTTGCCTTTGCTATATTATACTGGACCAAGCGATAGAGACACTTTACACAAAAGGAGAGGGAGACACAGTCATGGGAACATGCCCATGAGATCAACTGGACCTATTCCATGCTGCACCACTCAGAAGCTGACAGTTGGTTAGAATAATGAAATGGCCCCATGAGATGCCAGCTTGTTGAACAAACTCTGTAAAGATAGGATTCATCCTCCATGATGAGTGTATACTCTAAGTAAACAAACATTGTTTTGTTTATTCTGTGTAACCTGTGGACCACTTGGATATGAGAACTCGGGAGAGTAAGTAGGAATGGCTCTATTTACTATCTTGCCCAGAGGCTCACTAGGATGCATTTGTGTTATGTAAAGTCAGGATTCTGAATTCTGCAGGTTTAGAGGGTTTTCAGAGGGAAAATGCTTTCAATACAGGATATTTCAATACAGGACATTCAATATCATTTCATTTCAAGCTCTGTCAACCCAGTTACTTTAGTTGATCACTAACTCAAAGAATAACAAGCAAAAAAGATATTTGGCATGATCACCAAGATATTGGAGGGCTGCCGCTAACCAATGGAGCAATATATGACTTTTAAAAACTGAATTAATAAGTTTTTAGTTACTTAATTATTAAAGTATAAGCCGTGAACATGTTAATATAGTTAATGCATATAGCAAATCATGTTGATGTTTTAGACCTTTATTCCATGACTGTTAGTTCAATGATGTTTATTTCTTTGATTCTCTATTTTTTAAAAGTTTACTTATTTATTTTGAGAGAGCGAGAGTGCACAAGCAGGTGAGGGGCAGAGAGAAGGAGAGACAGAATCCCAAACAGGCTTTGTGCCATCAGTGCAGAGCCCGATGTGGGGCTTGAACTCACTAACTGTGAGATCATGACCGGAGCTGAAATTAAGTCGATCACTTAACCAAATGAGCCACCCACGTGCCCCTGATTTTCTATTTTGATGTATTAATTTGAGTTCATCATTAGTTCTGCAGTTTGATATCCATGTTAGTCTTGAGAAAATCACTTCACTCTCTAAACATAGTTATCCACATCTGGAAAATATGGGTAACAATGGCACTGGTTCACAAATTTGGGGGAAATAAATAATTAGTTTTGAATGAGAACAGCACACTTATTAACTGGCTGTGTACTGACAAGCTTTCAAAACTCTTTGAAACATGTATTCCTTACTTGTGTGCTGAAAACCTTAATAGTGGTAAAAATGAAATAATATTTTAAGTCAAATGCTTAGATTAGTGCCTGATACAGACTGTTATAGTAATTCGTTGCTGTGGTAGTTATTATCATTATATTTTTAATTTTTTAAAGTTTATTTATTTTGCGAGACAGAGAGAGCACACACAGGAGGGACAGAGAGAGAGGGAGAGAGAGTTCCAAGCAGGCTCTGCCCTGTCAGCAGAGTCTGATTCGAACCACAGAACCAGGAACCGCAAGACCATGACCAGAGTGAAACCCACAATCCGGTGTTTAACTTCCTGAGCCACCCAGGTGCCCGACTCTGGTTGTTATTATTACTCTGCAAGAATCTGGTTGAGCAAATCCAGGTTCCACTTTTTCTTGTAGTGAGCAAAATTGTCATAATGGTAAACATACCAATGTGGAGCTCACCATTGTAAGTTAAATTTTTTAAACCGGTGTTTCCTAAAATGTGTGTTGTAAACATTAAAGTCGTAATTAATTTAACTGGAATTCCAAACTTTGATAACCTGAATCTAATCATTCCCATAAGCAGTCATATACAATTCACCAGCAAGGGCTTAAAAGGAGACTTAATCTCTTCCCATTCAGCTGGCTATTTAAATCTGTGTCCTCTAAAGGATGCAAAGAGCCAATGTCTTACCACAGGAAGATAATGATAGCAATAATAATAGTGATAAAATGAAAATAAATGTCAATTCTACTATGCTTGGCCTCAATTAGTTCTTATGAGACATTGCATAAAGAAGATAACTAAATGATAGTTTAAATCCTATAAAAGTGTAATTAGACTTAAAGATAAAAACAAGTGTCTTCCAGTGTCAATCGCCCTATGTGTTTTTTAAAGCTTAATGTTCCCCTTAAATGAGACCACAGCTATGACATTTCACATCCTCTGAACCAAAGATGTACAATTAATGCAAATTAAATTTTGTTTGCATTCATTATTAGACATTTTTTTCTCATTTGCCATGACTTTCCCTTATTTGTGTCCTTAGGCTTTTCATGTTTCATTCAAAATGAGAACAATAAAAATATAGATTTGTGTCTCCTTTTTGATCTTTATAAGATCAACTATAATCCTGAGCACTGTTTCATCTAAAACAGCAAAAAAAGAAGACGAGAAGTCTTAGGTAATTGAATCAGAGACACTATTCAGAAAACTGCATGTGAAAATTATATTAGATAATCGTATTTGCATCAAAGTTGAACTTAGAAAATAAGAGAAGAAAGAAAAGATCAAGATCAGGTGTGAGAGGTAAAACAAGTTGCAAATTTTGTATGATATTTGTATAAGGATAATAGAGGTGATTTATTAGTAGATTTTTTTTTGGCAAGCAGATCAAAATATTGTCCTAAAAGGAGCAAAATTAGCTCTCTGTCCCTTTGCTCTTCCTTAGTGTAGTGACCTTGAATGGTGTTGAGGCAAGATATTTGGCTCTGTTGGACCCTGGATTCAAACATATAAAATTTTCTTAAGAGTGTCTCTAACCTTACACTCTTACATTCTAATTTGTGCCACAAAATATACCCAAATATGTGAAAATGCAATGTTTCAGAAATTATAACGTGACATTATAATCGAATTCTCTAATAAAAAAACGAAACAAAATAAAAACACAGTGCCTTTATTCCTTTATTTAAGAGGAAAAGCTGAGTACTTCTCATACAGAACTGCGTTTCAGAAAAATTAAGGAACTTACCCACCAGCTCTAACAACTGTCAGACACCAAAACAGAAGGAGCTTTCAAAACCTATGATTCTATACTGAAGGGCAGGTGTTTGTTCTACTGTGTACTACTCTTCTTGCTCAGACTCCATCTGAAATATTTTCTGATTGCTACATTCCTTAGAAATCTTTCCCTAATCAGAGAACCTGTAACATTTGTTTCCTGTCCGCTTCTCTAGCTCATGGTTCTGTTCACTAAGATGCATAAGGACCACTATCTCGTGAAAGAGCAAGTAAAGGAAATTTAAAACCATGATAATATTCTTTTTTGTTTTACACAGATTACTGGCTCAGGGATGTGAGTGAATAATCTGTTCTATTCCATATTGATTGGCAAATGCTTTTCCTTCATGGAAAGTATTTAGATTTATATACGTACATGTTTGGCTCTTAATGGTAGGGTGGCCAACCCAGGACCTGAGAGACCTCTTGCTATTGAGAATCTTGTGAACCCTGATCTCTTCCCTATTCACCACTCTCACTGACTCTCATAAACTTACTTCTTCTTTAGTTAGACAGTATAACTCAGAGGACACAATTTCTTTTCTTGTTTTTGAGGTTGCCTGTATTTTCTTACTACATGATAACAATAACAAATGCTTAAAGTGGTAAGATAGGGATTCCTGGGTGGCTCAGTCCCCTAAGAGATTGACTCTTGTTTTCTGCTCGGATCATGATCTCAGGGTTTGTGAGACTGAGCCCTGTGCTGGGGTTCTGTGCTGACAGTGCTCAACATGCTTGTGATTCTCTCTCTCTTTCTCTCTCTGCCCCTCCCCTGTTTACTATAAATAAATAAATACATAAATGAACAAACTTAAAAAAATAAACTATTAGAAATATCTAGGAATCAAGTCAATGTAATTATAGTGTTTATGAAGAGAAAACATGAAAAAATATTTATTTTGTGACAAGTTTCATATTCAAAATGTTTCCTGAAATCTGAGCTCAATGGGAGCCCAAAAGATTTGTAGTAAATTCTTCATTGTCAGAATATTTGTTGAAATATATGTGGAGACTCAGTTCCCTGTGTAACTTTCTTTTGTCTTACCAGAATCTTGTGTAAGTGATTGTTGGCTTGTTTGGAAATTGAAATTATTTCATAGTTCTTCAGTTCTTGGGCCCTTTGTGAGAAATTGTATAACACAGATGGAAATTCATAGATTCAGATGGCAAATCACAATAAACAAATAAGCATATAGCTATAAGTTACCAGATTCTATTACTTGCTAGTGTGCCTATTAACCACAATGTTAAAACACTGCAAAAATTTTTAAAACTTAATGAAAAGAAACAGCTGCTATGTTAAAGAAAGAAAGAAAGAAAGAAAGAAAGAAAGAAAGAAAGGAATTGTTAAGGAGAAAACTTAGTTACAAACCAATGTAGAATCAATAGACATTCAGTTACCATATACTCACTATATGGCCCAGCATTGAAACACAAATTTTGAAACTGAAGTGATTTTACATATGTTTAGTAGGATTAGTATTTTCTGTGATTTCCAACCTCACCCTTTCAAATTCTCCAAGCCCCTTATCATTTTAACTAAAAATAGTTTATAGGTGTTGGTGGAAGAGTAGGCAGTTTTGATCATGAGTAGGATGAGAGAATTATTTCAGTCCAGCTCAGGAAATTTTCCCTGTGGATGGACTTGCTTGAGGAAGCCCAGACATGATGATGAAAGCGAACTTCAGGTCTCCAGTTTGGGTTCCTTGGGACTAATACTGATGAGTCGTGAAGAACCACAAGATTGGCGGTCCTTTGGGCTGGTAAATGTATTGCAAAAATACTCGCTGTAGTTGATAAAAGACCTTGTATCTCTGGCTTTTGGCATCACTGATAGGTTGGTCATGTCAGTTTTAAATCATAACTATTTAAATGACTAGGAAATAAGGGCAATACTTTCTTTTTTACTTCTAATTGTTTGAAGCACCGCTGTATTTTTGTCCATTAAGCTTTTTGAGATTGAAGTGTAACATATATATGACTGTATATCTTAAATATAGCCCAGCATGCAGATTAATAATCTTACTAAGAAATCACCTTTGTACCCATTTCCAGTCATTGTCTCCCCACTGCAGCAATAACAAGCATCCTGATGCAGTGAAGTTTCACTTCTTTTTGAACATTATTAAAATAAGATTATACAGTATTACTAATTTATGTCTGGAAACTTTTGCTCAATAGTGTATTTGTAAGATTTGTAAAAGTTTTGTTTGTAGTTGTTTAACTCTAGTTACGTTACCTTATTGCATTACTATATTACTACTTATGTATCCATTCTTGATTCACAGGCATTTAGGTTGTTTTCCAGTTTAGGGACATTTGACTATTACTCTGTGAAGAGAGCGTATGTCTTTATTGAATGTAAGCAGCATTTCTGTTGGTTACTTGACGAGAGGTGGTTTTGCTGATTCATAATTATAAGAACATTAAGTTATAGTTAGGTAAGGCCAAAGTTTTTTTCCAAAGTAGTTGTACAAATTTGTACTTTCAACAGCAAGGTTAAAAAAATTCCTTCTGCTACACATCCCTCTTTTTTCCTTCTTTTCTAAACTTCTGGCTCTATAGTGGTCCTTTAGTAGTATCTAGTTGTAACTTGAATTTCCCCAATGACAAAAGATTGGACACCTTTTTATTTGGAACCGTCTTTGGTGTCAATATAGTAGACTACAGTAATTTTTCCAAAATATAATTTTTGGAAACATTGTTTTGAAGTATAAAGGAATAATCATTTTTTAAAGGTTTATTTATTTTGAGAGAGAGGGAAAGTGGGGGAGTGGCAGAGAGAGAGGGAAAGAGAGAGAATCCCAAGCAGGCTCCACGTTGTCAACACAGAGCCCGATGCAGGGCTCAATCCCACAACCACAAGATCATGACCTGAGCCGAAATCGAGAGTTGGACGCTTAACCAACTGAGCTACCCAGGCGCCCCAAGGAATAATCATTTAAGTATTCTTACCATTTGTTGTGGTCAGTTCATTCATATCCTCTTTATTTTGTTTTAATTTAGGGGAAAAAGTTTCTATCATCAGGTTGGTAATTTACATTTTTTGAATCTTAAAAGTCATTTTTCTTACTCTTTCTTATTACACATAAAGCTAAATTCAATATTATGGCTATGAAGTAAGTGTATATTATTATCAAATATCATTTTCCAAAACAAAGTGTGTATATAAACACATGTACACTCATATGCATTCATATGTAATTTACCATTTCCATAAAGGTTAAATAAATATATTGCCTGGTCACCACATTCTTTTTGACATGGTTGTTAACTTTGCCTTCTACAGGTAAAGTGACCCTTGGAATTAGTGGGAGAATCAATAGGAAACTAAAGGAAAAACATATCTAGATGAAAAACAAGCTTAAGAATAAGTCTATTTAGCAGTGTTTTCAGTTGAATGTATCTAAGAATTTATCATTAGTTGGGTGTCACTGATGTATACTATTTTAGGTGGACTGAACTAATTCTTTATGACTTTTTATTAAACCATTCTTCATAGTTTTATAAATATCACCTCCAAAGTGAACTTGGACTTTTATCATAGCCCTTGCCATTTTAATATCATCTTATAAACTTAAAAAAAGGGGTAAACACTGAGTTAAATTGCTTAGTTATATAATATTCTATAGCCTATTGGCTATACTAGGATCTTATCACTTGCATCTGACAAAATGTGTCAGATTAGAGATTTATTTTAAATCTCAGAAATAATTGTTGCACACCTTCTGACTTGAAAAAAACAGATCAGTTCATGTTCATCGTGTAGTGTAAATGTATGCCATTATGTGACTTCTGTCACCATTTTTTGTTCACTTAATTTCTGGTTTGTTAGATATCTTAATTTTTAACCTGAATATTGCATTGCCTTTTGATTCTGCATTTCTGTCACTTTATTCTTGGTACATATTCCCATTAAATAGTTGCAAACTATCATCTAGGTCTAATCTATGCATACTGAAAGTCATAAACCTTTTTATATTTAAACTTAAGATACCTTGGTAAGAAAATTGCAAGCAATACCTTTTCTGGGATTTTGGCTATTAGCTAGTTGTTCAGAATATATATTATCTGTAAAACAACACTTTTAAATAGTAAAACATATAGCCTTAATCTTGATGATTATTTTTATTATTGTTAATAGTTTGGTAAAAAAAATACATTTAAAAAAGGTTTCATTTATTCCAGTGTTCTCTGTAATCAGAGCATGTTGAATTCCTTTTATGTCCTTAAGAAACTGGTTTATAATTGCATAAACCTGATAAATCTAATAATAGATATTAAGACCCTATTTGAAATTTATAACTTTTGTCAGTAGAAAATATGATGGAAAGCAAAGGAAAAAGTAAATTAGTTGTAAAACTCAGGAAAACATTAAGCCAGAACCTTGAAAGAATATCATTACCATTGTGCATTTCCTTCTGATAATATACATTGGAATAAGAATTGCAAACAACATTTTCCTTTTATCCATTGAGTTAAAAAAAAAAAAAAGAAATGCATTTACCATGTGGAAATATTTAAAATGGCCACATTAGCTAACAAAGGAAATACTGGCCAATACTGGTCCATAACCAGAAGGAAATTAGGACAAGCTTACTGGAAATTAAGAAGTGATGCTAATAATATTTTACATTAGAATCTCTCTTCTTTTTACTCTTTGTTCTCTGTTTTCAGGAAATCTTGTCTGTAGAGAAAATCTGCATGTATTTGCTTCAGGCAAATGTTTGTTTATATTCTCTTAGCTTAGTGGCTCTGGGAATAATTGAAGAGTGTGTGCATAGCACTGAATATAAATAATTGAACCAGTGTACATTTTCTGAGCAAAAGGAAACCTATGCATACCCATTAGCATTTGGAAATACCTTGCAAAATTATTAGTCATTCTGTATTTTATAAAAAAATTTAAATTCATGACAAAATTTTGTGACAGAGTTATTCCAAAAGATATATTTAAAGAATAAATGTTGTAACTGGAAAACTACAGCTAACATGATTCAGAATTCCAGAATACCAACACAGAATGAGCTACTACAAAGATGTGGCATGATTTTCACTCTTCTTAAGATTTTTCTCTATATAATAAATAATCCACAAAGATTTGTTTTTGCAAAGTTTCCTTAAAATTCAAATGTATATGAAACAAAAATACATAGTGCCACTTTATCATTCCTCAAGCCCAATGTCCTTTTGGCATTTCTTCTCCTAGATTTTTGCTCTAGGAGTAACATACGAATAATTGTACCTATAATATACATAGATACCTGAATACTTTATTTTATATGTTTGTAATGCATGCATATATATATATATGTGTGTGTGTGTGTGTGTGTGTGTGTATATATATATATATATATATACCCTTCTATATTTATTCATATAAACATATGCATAGTATATCACTTTATACATGTATCTGTATGTGTGTATATATAAATACATATAAGTCCATCTACATACATATAATACATATGTAAACATGTAAATGCATTTATAAATACCATATTCTTCAATCTCTGACATTTTTAAAATTTGCTTTCAGTACTATAAATGTTAACTTGGGGATGTCTTTTAAAATGGTTTGACAATGAGGTTCCAACTTACCGATTTGCAAAAGTCAAATGTTTTGAATTGTGTCTTGTTATTGTTTTAAAAGAACATTAAAATTTGATCGATAAAAAGAGATTTGAAGTCACACCATGCATTGACCACAATGCTGTGGAACTAGAAATGAACCATAAGAAAAAATCTGGAAAGAGCACAAATACTTGGAGGTTAAATAACCTGCTATTAAACAATGAATGGCTCTTATCTAGAAATCAAAGAAGAAATAAAAAATTACATGCAACAAATGAAAATGAAAACACAACTGCAAAATCTTAGGGATACAACAAAAGTTTTTTTAAAGAGGGAACTTTATAGCAATACTGGCCTATCTCAAGAAGCAAGAAAAATACCAAATATAAGATCTGACTTTACACCTAAAAGAGCTAAAAAAATAACAAAGAGAACCCAAACCAGCAAAAGGAAGTAAATAATAAAGATTCAAGCAGAAATAAATGATACAAAAACTAAAAAAAATAAATAAATAACCATAGAATAGATTAATGAAATTCGGAGCTGGTTCTTTGAAAAGATCAACAAAAGACTCATTAAAAAAAAAAAAAGAGGACCCAAATAAAATTACTAATGAAAGAGGAGAAATAACAACCAACACCGCAGAAACACAAACAATAGTAACAATATTATGAAAATCTATATGTCAACAAACTGGACAACTAGAAAAAATGGATAAATTCCTAGAAACATATAAAGTACCAAAACTAAAGCAGAAAGAAATAGAAGAATTGAACAGACCAATTACCAACAATGAAATGGAATCAGTAATAAAAAAAAAGTCCTGGACCAGACAGCTTCAGAGGAAAATTCTACCAAACATTTAAAGAAGAATTGATGCCCATTCTTCTCAAACTATTCCAAAAATATATAAGAGGAAAGAAAACCTCCAAATTCATTATGAGGCCAGTATCACCATGATACCATGATATCATGGTAAAAACCAGATAAGACACCACAAAAAAGAGAACCAAAGGCCAATATCTTTCATGAATATTGATGCAAAAGTCAACAAAATATTAGCAAACTGAATCCAACAATTTACTTTTAAAAATCATACACCAAGATCAAGTAAGATTTATTCCCAGGATGCAACAGTGGTTCAATATTTACAAAACAATCAACGTGACACATCACATCAATAAAAGTTAGGATAAAAACTCTATGGTCATGTCAATAGATGCAGAAAAAGCATTTGACAAAGTACAACATTGAATTATGATTAAAAAAACCCCAGCAAAGTAGGTCTAGAGGGAACATATCTCAACATAATAAAGGCCTTATATGAAAAACTTACAGTCAACCTCATACTCAATGGTGAAAAATAGAGATTTTACCTTGAGATCAGGAATAAGACAAGGATGTCCACTGTCACCACTTTTATTCAACAGAGTACTGGAAGGCCTAACCATAGCAGTTAGAAAACATGAAGAAATAAAAGACATCCAGATTGGTGAGGAATAAATAAAGCTCTCACTATATGCAGATGACATGATACTATATATAAAAATGACATGATACTATATATAGCAAACCCTAAAGGCTCCATCAAAAATCTACTAGAACTGATAAATGAATTCAATAAAGTTGCAGGAGACAAAATCAATGTATAGCAATCTGTTGCATTCCTACGCACTAATAATGAAGCAGTAGGAAGCAAAATTAAGAAAACAATCCCATTTACAATTGCATCAAAAACAATAAAATATCTAGGAATAAACTTAACCAAAGAGGTGAAAGACTTGTACTCTGAAAACTATAAAGCACTGATGAAAGAAATTCAAGGTGATACAAAGAAATGGAAAGAAATTACATGCTCATTGGTCAGAGCATGTAATTGTTAAACATTGTTAAAATGTCTATACTACTGAAAGCAATCTACACACTTAATGCAGTCCCTATCTACATACTAAGGGAATTTCTCACAGAACTAGAACAATTATCCTAAAATTTGTATAGAACCACAAAACACCCCAAATACCCAAAGCAATCTTGAAAAAGAAAAACAAAACTGGAGGTATCACAATTCTAGGTTTCAAGGTATATTACAATGCAGTAGTAATTAAAACAGTATGGTACTGGCATAAAAATAGACACATATATCAGTAGAAGAGAATAGAAAACCCAGAAACAAACCCACAATTAAATGGTGAATTAAACTTCAGCAAAGGCAGAATGAATATACAACAGGAAAAAGTCTCTTCAACAAATGGTATATGGAAAACTAGACAGCCACATGCAAAAGAATGAAAATGAACCACTTTGTAATACCATACACAAAAATAAACTCAAATGGATTAAAGACCTAAATGTGAGACCTGAAACCATAAAGACCCTAAAAGAGAGCACAGGAAGTAACTAATCTAGCATCAGCTGTAGCAACATTTTTCTAGATATGTCTCCTTATAAAGTGAAGTAACAGCAAAAATAAACTATAGGGACTACATCAAAATAAAAAGCTTTTGCACAGCAAAGGAAACAACCAACAAAAATAAAAGGCAACCTACTGAATGGGAGAATATATTTGCAAATGACATATCCAATAAAGGGTTAGTATCCAAAATATGTAAAGAATTGATACAACTTAATATTCAAAAAACAAATAGTCCAATTAAAAAATAGGCAAAAGACATGAACAGAGGTTTCTCCAAAGAACACATACAGATGTCCGACAGACATGAAAAAAATGCTCAACATCAGTCATCATCAAGGGAATGTAAACCGAAACCACAATGAGATATCACCTCACACTTGTCAGAATGGCTAAAATCAACAACAAGAAACAACAAGTGTTGGCAAGGATGTGGAGAAAAAGGAACCCTCTTGCACTGTTGGTGGGAATGTAAATTCGTGCAGCCACTGTGGAAAACAGTACGGAGGTTCCTCAAAAAATTAAATATAGAACTACACCATGATCCAGGAATAGCACTACTGGGTA
The DNA here is from genome assembly GCF_014898765.1 of Herpailurus yagouaroundi. Lineage (NCBI taxonomy): Eukaryota > Metazoa > Chordata > Mammalia > Carnivora > Felidae > Herpailurus > Herpailurus yagouaroundi. The sequence continues at coordinate 20,255,353 of NW_024412391.1, forward strand.
TTTACCAAAAAAATACAAAAACACTGGGTCCCCTGGGTGGCTCAGTCAGTTGAGCATCTGACTTCAGCTCTGGTCATGATCTCACAGTTCGTGGGTTCAAGCCCCACATCAGGCTCTGTGCTGACAGCTCAGAGCCTGGAGCCTGCTTCGGATTCTGTGTCTCCCTCTCTCTCTGTCTCTGTGTGTCTCTCTCTCTAAAATAAATAAACATCAAAAAAAGTTTTTTTAAATACAAAAACACTAATATGAAGAAATACATGCACCCCTATGTTTATAGGAGCATTATTTACAATAGCCAAATTATGGAAGCAGCCAAAGAGTCCATTGATAGATTAATGGATACAGAATATGTGTCATACACACACACGCGCACACACACACACACACACACACACACACACACACAATGGAATATTATTCAGCCATAAAAAGAATGTCCATTTGCAACAGCATGTATAGAGCTAGAGAGTATAATGCCAAGCAAGATAAGTCAGTCAGAGAAAGACAAACACCATGTGGTCTCACTCATATGTGGAATTTAAGAAACAAAGCTGAAAAGCAAAGGAAAATGAGAGAGAGAGAGAGAGAGAGAAACCAAGAAAGAGGCCTTAACTATAGAGAACAAACTGATGGTTACCAGAGGAGAGGTGGGTGGGGGGTGGGGGAAATAGGGGAAGGGGATTAAAGACTACACTTAATCATGATGAAATGAAGTGAAATGAAATGAAATGAAATGGTTTTGACAAGGAGGTTTCAACCTACCAATTTACCAAAATCAAATGTGGTTTTGAATTGTATCTTGTTATTTTAAAAGAACATTAAAATCTGATTTAGTTTCATTTGTCATTATTTTTCTTAAATTATTTAGGAGTCCCCTTTCCTAAACACATGTTAGTTTATATAAAGGTGTTTGAAGTACTGTCTTTGGCACTTGTAACTTTCTCTCTAAGCACTACCATGTTCTAGACAACGAACAGTACTGAATGGCAAGCCTCTTAATTTAAGCAGTGTGAATTAAGGGGACTGATCTTATTTTAGGTTTGGGTTTCCAGGTTTGCTCTGGTAGACATAGATAGTCAATCCTTGGGCTAAGAGATCATTACAAAATGTAGACAGGTTAAATCCACATAGAAACTAACCTGATTAATAGAGTGCAATGTACTCATTCTGTCATTAAGACTTGTTAAAATTAAAAAGGTTAAAAAATGAAGAAGATTATAAGGAAATATAGTAAGATAGAATTTCAATATTTTGTTTACAGTAAGATACAATTAAGATAAAGCCTGTGCAAATATATTTAAACATTACAATTTATAATGTGAATTCAAGTTCTTAATGCTGTAATTATTCAGAGATCATCAGTATCTACATATACTAATTTTTAATTCAATACTAATTGCAATCTTTGATGTTATAAATCATGGGACAAGGAAAACCCATTTGTCTATTTGCCCAAGCAATTTGCTGTTCCATAGTCCCATGACATTTTCTTTGTTTCAAAGCTGCTTTGCAAAATAGTAGCTTTGCCTGAAATCACTTGGACATTTGTCAGAATGTACTCCTGGGAAAAACATAGCCCAATCTTAGATACCTGAAAACCATCCATCCATCCAGTTACACCAGCATGGCAAACCTGCCTTAGAAGTATTACTCCTAAGATCTCGTATTTTAAAATTAAAAGGAACTGACCTTTAAATGCATTGAAGTATCTATTTGCATAACATTTGTCACTTATATTCAGGGTTTTCTTTAAAACCAGTAAGGGATGATTGTAGTATGCAGCAGCATTTCAGCACAATAGATTCAATGTGAGAGTTCAAATCAATAGGGACTAATTTAAAGAAGACAAATAAAGGATACTGCCTTACAATATAAAACAGGTGGGGTTTTTTGAGACTATTTTTCTTCATGTTTTGGGAGGATGAATCCAAATATAGTAACTTTTGTTGTATATAAGGGTCACCATTAGGTTGATATAATTCTGACATCAAACCACTAAGAGAGAGACTAGATATCATCCTTGAGATAAGTCTAAATCCTGTATTTTTTAATATTCACATGCCTGGATGCTATAGGACAAAGTTGATCACATTTCAAGTTGTGTTTATTGTACACATATCATTTAATGTATTATTATATTTAAAATGCATTGTAAAAATAAATCATTGAGCCAACATTGCTACTAAATTAGAAATCAGTTATACTCTTAAGGAAAAACTGAACTTTAACAAAAAGCTTTGGGGACATAAAGAACATTGAACTCTAAATATTGGAGGATCATCTAAAATGTTACTATCGTATATTTTATAACAATACTACAACTACCTTTCATTTTCACTAACAGTGATACAAAAATCATAAGCTGGCATAAGTATTCATACATAAAAGAGTAGATATAAAAATACAAGTGATAAGTAGAAAATTTTGAAATTTTCGTTTACATTATTCATTAACTACAGATGTAGCAATATAGCAGAATTTGAGATTTTCCACTGAAGATATGACCCCTACATTCATGTGAGTGCCAGATATTTAAGCAACATACCAGTGCTTACTTTAAAAGAAAATGAAAATGTCCTGAATGTTCAAGGTTGGATGAACCCTGAATTTTGTCCTAAAGCCTAAGAAACTCACTCACTGGAAGACAACTATAAGAGGAAAAGTCTCTGACATTTGCAAAATCACATTATTCCTGGTGCTTTTAAATTCATTTTTCTGTGTGAAGTTGACCAAACAACAGATCAGATGATTATATCATTTTCAATTTTGTACTTTTTTCAGATAATTATATGAAATGATCATGTCTTCAAAAAAGCTAATAATTTTTCTAAGAGAGAAAATGGAAGAACTTGTCACCTAGTATATTTCACCAAACCACATGGCTCATTCTGTATCAAATCAACTCAGGGTCAGGCAGAACTTATTATATGCTTCCATCAAGAAAAAAAGAAAAAGAAATTATGATCCTTCTCTTCAAGAAGCTATTATTTTACTGAGAAGATTAGATATATTATCCTTCAGAGCTCCATGCTACCTTCAGCTTCATAAACATTTAAAAAATATATAACATTCATTAGTAATTTCAAATCAGAATTATAAAAAAAGAATAAAGATGACTCACTGAAAGGTAATCTCTATTTACATTTTTTAAGATTAATCTATGTGCATGATGAAAACAATCCAAGGTAAGAAAAGTTATACAATTATTAGCAAATTTCCCTCTTTCTCAATCTCTATTCCCTCTGCTCAAGTGTAACTGTTACTAAGAATTGTATTTGTAATTCCAGAACTTTACATATATGCTAACATATATGTATATATTTATATTTTGAAATAAAGTCTTTTAATTTACACAAAACTAGTTATAATATGTGTGTGTGTTTGTACTATCTTTTTTCCACTTAACTATGTAATTTGATGATTGTTCTATATAAAACCCATAATTTTCCTTTGTACTAGCTTATGAAAATAAAATTCAGCAGTTTATTTTCCATAATTGCTGTGATAAGCGACTTTGAATGTAGATCTTGGCTAAATCTCACTAGGTATTCTTTCAGTACAAAAGAATTTTTGCCTCAGCTCTGATTTGTTATTATACAAGACTGAAGCTCAGGGGCACCTGGGTGACTCAGTTGGTTAAGCATCTGACTCTTAATTTCAGTTCAAGTCATGATTTTGTGGTTCTTGGATCAATCCCCATGTCGGGCTCTGTGCTGCAGCACAGAACCTCTCTCCTTGTCTCTGTCTCTCCCCTCTACTCTCTCTCTCTCTCTCTCTCTCTCTCAAAATAAATAAACATTAAAAATTTTAAAAAGAAAAGATGTCTTAAAGAGTTTTAACAAAGACTGAAACTGAGTATAAATTTATTTAAACAAAAGATGAATTTACTGAATGATATGACTGAAAATTCTGACTATTTCTGATTTTAGCTATAACTGTATCAGGTATTGAAATGTGTCATTAAGTCAGTCTAATGTATTTCTGGGACAAGCCTCCATGTTGAGAGCATGATATTGACTATCACTCTGTGGCTCATCTTACTAGATATTTCCTATTGGAAACATATTATTTCTAAACATCCAAGCAAGAAAATCAGAGAAAGGATTTTGACTGTCCTTATGTAGTTTTCTGTCTCATTGTTGAACTGCTTCTGATGTTCAAGGTAATGAGAGTAGGTCTCCATCATGCCCTGAGCCCAAAGAAGACTGGCAGGTGGGGTTAGGCCCATTTGAGCCAAAACAGAGAAGTTCTGCTTCCCCAAAAAGGAAAATGATGCTAAGAAGGAGAATTCTACATATGTGTAACTCAACAGTTATACATTCATTGTATTGTATTGTATTGTATTGTATTGTATTGTATTGTATTGTATTGTATTTGTTTGTTTGTTTGTTTGTTTGTTTTTGACAAAGAGAGCATGCACACATGTGAGGTAGGGATAGAGGGAGAGGGAGAGGTTCCATGCCCAGCATGGAGCCCGACACGGGGCTGGATCCCATGAAGACCATGAGATCATGACCTGAGGGGAAATCAAGACTTGGATGCTTAACTGACTGAGCCACCCAGACACCCCAAGAAACCAGAGACTTTAATAATTTTTTAATGTTTATTTAGTTTTGGGAGAGAGAGAGGCAGAGGAAGGGAGATACAGAATCCAAAGCAGGCTCCAGTCTCCCAGCTGTCAGTACAGAACAAGACGCGGGACTGGAATTCAGGAGCCGCAGGATCATGACCTGAACCCAAGTCAGTAGCTAACTGACTGAGCCACCCAGGTGCCCCAAGAAAGCAGAGACTTATAAATGGTACACTTTATCAAGACAAAGTACTTTGCCCTTAAAAGGTATGTCCTTAAATCATGTCTAGTATTAATGTCATGTGCCTTTCTTTTAGTTAGCAATTTTCCAGTACATCTAATTGTAATGAGGAAATAACAATTTCCACCCTCAAATTTCCATAGAGGGAAGTGAAGCTTCGCTTCTCTCATGGGAAAGTAAAAAGTATGAAAGGAAACCTCCTCAAGATGGGATTCATTGATCCAAGTGGTAGGGTTGGTAGAAAAATACTACACATGTTTTGCTCGGCTCTGCCCTGTTTTTTGGTTCCCTAGACCAGCAAGCCTATATTCTCTATTTCCCATGTGGTCGGGTGGGTTCCTTGGTTCAGTGTTTCTTAAATTCAATATAAGAGGGAGATAATAGAAGCCCATTGGACTTCATATTAAACTGTATCCTCATGAAACTTTTATTAGTATTAGTGTTCACATATGTTCACTTGTCTGATGTCTGAGTCCTATTTCTATACTTGGGATGCACTCTTAAAATCCAGACATATATTTTGTTATTTAGAAACTTTGAGAAAAAATCACAAATACTAGTTTGAGCACTGAAATACTAGGTGGAAAATTTGAGGCATTTGACTAAGCCAAGTCCACACCCTTAGATTAAGAGGATTTTTATTAAAATAATTCAGTTTCTGTGGTTGACTATCCCAGTTCCACTGGATCATAGCCTAGATTGCAGTTGGTGAAGGAATCCCAATAATGAGATTCATCTGGCTAAGACTGAGCATAATAAAAATATTAGCAATATGATTTTTTAGATTTTAATATCTTTAGACTTAAGAATTTTAGCCTTGATTTCTTTATAATTTAATTTAAAGAAGGAAGTTATCAGATTTATGGCCTTTAATTTCAACTGGAATCTGATAATGTGAGGGAATAAATATTGTTCAAATTTAGCATATTTTAATAATGCTGACATTTAACTATTGGAGTAATTTTCTATTGGCATTTGGATTCACTGCATAATACTCATGAGCCATCTCAGAACACATGGCTGGATATATTTGATATAAGAATTAGACTAGGGTGTGAATATTTTTGCCCGGAATGCCTTTCAGAGCTTTGAGGCTTAAGGATAAAAGCTGAGCTGCCTGTCAGTGATACTGGGAGCATTCACAATGGAGGTATGTAATTGGAGAGAGGAAAGCACAGCTTCTTGAAGGCAAAAATCTTACTTTCCTTATGTAATGCTGACCAGCCTCCCTTTGGTTGACTACAGGATTAGTTGTTAAGCCTGGTGGGTTAAAAAAACAAGATGCTGGGGAGCGTTGGGGGAAGGAGCACCTAAATGCATCTCCTGTGAGGGAAAATACGGGAGGAATACATCTGTGCTCACCCCTCGCGCCCCACCCTCCAGCCTTGATTCTTCCCTAAAGAAGAGTAATTCCTAATGTAAGAATGGCTGATTGAACTGAGAAGACATACAGGAAACTGAGTGAGAATGCCCAACTCAGCTTTGGCTTTATCCCATGATGCTGCTTTTCTGAAATTGCCCAAGTCCCTTCTCATCACATGGTAGATTCATTGAGGCAGCTCTCCTTCCTCTTGTTTAAGCTGCTTTGAATTCAGATAGGAGAGTACAGAAGCATAACTGATTGTTAATAAGGATGTGTTTAAAACATTGAGTTGCAAAGCTATTCCTGGGATGTTGTGTTGCTAGTCTTGGAATACACTGAATATAGTCAGGCAATCCTGCAACAAAAGCATTGTCCTGGCTCAAGACTGATGAGACGAATAAAGCAGTCACAGAGCAGTCACTAACGAGCTACTCCAGTAAATCGTCTGGTAGACAGTGTTGGGTACCTCCTTGCCTATGTTCCGATCTCTTGGATCTAAAGAGCTTTAGAGACAGTCTTCTCTTGTATTTTAAAAATCGTTACATCAACACGTATTTTTCTCCTCCTGTGTTTCATCTACCTTTTTAGTAAATTTTGACCTTCACCTCTACTATGTCTTTTCTGTTTCAACCTACCATAGGTTTCTTCTGAATAATTGTCCCCAAATGTTACAAGCTTCCTAGGCAGTCAATACCACCAGTTCCCTAAACCCTCTCCAAGTCTACCAGAGCTCAGGATTTATTTAATCATTCCATACTTTAAATATCATTCCATACTTTAAATGTCTTGAATAAAACTCTTGGGCTTAACATTGGAACTTTCTGCACCAAAAAGACTTAACAAATAATAAATTTTTCATTTACCAATGTAATTTAAAAAATATATGTCTTCATTTCGCTGTTACTATCTATCTCTCCAGCAATAGATTTCCAGATATCAATGCATTTCCTCTAAAATTATAGACTGTGCAGAAATAACCAAGGACAAGTGAATATTCCAGTGCCTCCAGAGTAATTCATAGATTTGAATGAAAAGTAACCATTAGTGGAAAGGAAAAGAATGTCACAAATATAGTGTGCTAATTTTAAATTACCACATGGCAGACCAAATCTAGCCCTTTGTCTAAAATATTTACACTTCAAAATTTAACTCATTTTTTTCTTTTCTAGAAAAAGAGATATTAACGGTGTGATGAAGTCCAAGCAGACCAGCAAAAATCACAAGTGCATGACCAATTTTCAGCACTGATATAAATTCCCCTTTATTCTTTTGCCCATCCTTTCCAAAATCCTGTAAAAAGTCAGTATGGGCCCAAAGCTGATCACTTGTCTAGTTCTTACAAATAATTTCCTTAAAAGAGTGAAAATTATCAGACAGCTGCAGCAGTTCAGCTTACAGGGAAAACGTAGAATGTCATTTTCAAGGTAAGTATGCAGCTGTCTTCCTGTCACTTAAGGTTTTTTAAGACAAATCCAATTAAATGTCTACCTAAAAAGGCTGACAGAATAATTCTTTGCATACTAATGAAATTTGTCATAAGGCGGTATGACCACAATTCTGCTTCTGTATTCTGCCTCTAGTCAGCAACCTGGAAGCGCTTCTTATTTGAAGTAAAATATATAACCTCCTTCCTGACCAAGATGCTCATGGTATATATTAAACCAAATTGTATTTCATTTTTTAACTGAGCTTCTTTCCTCAATAGGAAATAGAGCATTCATCAGGATGGGGATCGCTAAATGCTTCCTGGGTGAAAGAGGAATTTTTATCTGATCTTCCGAATTAAACATGTTTCCTAACTTCCTCCTCTGTACCTACCTTTTTGTTTTCTTTTGTAATATATGAGAAGAGTATTTTGAAAATATTTATGTTAGGAACTGAAATCAAGCCTGAATATCAACCTCATTTCTTTATCTCAATATAGCTTATATAGCTTGCAAAACCTTTCCAAATTCCAGGCTTTTTATGGGAATATAATTCTAACAAGTTTCCTTTCTCATTATTATGAGTTTGTATCCAGAGTCTATATGTAATAATGTGATGACTAAATTCTTAGTAAAGTTGCATATTTATTATTTGTTTAGCACATGTCCTGGATGAATACCTATTTATTTGTGAGTTTGCTTTGTTTATATTCATCACAATTCAAATGGAACTGTAATTTTATTTTTTTGAAAAGTAGATTTTTGCCTATGACTTGAGCTTTAAAATATGCCCTGCATGAGGCATTGGCTAGTGGCTCTGCAGTGGGTTTCCTTAATTCAGGCTTACAGTCAATTTTGCTAATATGTGCTGATTATTACATCTAGTATTGCATTAGTGCAGGCCTATGTATCAGTTGTTATGAATATCATTTTATCAATTGGTTGACAATTTAAATATTTTGTAGGTAGTGAAGAAAGTCTAGAGTATAAAGGAGGCCAGTGCAGGTGAATCCAAGGCAGACTTTCTCATTGTTTAAAGGGGATGGGAAAAAATGGTTATTTCTGGGGAAGCATACTATTCAATTTAAATGAAGAAGAGTTCATATTCATGGTAACTTCTTATCATATAGTTTGTTTTTGTTGTTATTTTTCCACACAGGAAAGAAATTTCAAGTATACCTATGTATCTGCGAGAACAGAACAGTGAGACCAGGTTTGTAATATTGATTTGAGGGCATGTAGTGAACATTGTTAGTGACAGAACCTGTGTTCTGACTCCTGCTAGAAAGTGGTCCCTCAACACTGAGTCCTCACGCATAGAATTCTGGTTTCCACAGAATTCGTATCCCCAGAGCTAGGAAAGAGAGTGTCATCAAATGTGAAAGCATTCGCTAATGAACTGACCACACTAAAATACTGCTTAAAATTAACTTTTATTCCTGCTAACCATATCAACTTCATTGTCCACCTCTTAATCCGCTTATAGTACAATAGAAATAGCATTTAAAACATTAATTCAAATTTGGGGGAAATTGAAAGATTTGGTTAGGTCAAAGATCATGTTAGGGTATCATATTTTTAAAAACAAAGCCACTGTCAAGATCCAACGTGTTATATCTGTTAACACCTATAGAAGAGAAGAATCTATAAGGATTATAAAAGAGTATGTTAAAGAGAATTTCCAGTTATTTTGAGAGCTTTGTAGAAAATTGAATGAAAGACTTTACATTTTGGCAAAATTGTTTTTTTAATATTCAAATAAAACATGAGGTAAAGAATACTATGCCATGACATCAAAACACAATTTTTACTAAGAAATATTGTAGTTTGCTAAATACAAACTAAAACTTCCTACTTAATGTAGTGCGATTTTTTAAAGAAAAAAATTCAACATTTCAAATGTCCCACATTTAAGTGAAGTTAGTATAAATCAACTTTATTGGAGTGGAAAATGTACTTATTTTAAATATACCTATTGATGAGTTTTGATAACTGTATACGGCTGTGTAATCACTACCACAATCAAGAGAAAGAACATTCATCACCCACACCTGGAAAAGTTTCCCATTTGCCTTTGCAACCTATTGCCCCTTTCACCCTGAGCCCTACACAATCACTGTGGATTTACTTTATTTTTTTTTAATGGTTATAGACTCCCCTTGTTGGAGGAGGTCATCTAGAGGACATGACCTCCTATGGACCTGCAAGTCGGACCCTAGCAATCAAAGGCTTCTTATCCCCATTACCTGTCCTGAATATATGATTTGCCCACTCTTCCCCTACTGGGAGCTACTTCAGTGACACAGCTTTGAGAGATTAACATATCAGTGAGACCATCTGGAAAGATACATGACTGAACCCAATTAGTACCTCTACATAAACTCAGAAGGTACTGGGCTGAGGGTGGGGTGTGGATGGAAATCTTTTTATTTTCCGGTTGCTGGTTGCAGAAGACAAGCATGGTAAGTCAGTCCTATTGCTTATTAAATTCACCACTTAGTCTGGAGAGGTCCCCCCTTTTCTTAGCTGTTGGGGTTTGGGGGCCAGTTTGAAATTTCACTCAGGAACTCCTGAGTTTGCAAAGCTGCGAGCTGGCAGCCTGGTCCTACCACCCCCTAAGCTGCTCACTAGCTGGTGGTAGATTGACCCTTAACTCTCGGCTGAGGAAGGAGCCATTTTTCCTTTGGTCTTTGGCTGGAGATGGGCATGTATTGTCACAAAGGTTTGCTTCCAGGCCTGTCTTTCCCTGATCCTTTGGCTAGAGTGAGCAGGCTTTTCTTGGGTTCCTTTTCCCTCTGCCTGTACGAATACGTTTACCTTATGAATCTGAAATATTGCAAGCTGAATAAACTCACGTCACTTCTGGTAGCTTTTTTGGTAGATTCCGTCAGATTTTTCACATAGGTAAGGTAATCGTGTTCTTTGTGAATAAAGAGAAGTTTACTTTTCAGTCTTGTTTGTTTGATTTTGTTCTGAACTGGTTACAAATGCAGTACAATGTTGATGATAAATAGTAACAGATTTCCTTGTCTTGCTCCTAAGGTTGGGGGAAAGTATTCAACTCTCACAATTGTGAGGTTAGCTGTGCTTTATTATTTTTTTAAGTGCCCTTCATTAGTTTTGGGAAATATCCTTGTGTTTCTTGATGACAGACTTGTTTTTGTCTTATGAGGAATAAATCTTTTTCTGTGTGTATTGAGAGGATCATGTGATTTTTTTTTTTTCTTCTAAATTATGTGGTGACTTTGAGTATTTTTTCAAATATTAAACCAGACTTGCATTCCTGGGATAAACCCAATAGGGTCATGAGGTATCTGATATGCCAATATTTTAACATCCCTGCATGTATCGTCAAATCACTGTGTCGTACACTTGAAGCTAATGATGTTGTACTTCAATTATACCTTAAAAAACTTGGTGTTGACAACATGGTTGGACCTATAGGGTGTTATGCTAAGTGAAATTAGACTGAGAAAGACAAATACCATATGATTTCATATACATATGGAGTCTAAAAAAAAAACAAAACATGAATAAATGAAAGCAAAAAGTAGGGGCGCCTGGGTGGCGCAGTCGGTTAAGCGTCCGACTTCAGCCAGGTCACGATCTCGCGGTCTGTGAGTTCGAGCCCGGCGTCGGGCTCTGGGCTGATGGCTCGGAGCCTGGAGCCTGCTTCCGATTCTGTGTCTCCCTCTCTCTCTGCCCCTCCCCCGTTCATGCTCTGTCTCTCTCTGTCCCAAAAATAAATAAAAAACGTTGAAAAAAAATTAAAAAAAAAAAAAAAAAAGAAAGCAAAAAGTAGAAACAGACCCATAGACAGAACAACTAACAGCTGCCAGAGGGAAGGGGATGGAGAATGGGCAAAATGAGTGAAGGAAAGTGAGAGATCCAAGCTCCCAGTTACGGGTGAATCAGTCATGGGAGTAAAATTACAGTATAGGGAGTATAGTTCGTGGTATGTTTCTTTTTTTTTAATTTTTACTTTTGAGAGAGAGAGAGAGCAAGCGTGAGCAGGGGAGGGGCAGAGAGAGACCGAGACACAGAATTTGAAGCAGGCTCCAGGCTCCGTGCTGACAGCACAGATGTGGGGCTCAAACTCACAAGCCAGGAGCTCATGACCAGAGCCGAAGTTGGACACCCAACCGACTGAGCCACCCAGGCGCCCCAGTTCATGGTAGGTCAATAGCATCGTATGGTGGCAGATACAGTAGCTACTACATTTGTGGTGAGCATAGGGTAACGTATAGACTTGGGGAATCACCATGACATACACCTGAAACTAGTAACATTGTCAACTACAGTAAAAATTGCATCTATGTTAATGAAGAAATTTATGGTTTCTTAAAACTCCCGAAGTAATGAATCGATTAGAAAAATCTTTCCTCTTCAACTACCTGGAAGTGTTTGTATAGAATTAGTATTACTTCGGGGCGCCTGGGTGGCGCAGTCGGTTAAGCGTCCGACTTCAGCCAGGTCACGATCTCGCGGTCCGGGAGTTCGAGCCCCGCGTCAGGCTCTGGGCTGATGGCTCAGAGCCTGGAGCCTGTTTCCGATTCTGTGTCTCCCTCTCTCTCTGCCCCTCCCCCGTTCACGCTCTGTCTCTCTCTGTCCCAAAAATAAATAAACGTTGAAAAAAAAATTTTTTTTAAAAAGAATTCGTATTACTTCTTAGAATGTAGAATTCACCATTAAAATCATTTGGGCCCGGGGTTTTCTTTACGGAAATGTTTTAAATAATAAATTCAATTTCATTAATCAAGCGGTAACCGTTCATGCTCTATTTGAGCTTGTGTTGCTGCTGTTTTTCCAGGTGGAGAAGGAATGTTACCGTGAGTTCATTCCTGTTCCTTTACCCTAGGGGAGGGCAGCAAAATCCTCTTTCTACTCAAACAACTCTGGTGGGCATCCCTACTCTAGGCAGGGAAAGACCACGCATGAAACCACAAGGAGGAAACTTTTCTCGGGGAGGGAGGAAAAAGGCAAAAGGTCAGACTGAAATAATGGCTTTTGAATTTTTTAGAATTTATTAAACTTCTAGCAAGAACAAAGATCTGCTTTCTGGTGTTATGAGAGGATACTACCACTGAAATGAATGGTGTTTAAAAAAAAAAAGTTGTTTATCTTTACCTCAAAGATACGTTTAGGAATCTGGTCCTGAGGCCTGAAAATCTTAGAGATAAACTTCTAGACATCTATATGCATCTGGAAAATTGAGCCTTTGGAAATGTTGAAGAAAAACTGACAATCTTCATTCTAAAAAAAATGAGATCTAAAATTGTAGATACATGATATGTACTCTAGAAATTTAAAGTTACTTATAGCTGGTAAGTCTATAGAGAAGAACATTGATCTATTATTGATCTATCTAAAATGAATCCTAGCACTTCAGTGAGCTGGAGGAAAAGAGAGGAAAAACCCTATTGGGGAGAGTTTAATGAGGAACTTTACTTGATCGGCTTTAAATAAAAGATCACTAATCTCAATCTAATGTGGCTACTAAAACTTGTAAGGAGCCATGCCCATCATTAAACCTATTTTTGAGATTAACATCCAACCTGAGTAAATTATAAGTACACATATTGCTCTAGGATAATTTAAAACCATCTCAATATCTCAAAATTGCTTAGTTGTGGGTTTCCTTAAAACACAAAATGTGGGTATGTGTATATGTGAAGGAAAAATGTGTGCATCAAATAATATACACCTGGAAAGCAGAAATCATCAAAGTTATATTTGCTCCTTTTTGCAATAATCTATACATATGCTTAAGAATTATGAAAAATAGAATTATTAGGGTCCCATTTCTTAGGCTTAATGGCTTTGTTTAACATGTTCTGAAGCATAATAAACCAATGCTAGGGTTGTACATAGAAACCTTTGTCTGACTTTATAAATGTAAATGACTTTATGCAAAAGCTAGCCAATTCGGTGGAAAAACCCCATCTACCAAATGAGCTTTTTTTCTACAAAAGGGCAAATAGCAGAACAGATATGTTTAGTGCAAATCTCAGCGAACATTGGTAATAAGTCACAATCTTATTAAGTAAGTATATACTAGCTATTTTGATTTTTAGAAGCAAAACTTCTCTAAGCCTAAAACTTCTCTGAACAATAGACTTCAAATTCTTATCTGTGTTATAAAATCTAAAAATCCTGAATAAGTTATGGTGGTCACCTACCACCTAAGGTTTTGATCATATGAATAGCATTTTTCTTGGTATTTCTTTCGTTGTCTAGTAACCATTAGAAACTTATTACTGCTTAATCGTCGATTTACTGATTTATTTTAAAAAGTGATGAGTCCTGTTTAATCTTCATGATTAACCCTTTCCATGTGTATCAACACAGAACTATTTCACATTTTAAAAACACACTCAAATTAGTTTCTAGTGTATAAATAAAAAATGTATCAAAATTTGATATGCTATTCTTGGTGTCAAGTGCATAAAGCATAGGAGTTTCTTTGTTTAAGCCCACAATCTAAATTCAAAACCCTAAATCTAGGGTATGGTGGTGTTTCAGGAAAATCATCATTTCTAATGATACTAATACATAATCAATATATAATCAGTTTCTATTTCCTTTATATAAATTGCTATTCATTACTAGTCAACATATTCCTATATCAATGCTTATTGAAAAAATTAAATATAGTCCTGTTATATATGCCTTAAATCTAAAAAAATAGATTAGCTTGGGGTACCTGGGTGGCTCAGTCAGTTAAGCATCTGACACTTGATTTTGGCTCAGGTCATGATCTCCCAGTCAGTTGTGAGATCCAGTCCGTGTTGGGCACTGAGCTGACCATGCAGATCCTACTTAGGATTGATATTCTCTCTGTGTCTCTGTGTCTCTGTGTCTCTGTGTCTCTGTCTCTCTCTGCCACCCTCCCTGCCCCCTGCTTGTGTTCTTTCTTTCTCTCAAATAAACTCGGAAAGGTTTTGAAAAACCAACTTTTTTTTTTTATGTAATTCAGCAATTACTTTTAATTCTTCAAGGCTATTCCTTTTTTTGATGGTGGAGGCCGCGTTTGTCCTCTAAATTTGGATCTATCCCAAGTTCTTTTGTTGTTATATCTAATAGATCCAGTGATTAATCAATACATCTGATTGGCTGTTTTATTGCACTATTTTGAAGAATAGAAGATTTGTCATTTCTCAGACACTTCATATTTAGTTCACATGAGCGAATTCTAAATTGAAAAATCCCTGAGGAAGGTTGGAGATGACTGGATACCTCTTCTGGAATGTGCAGTTTTGTATAACAACATACTGCAATAATGGGTTTTCTTCCATAATTCATGGCAAGCTATTAAATGATTTAATACACTTTGGGTTTCTATAGTGCTGTGAACTACTTCAGTAACAAACATGTTACCTCTTCAGGCACTATCCTTCATCTGTGGACTTCAACCTGTTTCCTCTTCCCTCACCTCCACGCCTATTTATCTTTAGAACAAGCAGCCCTTGCTGCAAGTTCAATCCATTGGTCTTTGTTAGTTCATTTCTTTTTTAGACCTGACCATTGGCCTCTTTAGCTTTCTGAGTCTTCAAAGGTGCTGTATTTTGATTTTGTGTCTTACGAACTTTGTTTTCCTGCCCCTTCATTTTCTAGCTCCCCTCTTTCCATTTTTTACCGTCAAACTGAGCTCTTGATTGCAGTTTCCCTGATACCATGCTGTTCGAGGTATCTAAACATGGGAGGGTTTTTGGTTTTTTTTTTTTGTTTTTTTTTTTATTTTGTCGTTTTGTTTTTTGTTTTGTAGCTACATGACCTGTGTTTTAAAAATTAGCATACTCCTAATTTGAAACTTTGAAGTGTTGATAGAAACTTAAATAGCCTATTTTTCTCATGAATATATTCATGTATTTTCAGTTAAATACTATTTCAGCAGAGTTTCTTTATCAACTTATTTCCTTTTAGACCTTATGAATCTTTTTATGGAAAACATTTTAAGGCAGATTTCTAATCAATTTTGTATTTGTTTTAATCAGTGCCATGTGGCAGATGTTTACTAATAAACTCATAATTTTCTAGGCAAACAGTTTATTGTCTTTGAGATTGGAGAAAAATAAGTTGTTTTAATCTTGGCAAAAGTGCAGTGTCCAGGCGATCTTTTGTCAAAATTTAAGAGGCAAAAGAACATATACAATTAAATATTTAGTACTGAAATATGTTAATCTATCGGAGAAGGGAACCAACCACATTCCAGATACACAAATAATTCTTCTACAGGGTATAATCCACCATCTACACAACAGTTACAAACAATCCAATGTATTGTATGAAAATGCAGATGTTTGGTCACTCAGTTAAGGAATGTGGGACATTAGAATTTATTTTTATATAGGCTACAGAAAAATGACTTCGTCTTCAGTTAATTTGGTATCAACTTATAGACCCTAAAAAATATAAAATGGAACTAAAACTTATTTTTGTCCCTCACAAAAGGGAAAACACCGTATCTTTTATGCCTGTCCTGAAGATTTATAGCCTAAAATGAGTGACCCTTAGACTCTTTAACAAAAGCCAGCCAAACAACACGATGAACCCCTCTGCATCCTCTCAAATGAACAAAGCTCCAGCTTCTTAGTGGTAGAGCATTCACCAGTTCCTAGAATAAGCTATTTTGGTTTGGGTGACCATTTTTCCGTATATACAGATAAAATCTGTCGTCTTGCAGCTCCTGCTTACTGATTTGAGTTTATTCACATGGAGCTTGGTAGTGTTAAGTTTTTCTAAGTTATCGCCCAATTATTTAAAGAAAGGTAAAGCCTCAGATCTTCAGCTAAGTCTCTTAACTTACTTTAATCAAATGCTCACTTGATGAGCTGAGGGACCCCTTTTTAAATTGGGCTTACTGAGGTGTAATTTACATAGTAAAATTTACTCATTAAAAAATCTAGTTCAATGAATTGTGACTCTGTCATGTAACCATCATGCCAATCAAGAGGACAAAGAGCAATTCAATTGGCAAAGAATTTCCTCTTGCTTTTTTGCTGTAAATCCTATCCACCCTCTGTCGGTGACCAGATGAATCTCTTCTCACCGTTCTATTTAACCTATCTATGTTTTGGACATGTTGGGTTGTTTTTTCATCTACGCTATTATAAAGTTGTTATAAACGTCCATGTACAGGTCTTTGTGTAGATCTAGGTTTTCATTTCCCTTGGTTAAAGACCTGAAGGGATAGCTAAACCTTATGGTAATATGCTTAATTTTATACAAAACAAATGATTTCCAAAGAAGTAATACCATTTTGCATTTCCATCAAAACACCTACAATTTCCTGCCCATACTGTTTACCTTTTAATTGACTATCTTTCAAATTTTAGCTATTCCAGCAGTGTCTTCACTCAATGGCCTAACTTGCGTTTCCCTGATGACTAATATTGTGTAGGAATGCTTGTTTGTAGTTCTTATTGACCATCTGTATAACTTGGTGACTTTCTAAATGATTTGCATTTAAATAAAATTGAATTGTTGATATATAAAAAGATTTCTGGATACAAGTCACTAAACACCTATGTGTGTTACAAATATTCTGTTCTCTGGCCTATCTCTTCATTTTTGTAATAATCTCTGTTGAAGACCAGAGTGGTTAAGTTTTGAAGTCAGATTTTAATTCAAGGTTCGTGCTTGTGTATCTAATACATTTTTGCCTAAAACAAAAAATCTGCTTTATTGATACCTATGGTTTTAACACCTGCAGGTTTCTGATCAATTTCAACGTAATTTTTTATATGGTGCTACGTAAGAGGAGGTCATATACTTTAATGTGTGGATACTCAAATACTCCAGAAATACTTGCTAAAGACTATTCCTTCAACAACTTGGCAATATTGTGGAAGATTGACCATATATGTTGGTTTATTCCTAGATTTGTTATATTTTATGTATTTAATCTTCCTGTACTATGCCTCAATTACTATAGCTTTATCAGTCTTAATTTATCAAAGTATTTGTCTTCTCAGAATGTTTGAGGTTTTAGAATTCTGGGTTGATTGGGGTTTTTCCCCCTTTGGCTATTAAGTTTCCTTTTTTAATCAGTTTGTACCTATGTGTAGTTTTCTTTGTATCAACCTTGAGGTTTAAGAAGTTAAAACTTCTGTTTTATTTTGGTCATTACTGTCTTATATTCTGTTCCTTATAGCTCTCCTCCTATTGAAGTTTCATGTACTATGTTAGATTGTTTAATATGTTCCATACCTCTCGGGGGGCTATCTTAATTTTTTAAGTTTTTTTTTCTACTTTTTTTAGAATGGGTGATCTGTTAATCAGTCTTCAGTGTTACTGACCTTCTCTAATAAAGGTCTAATCTACAGTTAAATAACCCCAGTTTGTTTCTACCTTCAGATATTTACTATAATCTAGAAATTCCATTTTCAAAATAGTCTCTTCACTTGTCCACTTATTGTAGCCATCTTTACTTCTTGTCATGGACATTTCTAATTGCTCCTTTAAATGTTCTTTATTGCTAACTCTAAATGCTAAATCATCCCTGGGTCCATTTCTCCTGACTGATATTAGTCCTTATTTTGGGCCACATTTTTTTGTATGTTTGTATTTTTAATAATTACCAAAACTCATTTTTTTGTTATGCATATTAAGAATTTCAGTGGTAACTTCTATAGAATCTAGTGTCTTTCTCTCCCAAACTTCCTAAACAGTACTTTTAGTTTAGTTTTGTTTTTTTTCTTCTATCTGGTGCTTTATTATGTTGGAAAAATCACCTGGACTAGTGGAGTGTTGGTGTAAAATATGGTTACTATAGATATGTCTCCTTTTCCCCTGCTCTCTTAAAGTATGATCTTAAAGTATGAACTTAAAACCCTAGGTGACTCAGTCAGTTGGACTCGTGATTTCAGCTCAGGTCATGATCCCAGGGTCTTGGGATCAAACCCCATGTCGGACTCTGTGCTGAGCAGGGAGCCTGCTTAAATTTCTTTCCCCTGCTTGTGTTCTCTATTACAAAGTGAACAATTTTTTTTTTTTTTTTAATTCTTCAGGGCATTTTCCTTCCCTTGCAAGCCAGCTCCCTTGTTACCTCCTCTTCCTAACTTGAGTCCTAGGGATGCCGTTCATGTTCCTTCTTTAGGTTTTATCACTTTTTCTTTAGCAGCGAATCCTCCCCATCGTGACCTACCATAGAACACAAATGCATTATAGCTTGCATCCCAAATAAGTGAAGTATATAGCATATCAGAATTCCTCATGTACATTTATATCTAAGATTCTTAATAAAAAGGCAGAAAGGAATATCCTCTCACAAACATAAAAATCAATAGTGATCTTCTCAAGACGAGATGAGAAGATTTTGTGGGATGATAAGGCTATGGGGGGAAAATAATAGCAACCCCAACTTAAAAAGGAGAAAAGGCTAAAAAAAAAAAAAAAGGCTGATAGTAAATATCTTGATTTCCCATTCTCCAGTCCAGTTCCTACATGCTATCTGATCAATAGAACGGGTGCTGATTAACCAGAGGATTTCTAAAGTCTACGCTCCTATCCTAGAAGTCCTAGTCATCCACAAGATCTAGAATCCCTCCCTGGATTAACACTTACAGTAGTAAATCTTAAAGACAGACCTCTGGACTTCATGCTTAGCCAACTGCATACCCTTCCATTTCATTTAGCTCACAAAATACAATTATAGGACAAGTTTGAGGCATTGGTTATTTTGTTATAGCGATTTTCCACTGTAATTGTAGGTGTGGTGATGGTGACAAAAGGAGTATATAAATACACTATTGAAGTACATACATTACAGGAGTTGTAACATCCTGAATTGGTGTTGTAACATTTGTACTATATGTATATGGTCAGTTATATTTTAGTTTGACGTAGTTACATAGCATCTCTTTGGAAGGTAACCATTTTATATAGTATTCTATGATAAACTGTCAATACCAAGTCATTGATACATGAATGTTGACTTTTGGAATATCTTTTACTCAGAACTAGAGCCTGTTTACTCATAGGCTGAATCACATCTCCTTTACTAAGTACACAACTTCCATGGTATGATATTTGGCTTAACCAATGCTCCTCTAGGGGGACCTGGGGGACTCAACGGGTTAAGTGTCCAATCCTTGATTTTTTTTTTTTTTTTTTAAATCTCCGGTCATGATTCTTTCCATGTCTCTTTGACCCTCCCCTGCTCATGTTCTGTCAAAATACAAAAAATAAGAAACTAATGCTCTTCTAATACGGGCAAAAATCACCTGGTCTCTTGTTAAATCCGGATAACGGAGGTATATACATAGCTTGCATCATGGAACCTCTTTGTTTGATAAACTATTTGAATGTTAATATTGGCTTTTCACCAAAATGTTCACTTGGAGATATTAAAGATTCTAACTTTTTTTGTATAAAGTGGGAAAAATGACTAAAAAAAAATTGGGGAAAGAGGCTAAAGTGATAGGGCACTTCTAGAAAACTTAATTGACCCTCATTGTTTCTATTATTTTCTCTGTTGGCTAACCAGGGAATTAAATCTTGCAACAGGAACGGGTAGGGATATTTTCTGGACTGCTGTGGCTGCTGCGGCTGCTGCAGGTTCATGGAACTTTCCAGCATTGTGGATACCCAGTCTTGATCCTGCAAAGCAGTCGGTGGTCAATGCTTCTCTAGCATGATCCTATTCTTTCCTACCATCTATAAGATGATACAGGAAGGTGATTATGATTTCCTGAGTTACTTCTTTGTCAGTCAAAACTGTGTGTCGGAATAGACCAGAGATTTAGGAGAGTGTCCATTATAGTGACAAATAGATCTCAAGGGAGGAATATGAACTGAGAGGTCCTGTCTTTGTCAAGTCATTCTCTTGTACTGTGGTAGGGGACAGCTTCCAAGCAGTGCTATAAAAGAAGTTTCTGTTGCCCCTCATCCCTGTATATTTTTTCCTCCTTTCTCTTTCAAGCCCCTCTTTGTCTAGTGCTCCTCACTTTTCAAGTGCTCCTTTTGAAAAAGTCTTCACATTTTCAGACAATGGAATCTAATTTCATATAGAGATATGCCTCATGTGAGCGTAGCATTGTCCTCACAACTTTCATTTATCATGTGAAGAAACCTTTCCTTTTTGGTGTTAGATATCATTATAAATTAAACTTTGTTAAAGGAAATTTGGAGAGTAGAACTATGCTTGAACTCCTTAACCCCAAAAAATACTTAAGAAAAGATTAATCAAAACATGACAAAAATTTTATTCAATTTAATGAACATAACAAATAATTCAGGGACCCCTTGATCACAAAGATAGCATTTGGAACAAAACTATCACATTATAGTTAGTAACACTTTAATGTTTATTTATCTTTGAGAGAGAGAGAGTGAGAGCATGGGAGGTGTAGAGAGACAGACACACACAGAATCCGAAGCAGGACCCAGGCTCTGAGCTGTCAGCAAGGAGCCCAAGGTGGGACTTGAGCCCCTGAACAGTGAGATCATGACCTGAGCCAAAGTCTGATGCTCAACCGACTGAGCCACCCAGGCACCCCTACAGTTAGTAACATTTTGTTAACAACCAATCTGTTCATGGTTTCTGCCCAAACCTCAGGGCTTTGTGCCTACCATAAAACAGAAATGGAACTAAAATACCTGGGGTGTGTGTGTGTGTGTGTGTGTGTGTGTGTGTGTGTACACTAAGTGGACACTAGTTTGTGCCAACATTTACTAGTCCAGCAGATCTTACCTAGGTGACTAAGCCTCATGAATGTCAAGATTCTGTCTCCCTGGCTGGTTCTCCCTCTTATGAACATTAACATAATTCTTCTATCCAACATCCCATGATGCCTGCATTGCTCAGTGACTGCATCTCTGATTCACCTGCATCAGAGCCAGGCCACATAGTTTCAAATTTAAACTATTTACTTCTCTAATGCCTCGAATCTTTCTCTCCTTTCTTAGAACATCCTCTTGTTTCTCTGTCAGATAAGCCCTGGTGTATATCTGTGTGAAATTAAAATATTTCTGAACAAGACCTGTCCCTGCTAGCTCAGGTCTCTTGCATTAAGTCCTGGGTTTGATTTACCATGTTCTCTATGCCACTTTCCTCTCATGTCCCTTGGTTATGATTAAGTCGATATTTTTTTGAAAAGTCTTAAGGACTTTTGTTCTTTTCTCAGTTGCCTACACAATATTCAGAATTTTGAACTTTCATGTTGATTAAAAACAACAGTGTGACTAATCTAGAGCTTTCCTTCTTCCTTTACTCCATGACCAGTAGCTGATGGAAGACCTAAAGGTACACTCTGGAAAGTGAACAGCGTGAAGCAGCTCACAACAAGAGATTTAACCTTCATGTTCTTGTATGGTTATTACACAGTTCTAAAGGTTGGATGGCCTGCTAACTAGAATCTTTTCAATTCATTTGGAACAATTCAATATAGAGCTATTAATATAATCTATACAACCTGTTACCCTAACTTCAGAAGATCAAGTTAAACAAACCTATGTATGTATTTGTATCATAAATTGTCACTACATTACCAATGAAATGGACCTAAATGTTAACAGATACCAATATCATTAACATGACTTCCTAAGACCATAGACATTGATTATTTTCATTGATTTATTTATTTTTTAGGTTATCTCGAGCATGTATGATTTGGGGTGCCTCGGTGGCTCAGTCAAGCGATCTACTTCAGTTTAGCTCATGATCTCAAGATTCTGTGTCTCCTCTCTCCCTGCCCCTCCCCTTCTGTGTTCTGTCTCTCTCAAAAAGAAACATTAAAAAACTTTAAAAGGGCATTATGATTTTATTCTTTAAAGAGCTTCTTTTCTTTGCTGTTTGGCCACTGTGGCATATTTCTGATTTTTAAACATGCTATGTGCAACATTATAATTTGAGAGGTTATACTTTAGTTCTTGAATGGCTTGAGTGGTTTGAGTGGCTTATGCAAGGTAAGGAGAGCAATCCCCCTTAAGGGTGAGAAATTGATGACTGTTAGGAGCTGTATTAATAGAAGTATTCCTTGGTTGGCTTCCCCATAAGGTCCCAGGGAAGATTTGTGATCCATCTAGAGAAACTGCAACCTCAGAGCAAGGGATCCTCTCCATGAACTATTTCCCATGCCCAAGATTGCACAGGAACAGTAGACCAAGCTGGGCTTAAAAGTCCCAAAACTAGACTACATTTGTGATCTTTTGGTGATTGTGAACTGATCACCAGAGAGGCTTTCCCGAAAAGTCTCTTCAGGTGAAGATCTGGGCTATGACATGGTTGTGACCAATGTAGCTGGAAGCCAGAATAAGGACAGATAATTCCCCCGTCATCTTGTATGATTAGAATCCCTTTTAGTTTGCTTTAAAGGGAGATAAAAAGTGACTTTTGTTCTGTCTGAATTTATAGTAGATGGTGTCTGTTCACGTCACTTGTTCCTTTCTACCCCAAAGCTTGAGTCTTTGTCTGGTTCCTAGCTCTTCACTTAGCTACATTGTGATCTCTACTTGTGTGTCCCTTTCTCAAACACTTTTGTTAGCCCTCTTTCCAAGCAAGGTCAGTTTTCTCTGTTGTAATCCATTGGCCCTCTGTATCTTCATTTGTGTCCCTTACCACAGTTTCTGTAAACAATAGTAACGTAATGCCTGCCTGGCCTTCCCCCTACAACAACAATGTGAGTTCCAGAGTGAGAAGGCTCAGTCCACACTGCTTATTCTTTCTCCATAAACCTAGAAGAAGTTGACAGTTGTACAGAGCAGGCACTCAATGCATACTGATTGAAAAGTGAATATAGAAGTGAATAACTTAAGTAAATTTGACTTGGAGATGAAGTCCTATCAAAATGATCTCATTGGGGGGCACCTGGGTGGCTCAGCCGGCTAAGCATCTGACTTCAGCTCAGGTCATGATCTCGAGGTTCCTGAGTTCGAGCCCCATATCGGGCTCTGTGCTGACAGCTCAGAGCCTGTGGAGCCTACTTCAGATCCTGTGTCTCCCTCTCTCTCTGCCCCTCCCCCACTCCTGCTCGCTCACTCGCTCGCTCTCTCTCTCTCTCTCTCTCTCTCTCAAAAAAAAAAAAAAGTTCAAAATGATCTTATTGGGGGATAGTGAAAAAAAAATGCCTGAGGCAAATTTCAAGACACTTGGGAAGTACTGGGTTGGCATGCAATACCTCCCAATTTCCCACCAATGTTTTTTGAGGGGGGAGGCTCTCTATTGTACATAGCGTATTCAAGTCCCACCTAGCCTACACACACATGCATGCACATACACACCTGCTGCTGCCACCATTATCTTGGGGTAAATATTGATAGTCACATAAAGAACAAAGACTTAAAACAGCATTGTAGGTGGTATTTGTTACTTATTTGTGTGACCATTTTTTAAATGTCTTGTCTACCTTATTGTAAATGAATGATGGGATTAGGTAGTAACTATGTAAGATAATCTAGAGACTGTCTATCTTGTTCACTGTTGAATCTCTACTAGCTGGTACATAGATGACCTCAATAAATGGAAATAAATCTGTGCATTAATGAATGTGCTAACAAAGTAGGTTGGATAAGCTAATACCAGTAGGGAAAACAATTAGTCGAACATCTACAGGAAAGCCACTTAACTTTCTGTTAAGACCATTAGCAGTGATCGCAAATTGATAACTTGATATTGTTATATAAATATATTTCTTGACTAAGTTATTAGTACTTTGAAAGAAAAACATGTTAAAGTTATATATTTTTGCATGGTGTCTAGCACACAGAGTGGAGTTAGTATTTTTGTTGAATCGCTATATTGATGGATGGTACATCTTAGTCCTTTTAGGGGCAGACTTGGATAAAACTGGGAGCGACCTCCTGGTTACTACCCTGCGGTACAACCTTCTATTGTATTTTCCATTGCTTCTTTTTCTCTTTTGCAGTTCTAATTTCTCACTGTTCCCGATGCCCTCAGGCCTTCTCTCCTAGGCATGCTCAGGGCTCTGCCATTGGTGTTGCTATAGCAACACACAAACTGTGGGTCTGGTACACAAGCTACCCTATTTATTCCTCACCCTTCCCAATGTACTTCCTTCCCATCCTGTATCACTGACCGTCAATCTCCAGTGAATCAGGAAAATAAGACCATATCATGGAAACATCTAAAAAATTTAGACAAGTTTTCCCTCCATATTTAGAAATTGTTCTAAAAGTCTCTAACAACTAGAAAGTTGTTACATTTTCTCCCCACATTTAATGTATATATTTTTTAAAAGGAACAAAGATGCTAAGGGCTAAATTTCAAACAGGAGGCAGGAAACTCAAGGTTGTTACAAGGAAAGGATGAATCATTCAGGGAATTAGCAACACGGAGCCTTCCCAGACTAAGCCCAACTCAGCTGCTGCCACCCCTCTAACAATTCCCTTCAGCACTTGGGTATTTTTGAACAGCTGAGGTTGGGCCTTTTACTTTTATAACTACAACAACAAATGATAGAAATATCTCTTCATTGTTTGTTAGTCCTGACTGAATTATAGATCCTCTGGGAAAGTGGAGACCATGTCGTCTATGTTTCATGAAATGTTTCAGTGAAAATTAGAGGAGAATCAGGCTTCTGGATAAGTGAAAAAATATTCTGGAAAACACCCATTCCGTTGACCAAACCTCTCATAAAATACAAATTCTACTGACTCATTCTGTTCCTCTGTTCATCTGCATAGGATGGAAAAACAGGGAAAGAAAAGTCCCCTGTGCATAGGTCTCTTCCCACTCTCCATTGTATTCCTCCAAGAGCTCACTTTGAAAGCTTAACTTGGCTATCAAGCTCTGGTCCTTTCCTCTGTTTTTGCAAACTCTTTAACTTCATTCCTCTGTTTTTGCAAACTCTTTAACTTCATTCTTCAGGTATCTTTCGATAGGTTTCTTAGCTCAGGCTTCTCTTTAACCTGAAGGTCAGAGAAACTAGGTTCCAACGTCATTGGTGACAGAAGAGGTAATACTGAATATTTCAATTCTTAACATTTTTGGTCTCTCTTGGTTCACAAGAGCAAAAGAGGACTTTGACACTATATTTGGGAACAGCTAATGATACTGGGGACTAGAAACAAGGTATAGAGCAAAAGCTACCTTCATCCTTGCCCTTCAAATGAAGAAATAAAGGAATGGATGAATAAATTAAACAACTTACATGTGATACGGTGTCCAGAATGATTTCAGCTGAGCTTTTAAGTTGGTAATCAACAACTTTATGAACCTGACCAGAAGATACTTCACCTTTAGTGTATGAGACCAAATATATGCTCGTCTGTTGTTAGAAAGATCTAACAAACCTGCATTAATTCCAAATTCCTTTACTTGAGTTGCCCCATTTGACAACAAAACAGCTTGCAAGAGTTTCTGTAGCTGTGTCTCTAGTTGCATTCCTCCCACTCTTTCCCTGGTATTTTCTAGGGTAAACCACCTCATGCTTCCCCTAAAAATGCTTTAATACATTGACCACTACAGGGTTTATCTCCATGGTCACTATTGGCAACATTAGTAAGGGATGACTGCTTAATCCTTCTGAAATCCTATACTGAATGACTGAATAGTTCTGATAGCCTAGGAAGAAATGGCATAGTTAACTGTTGTAGGAAGATATGCATCTTACGGTTATAATAAAAGTTAACTCTTGACAACTTTAATTCCCCTTCCCATTCCTATATGTAAAAAAGCAGGTTAAAGCATAAACATATTATACCATAAGTCTTGCCCAAATAAAAAAAAAATTCCTGCTTTGGTCCCAGGGTCTGAATGATAAAACAAGTGAACGGGTCCTGGAGCTGGTCTCACCAAGAAGAAGAAAAAGGGCAAGGGAAGAAGTGATATGAAACCTATATCCAATCTTATGTATAGCTATTTCTTGGTTGACATTATCCCTAATTCCTTCACAATATGGCCAAGAATCCTAATGGAATATCCTATTAACCAGTTTTCCTTTGAATTTTGATTTCTGTCCATTCTAAGGATGGTGATCATCATACTAAGTGATGCTATCAGCATTTAGACTTCAAGTTATAATCATTTCTAGTAAGAGCTCTATGGACAAATCTTTACCACTCATAAGGCTGACTATAAAAAAAAAGCACAGAAAAAAATGAGCAAAATTATCTTAAATTATGCATGAGTATAAGAACTTTCTCTTTGTTAAGGGATTTGGATTGTGTATTTTATTACTTCATCACCAGATGTAGTCAATTAGTTCAGCTGCTTTGAACATAGTTAGCCTAAAATAATATTTAGCCCTGTTTTTGTATACGGACTACTAGAGATTGAATGTTTGTGTTCCCACAAAATGCATACATTAAAACCCAATTTCCAGTGCATTGGTATTGGGAAGTAAGGATACAGGAGGTAATTAGGTTTGAGGGTGGACCCCTCCTGATGGGGTTAATACCCTTAGAAGAAGAGCCCAAAAGAGCTTGCTGCTTCTCTCCTCCTCCTGCCAGCACCTTGATCTTGGACTTCCCATCCTCTAGATCTGTGAGAAATACTTAAGCCACCTAACTTAGGGCGTTTGTTCTAGTAGCCTGTGCGGGAAGTCAAGAATTGGTACCAAGAAGTGGGATGCTGCTATAACAAATATCTAAAATTGTGGAAGCATCTTTGGAACTGGGTCATAATTAGAAGCTAGAAGAGTTTTGAGGTACATGCTAGACAAAACCACTAAGGGAATTTTAAAGATGATTCTGGTAAGGGATCAGAAAGAGGATAGCTATATAAAAGGCTTCCATCTTCTAGAACACCTAAATTATCACATACAGAACATTGGAGAAATAGAGAAAGACCATTCTGATACGCTCTCAGAATTAAGGAACATGTTATTGGACAATGGAGAAAAGGCAATCCTTGTTGTAAAGTGGCAAAGAACTTGGCTGAATGTTATTCGTGTCTTTGTGTTTTATAGAAAGCTGAACTTGTGAACACTGAAACTACATATTTAGTGGATGTGGTTGCTAAGAAAAGGTTTGAGGCTTGGGTCCTCCTGACTACTTGTAGTAAAATGCAAGAAGATAAACTGAATATGGAATTAAGTAAAAATAAACCATAACTTAAAGCCTTGGAAAATTCTCAATCCATATCACAAAAAATGTAGAAGCATATTTGGAAGAAAACATGAAGGATGTACTAGAAAGACCTTTTGATAAGGAGATCAGTGTGGGTGTCTATCACTGATTTAATCAGCAATCTAAACAGAATCCAGAATACCAGCAGAAATGCAGTCAGTTGTGGGTAAAGGAAACTAAAAACAAGATGGAATGAAGGCAGGCTGTGGATGTGAGCTTTCCTTTAAGAAAAAGGAAGAACCCCAAAGGTGATTCAGATCTCCCTGGGATTACTGTCTAGACTTCCAATGGAAGTAGTAGGGGCAGGCAACCCATTGGAGCCTCAAGAGCACAACCCCTGTCTCAACATGGGCAGTGTCTATGCAGAGAAGCAGGGATTGCATAGTACCCTGCTGACCTATGGGAGTGACATGGTCACCTCAGTGGATCCAAAAAGCAGAGAAATGAGCCAGAGAAGATTGTTGTAAAGCCTTAAGGTCTCATGGAGTTTGCCTGCTCAGATCCTATCACCTTATTCTTCATTTTTCTTTTTTTTTTTCCTTTTGGAATAAGAAAGTCTATTCTCTACTTGTCTCATCATCGTATTTTGAAAGCACATAACTTCTCTGGTTTCAAAGGTTCACAGCTGGAGAAGATTTTTTTTTTTTTTTTTTTTTTTTTTTGCCTTGTGATGAAGCCTATTTTTTCACCCTTATGTGATTCAGATGATATTTAGATGAGTTGTTGAACTTAAGACTTTAGGAGTTGATGATGCAAAAGTTAAGACTTTGGGGAGCTATGAGGGTGGAAAGAATGTATTCTATTTGTGAGGAGCACATTAATTTTGTTTGGCCAAGGAAAGAATTCTATGAACTGAATGTCCCTTCAAAATTCATATATCAAGGCCTAATCAACAACGTGTGTGATATCTGGAAGTGGAGGCCTTTCAGCGGTAACTATGTTATGAGGATGGAGCCCTCATAATGGGCTTTGTGCCCTTGTAAGAAGAGACAGGAGTGCTTGCTTTCACACCCTCCCCCCCCCACCCCTTTTCTCTCCTCCTCCTGTGAGGACACAGCACAATGCCCATCTACCAACCAGAAAGTAGGCTTTCACCAGACTCTAGATCTCTCAGCACCTTGATCTTAAATTTGCTAGTCTGCAGGACCATAAGGAAATAAATGTTTGTTGCCCAAGCCACTCAGTCTATGGAATGTTTTTTGAGGCAACCCAAACTAAGACACAGACCACGCACCTTATCCTGGACATAATTAGACATGAGAAAAGTAAATGTGACAGCCTAGGAGGTCTGCATTTCTCCATATCACAGAGGTAGTAATCCACAGGCAGAGATGGTGAGTAGCTACCCTCACACTTTCAAGGCAATAACATGGAATCACAAACTGGGATTTTTATATATAAATATAATATATATATATTATATATATGAAAAGACAAATTGAGTTAATATAGGTCATCGTACACATTTCAAAACTAAAACTGATGTTTGTAGTAGGACAGAAATTTACCTGTGGGTTCAAAAAAAAAGATAACTTCTCCAAAGTAAGAAAACAAAATTCCTAACACATCACTTAACTTAAAAAAAAAATCAGTGTTTTTCTTTATAGTTCCAATTCATGATGTATGAAAAGACATCAGTACATTTCTTCAGGCATCATCATTATCCTTATGCAGTAATCCAAAACTCAATCCATGAAAAATAAGTATGACTAATCTTGTAATCACACAGTTCTACCTTGTATTTTCCTTCTTAAAGTTTACAGGATGAAATGTGTCTACTTCCCTGTATATTTCCCACAGTTGATGGTTAAGAGTTTTGTGAATGTGGTCATAATGTCAGTTAACTAAAGGCTCATGGGAAAGTAAAGAGAAGTCTAAAATCTTAAGCTCTTTTGAGAGTAGAAGTTGACCCCATCTTAAAGATCATGGAAAAGTCAAATATGATCTTTCTTCATCTGTGGTACTTCTTTCTTCTCTGTCCCCTGCCCCCACCTGCCTTGAGCATCTCATTTAGACTTGGGGAAAGGGGTCCCCTACCCTAGGCCCTATGCTTGAGAGAAGTGTCCCTCACCATTTGTTATAAAGGATTAAAGTCCTATTTCTAATATTTTGTGGATAAATATTTTTATAAAATACATCAATTTCAAAGTGCAATAAACTTTTCCATGTGCTTATTCTCCATTTCCATACTTCTTAATATCTAGTTGACAAAAGTTTATGCACTGGAATTAAGGCATAAAGCAGATTTTGAATAGCACTGCTTAAGGAGATCCTCCATATTACAAATTTTAAAAAAAACTTGAAACATGTTAAAAAAATCACTTCTGTCATCAGGTCTAGCATT
Source organism: Herpailurus yagouaroundi (assembly GCF_014898765.1). Taxonomy (NCBI): domain Eukaryota; kingdom Metazoa; phylum Chordata; class Mammalia; order Carnivora; family Felidae; genus Herpailurus; species Herpailurus yagouaroundi. Next base: position 20,285,323 of record NW_024412391.1, read on the forward strand.
GAGTGGAAGCACCGTACAGCTCCTAACATCCACTTTCATGATGAATACTATTTAAGCCCAAGGGAAACCAGTGCTTTTCCTCACCTATGGACTCAAGTCCCAGAAAGGTGAGTGCATCTAAATACCGCATATTTGTGCCTTATCCTGCCAATATCAAAGACAGTCATTTAGAGTATGTGAGCAGAGGCATTATTTGCATAAGGGGAAATCACCTTGCAAACATTTTTCTTTTTCTGTTAGCATGACTGTAATAGATTCATGGATAATAAAGCATTATTTTTCAGGAATACCAAACATCAATTTTCTTGCTTTTCCTTTTGTTCAGCATGGTTCCCAGAGAGGTCTTTTTGTTGCATAGTGCAGGTGAGGAACATCTAATAAAATGTAACAATATTCCTCTTAAATCTACATATATAAATACCAATAATATAAGAAGGGTAAAGCATTAAGGCTGTTCTATATTTGGGCAACTAGATGGATATTTAATACTAAATAATGTATTTTAAAAAAGTCTTTATAAATCTACAAAGATTTTTTTTTTGGAACACTTCCAGATTTCTATGAAAATTATAATACAGAATGCTCATCCACACCCATATTCAGTTTCTCCGATTAACATATTATATTAGAATGGTATATTTGTTATAATTAGTAAACTGAGAAAACACATATTTTAGTTAATATTCAGAATTTTTTACTTTTTCCTTAATTTTTTTTTTCTAGTATCCCATCTAGAGTATAACACATTACAATTAATAGTCATGGCTCCTTTGGCACCTTTGCATTCTGACAGTTTCCAAGACTTTTTTTTTTTTAATGACCTTCAGTTTTGAAGATTACTGGCCAATTGTTTTATAGAATGTTACTCACTTTAGTTTTTCTGATTCCCTCATGATTATACTAATGTTCTGGATTTGGGGGAGGAAGACCTCAGAGATAGTGTCATTTGTATCCATCATATTGAGGGTACATGACTTACTGTTAACCTTAATTACCGGGCTTGAGGTATGCCAGGTTTATCTACTGTAAACTTAAGTCTTCCTTCCCTGTCCATATTGTACTCTTCAAAGGAAATATATGCAGTTCATACAAAAGGAGTCAAGAGTTCTATTTCAATTTGAAGAGGGGATACTACATGTATGTTATCTGGAATTTTTTGCAGATTTGTCTGTTCTCTCCATTTGTTCATAATGATAGATGATTGAATAGACTCCTGAATTTTATACTTAGAAGTATAACCCTGTCCACTCAAATGGTTCCAATCAGAAACTCTTTGAGTTGCCTTCTGGGTCTTTGACATATGCTCATCATGTATCTTTATTTTGTGTTTTGTTTTAGCATTTTCTTATTCTCTGGCACTGGAAAATGCCCCAAGCTCCTCTTCTAGTCTATGGACTTTTCCAAAGAACCCTGGTTTTTAAAACTTGAGAATAATAATAGAAACCAATAATTCTATGGTAAATGTGTTCATTGGTACAGGGATGTAGTTGCTTATAGGTTCCCTTAGATAATTAAGCAAGTAGTTATGTACATGAACTAACACATATATACACATATCTGTAAGTTTTCTATATGTAATCATCTATTATACCAAACATGAGTTCATATGAGGTCTCCAACTCTGATCCATTACTACATGGATCATTGTAGACTCCTCTTTCTTGCTTATCTGTAATCTTCTCCAACAGTGAGAAATCTGGCCCCTGCCATCTACTGAACTTCACTTATTCAGTATATAATAAGTATATGCTGAATAATGTATGCATTATTATACATGTTCAATATCATCAATTGCTTATCCATACCCTGGGAGGAAACAACTTTATCAACTAGAGTATGTTACTTATATTGAATTGCTTTCATCTATCATTATATACTTCATTTCCAACACTACTTAGGCTGGCCCATTTTCCCCTACCCTCTTCAATGAAGTCTTTTCATGAATTTGTAACATAGTTTGATTTTTATTACATTCTTCCTTCTGTCTTGGGATCCCCTAACCTCCTAAATGATTTTTAAGTTTTCATCTCTTAAGATTCATTCTCTGTGCAGTAAAGTGCTATGGATTGTGACCTATGCATTGTGTTATATGCTTCATTAACTCTCATACAAAATAGCTTCACCACCCTACACAGTATTTCACCTACTAAATCCTCTCCCACCTTACCCTGACAAACTCTCATACACCACTGATCTTCTTACCATAACTTGAGTTTTGCCTTTTCTAGAATTCCATATAACTAGAATCATCCAGTATTCAGCCTTTACAATTTCTTCCACATAGCACTATTCACTTAAGATTTTTCCCTGTATTTTCATAGCCAGATTGCTCATTTTTTACTGAATAATTATGTGTATGTACCATAGTGTGTCCATCTATTGGTAACCTCTTAGTTCCAGGTTTTTTGTGGTGGTATAGCTGCTGTAGGCTTTTTTGTACATACTGGCAGTGATGCAAGACTTGAATAAAATGGGAGCACAACTCCAAGGGAAACAGAAAAAAATATCTAGAAGGCTAAGGAACGGAGTAAAACTTCCAAGTTCTGGGGATACAGATGTTAGAGTTAATGTCAAATTTAGAGGGAATATTTCAACATTGCAGGCTTCTAGCAAAATCCTAGAAGGATTCCATTTTACGAATAATAGCCATACCCTAGAAAAACTTTTCCCGGAACTAAATGTAAAACCAAAACAAATACACCCTAGCAAAACATGAAGTCTCCACTTGATCAAGTGAAACACTAGTAGCTTAACTGCCTACTAGACAACATTGAATATTCAGAGGAAAACAAAAATTCAGAATCTGTACAAGAGTCTTTTGATGTCCAAAATACAACAAATTACATAAGCAGGAAAATCCATAGTCAAGAGGGATAAAAACTGAGGAAACAAAGGACTCAGACATTGGAATTGTGGAGGAAGGATGTAAAATGTTTCTATAGATAATGATGCAATAGATTATTGATGTAAAACCCTGAAGAATAAAATGGGAACTGAGATGTGAAATATTTGAAATAATTCACTTGAACTTGATCAGGAGATCAGACACAAAAATCTGTAGGGATTATATAAACTAAAGTCACAGAAAAAAGAAATCAGATGCAAACCCTCAATTGAAATGCTATGTTAAAATTCATTAATATTAAAGTGAATCATTATTTTATTTTAGACTTTATTCTGAGGGTTAATTTTTAAAATCAACTCTTATCTCCATGCTTCTTGGCCTAATATTAAGCAAGTAAGTAATTAGGAACTCAGAAGAAGGGATATAGAGAAGAGGGGGGAAAATATTTGAAAGGTAATGGATTGAAACTTTTAAATAATAAAAAAAATCAGTAATTCATTGATAATAAATTCCAAGCAGGGTAGTATGGTTCTCCACCCCCCCCCCCATTTGTTTATGATGGGAAGAGTAGTTTAGGAATAGTTTCTCTATTTGAAAGTCCAGATATACTCTTTATTCATACAGGTTACTGTTTGTTACCAGTTTTGCACAGACCAACAGAATATAGCAGTGAAATTTATTTCAAAAATTGCTATCATTCATTAAATCAAGTAAAATACATGTGTGCATGCCAAACACCCATATTTATAGTTAATCCTCAAGGAATCTTAGATGGATCACAGTTTTGATAGAGTTGACCATGCTGGTAACAGTTGATGAACATCTATTTCGCATATTACATGTATTATATACATTATTCTTACAAAGAGAAAATCTTAAGAAAATAAGAATACATTGGCTGTATCAAATTTGCATAAAAATCAACCTGCACAGTTTAACCCAATGTTATGGGCCAAATGTAATCATGGATGAGAAAATGCAGATATGAAGCTCCATGTGTAATTAAGGAAGTTTAGGGTTTGAATCCACATCTGAGTGTAAGTCCATATATTTCCAGGTCTATAAAGTACTAGAAATTATCAACTACTATTAGCATCCTCTAATTTAGGCATCTTCATCTACTAGAGAGACCTTCTAAATTTTAGTTAGGTCATATAATATCTTACTATAGGACCAAAGTAGAAAAGCCCAGGGAAAGGTTTGTGATCCCTTTAGAACCCTGTACACCTCCCTCAGGTAAATCAATGTTCACAAAAATACTTTTAACCAGTCATTCCCCAGTGGCCATTTATAGGACATTCAGAATATTAGACTCAAAGAAATTTATTTCAAAGTTATTCTATAACAGTAATTCACTCCAAATTACATTCCTTCTAAATCTTATATAAAGATACATGCTTAGACAGTAATGTCCGATTTTAAGCATAATTGAACTATATAAATTCAATGTGGACTGAAACTTAAAATAAATTTGTTCTTCAAGTTGTAAGTTGTAAATGCCAAATATGAAATACAGTATTACAACAAATATCATAAAAACTTTCTACAATATAGTGGTGTTTTATTCAGTCATTCCTAAAATTCGATTATTTTGAAAGCTACTTTTGCCTATAAGGCTTAGATTTATTGTTCAGCTCAGTGGTTGTTAAATTTCAGTACGTCGGAGGAGAAACTTTTAAAACTGAATTGTAGAAAGCAGATTCTGACATTTACAGCATAATTTGTATAGCCAAGAGTGTTGGTGGGGAGGTAGAAAAAAACCTCTCCATTTCTAGGCATGCATTTGTCATGGAAATCTATAGTTAAATCCTAGCCAATCTTCACAAAGTGGGCAGTACAAACAATGCATTTACGATTTGGTACATCATATGGTATCTCCCTAATTTTGAGTAATCCTGGGGAATTTTTTAAATATTTATTTTTGAGAGTGTGAATGTGAGTGTGGGAAGAACAGAGAGAGAGAGAGGACAGAAGGTCCAAAGTGGGCTCTGTACTGACAGCAGCAACCCCAACGTGGGGCTAGAACTCCTGGACTGTGAGATCATGATCTGAGCCAAAGTCGGATGCTCCACTGACTGAGCCACCCAGGCATCCTGATACTGGAGAATTTTTAACACAAGGATAGATTAATTCTGTTCAAACATAAAACTTGTCCTATAGGACTCCAGGGGTGGAATTTATGGTAAGATATTAATCAAAAAATGAACCACAAATGCTTGAAAATCATAGAGACCATAAAATGAAACAACTTCAGTTTTCTTAGTAGCTGGGGGGTAGTCCCCAGAGATATCCATGTCTTAATCCCTAGAATCCATAAATATGTTAGCCTATATGGCAAAGGGACATTAAGGTTGCAGGTAGAATTAGAGCTGCTGATCAATTTATGCTGAAATTATCCCAGATTATTTTATTGGGGCCAATATGAACACAATTTCCTTGTAAGTGGATGAGGGAGGCAGAAGAGTTGGAAAGATTTGAAGATGGTAGAAAGGGCTGCATATCCAGGAATGCAGGCTGACTCTAGAAGTTGGGGAATAAAAGGCAGGGAACAGATTCTCTGTTCCACAGAGCCTTCAAAGGATCACAGTCCTTCAACATCTTGATTTTTAGTCTAGCAAGACCCATTTGGGATTTCTGACCTCCAGAACTTTGAAGAGCAAATTTGAGTTATTTCAAATCCCTAAATTTGTGGCAATTGGTTAAAGCAGCAATTAAAACCTAATACGTTGGGTTTATAACTTTAAGTTCTTGAAGATTTGAATTTTATCTAATTTTTTCAAATAATTGACTCAATTGAAGTAAGAATATTTTACAGAACAGGACATTTTATGGCATTGGTTTGAGATTTCAAGCACTAATAAGTTGAAATAGTAAGCATGTATGATATTTTCTAAAGAAAAGATTACTGTGAGCAATTCTGGTATTTGGAAAGAGGTAAGGATTATGCCAAGGCTTTCCATTTCATTCCAATTATACAAAAACCACACAGAACTATTAATCATCAAACCTGTGAAAAGTTGGAATCAATAGGTAGTTTTATGTTTTGTACATATTGGGTAAGAAATATATTGCAATTAACTGAGCCGAAGATTTCCATCTGTAATTAACATTTTTAAATGTTTCTGCTACATCTAAATTGTGCTCATCAACTAATGTAACATCTGATGACTTATCAAAGTCTATGAAAACACTGCTAAACTCAGTTTTTATCTTAGAACAGTTGAGTTTTATTCAGAAAATGTTAGTTTTATTCCTATTTTTAGTCAAATGAAAAAATCTTCTTTCATCATTGAAATATCCTTGGTGTGTATATATAGGATATTCCTTAAAATCTTTAAGATATTTAAATTTTGTAAATAATTTTAATTAGACTAAGGTTTTGTCCTAAAAGCATTAAATACTTAATCATGAAAGGTGGCCAGGATTGTGCTATTTCAGAGTAACACACAGATGTCTAAGATCCCAGGTCTTTCCCTCTTTACTCCCCTTGAACCAATGTATTGGCACTTTTGTTGCAGTTTCCAATTTTAATGTTCTATAAGATTTATTAGAGATTTTGGGAGATTGACTCAGGAAGGAACGGCCATTACAACACAGTGTCTAGCATTTCATTCCAAAAATCTTCATTTTTGTTTTACATTCTTTTCAACCATCTCTTGATTCCTTTGCTTCATAGCTTTCTCTCCCCTTTTATTTATTTTTTTTTTAATTTTTTTTTCAACGTTTATTTATTTTTGGGATAGAGAGAGACAGAGCATGAACGGGGGAGGGGCAGAGAGAGAGGGAGACACAGAATTGGAAACAGGCTCCAGGCTCTGAGCCATCAGCCCAGAGCCCGACGCGGGGCTCGAACTCACGGAGTGCGAGATCGTGACCTGGCTGAAGTCGGACGCTTAACCGACTGCGCCACCCAGGCGCCCCTCTCTCCCCTTTTAAAATCTGATTCTATACGCACATCCTCTTACTCTGGAAAGATACCTGAGTTCTTGCTCTCCTTAGAAAACAGTTGATATTTATAAATAAGCTGTACACTGTCACCTTAATTTGTTTTTATTTTCTGTCACAGCTGGAAACTTTGAAATTGGTCTCCTTTAAAGGCTATTGCATTGGGAAAATATCTTTTTCTATCTACAGAGAATCCGTTAAATGCAAATCAAGTGATTTTTGAGTTTCAGACTTTTTATCTGTAAAGGAGATGAACGTAAAATGAGATGAAACATATAAAACATTGGGCATGTATCTAGTGAGCATAAACTGATGGTGTTAGGGAAGGAGGTATGTAATTAGACTACGTTATTTTGTTAGTACTGTTGAGAAATAAATTCCAAGGGCATAAAGGCTTGCATTCACTCCTTGTCATTTTGTGAGTAGTTGGTTGGGAGGTATGATACACAGATTAGCTTACATATAGGGCATGTATTCTTACACCTACTTATATGTACATATATTTCTTTGCACATGGAGTGGAGAACACATGCTGTACATATGTACAGAGACTAAATTGGATGTTAACAAGTCTGTTGCTGAAGGCTCTATAAGCCTTTTTAAGTCAATTAACTACATTGAACCGCAGACTTACGAGTTTTATTTTTTTATTTTTTTAAATTTTTTTGTAATCTTTATTTTTGAGAGAGAGACAGCGTGTGAGCAGGGGAGGAGCAGAGAGAGAGGGAGACACAGAATCGGAAGCAGGCTCCAGGCTCCGAGCTGTCAGAACAGAGCCGGACACGGGGCTCGAACTCATGAACCGTGAGATCATGACCTGAGCCGAAGTCGGATGCTTAACCGACTGAGCCACCCAGGTGCCCCTATCAGTTTTATTTTTTTATCAAAGCATAGTTGACACAATGTTACATTAATTCTAGGTATAGCATCGTGATTCAACAAATTCTATATATTATGCTCACCACAAATGTAGCTGAGATTTACCAGTTTCAAAATGGGAGGATTGACCATAGTTAGTCTTTCAGGGTTGTTTCCAGCTATAAGGCTCTGTAACACTTAGAGTACATGGCGTAATCCTGCCTTGGGGAATCTTTCTTACTGGGGAAGCAAATGATAAAGACTATCATGAAGTAGCATATGATTAAGTGTGATGCCTAAAAGAGCAAAATTGGAATTGTTATACTTGGAAAACTGGATTTTGTTTTAAGTGATAGACTTGGAGGGAAAATTCTTCTTGGCAAAATAGAAGAACGGCGTCTGGCATAAGCCTGCCATTTTAAAAGGATTGGTAGGACAGGCTTGGCTAAAAACAATTTTTGCTGGGAAGTTGTGGAAAATGAATTTCAGTTGGTATGGTAGGATCTGACTTGGGCTAGTCTGAAAGATGAGCAGAGAAATTTAGACTGACCTCTATAGGCAAGAGGAAGCTACTGAAAGTTGTGTAGTAAGGAATGCTATGATAACAATACAGTCAGTCTGGCAATAACATACAGAATCTACATTTGCAATGGGGCACCTGGGTGGCTCAGTTGGGTAAGCCGCCGACTTCAGCTCAGGTCATGATCTCACGTTTCAAGCCCCACATCCGGCTCTGTGCTGACAGAGTCAGGAGCCTGCCTCGGAGTTTGTGTCTCCCTCTCTCTCTGCCCCTCCCCCACTCGTACCCTGCCTGTCTCTCTCTCTCTCTCTCTCTCTCTCTCTCTCTCTCTCTCTCTCAAAAATAAATTAAAAAATACTAACCTGTAAGAATCTACATTTGCAGGAGAAAAGGAAGGAATGGAGGTGTTAAGGACCGCTAAGGTTTTTGGAGGATCTGCTGAATGTAAAGGATCATATTCTGTGTTGTAGGCAACACCAGCCTGTGATATGGTGTACCAGGAAGAGGAATCAGCATATGGTGTAGACACACTAAATTTGAAATAAGTTACAATTAAAACGAGGGCAGGGATAAAGAAAAATAAACGTAAGACAGTTTTTGAATTCTAACTATGACTTGGTATGTTACTAAAGGAAGAGCAATCAAATATAACATGGATACATGAAATTGGTGAAACTGGTGATGGCAATAATGATGAAAAAGAACTTGAGGGAAAGATTTTAGGAGAGAAGAAAATGAGTACATTTTTATAAGGTCTGTCAAAGGCAGTATTTTAGGAAAATGAAGGATCTTAAATTACCGATTCAAGATTCCAGTGTTAAATATTTATGTCTCACTGTATTTTGTACACTAGAAAAGACTACTTTTAAACTTAGTTACTATTCCTTGATAGTTCTTAAACACACACAAGTGGTTAATGCCAACATCCAAATCATAAAAAGGACATTTTTTTTCATTAATTACTAAGTATAAGTATTTGCTAAGCTCCTACATACCCAGGTTTGCTACCAGAGCCAAAAATTCTCATCAGCACATATTCTTTTTAAAAAAATTTTTTTTTCAATGTTTATTTATTTTTGGGACAGAGAGAGACAGAGCATGAACGGGGGAGGGGCAGAGAGAGAGGGAGACACAGAATCGGAAGCAGGCTCCAGGCTCTGAGCCATCAGCCCAGAGCCTGACGCGGGGCTCGAACTCACGGACCGCGAGATCGTGACCTGGCTGAAGTCGGACGCTTAACCGACTGCGCCACCCAGGCGCCCCACATCAGCACATATTCTAAGAAACACATTCTAAGAAAGGTGTAGATAGATTTCTTCTTAACTTCCCTCTCCTTGATTTTTTTCTAACTCCTGTGTTTACTTCTCAATAACCTAGTGCTCTCCAAAACAGTTCTTTCTTGACCTTTCTTAAATATTCCACTCTGCATTTTATCAACTCCAGTGGGAAAGAACCAGCAATATTTTTTAAAAATCTTTTTATAAAGACAAATAACAATTTTTTAAAATTCTTATCTTTTTCTTTTTTCTTTTTTTGAAAGAGAGTGAGCACAAGTTGGGGAGGGGCAGACAGAGGGGGACAGAGGATCTAAAATGGGTTCCATGCTGACAGCAGCAAGCCTGATGCGGGTCTCGAACTCCTGAACCATGAGATTATGACCTGAGCCAAAGTAAGATGCTCAACCTACTGAGTCACCCAGGTGCCCTGAAACCAGCAATATTTTACATAGAAATATGACCTTACCAATGTGCTGTATAATCAGAATTTCTACTCAGAAATTTCTACCTAAATTCTAGTCTCTTGCTGGCTTGAAAAGTTGATACTCAGGGCATTATGTGAAATTAAGCAACATTCATCGCCACATAGGTTTCTATTTTTTTTAATTTTTTTTAACGTTTATTCATTTTTGAGAGACCGAGAACGCAAGCACGGGTGGGGCAGGGAGAGAGGGAGACACAGAATCTAGACCCCTCTCCAGGCTCTGAGCTGTCAGCACAGAGCCCAGTGCAGGGCTTGAACTCACAAACCATGAGACCATGACCCGAGCTGAAGTCGGATGCTTAACTGACTGAGCCACCCAGGTACCCCTCCACATGTCTTTCACTTACTATAGGCAGGCAGAATCCTTAACAATCATGGTATTCTTGGGAATCTCTTTATCATATGGTCCATTATTGGTATGGAATCTGACAGCCCCATGGGCAAGAACCTGGAACTTCCCCATGAGACAGCATCATCACATGCAGATAAATTTAATGGATTTGGAGTTCCATGAAAACGTCAAAATGAAAAACAAGGCAATGGATCTCCTGAGAGAATGTTGCCACACGAGATGAGGGGGGAAAAAAGCTAGTCGGGTAGATTTTTCTCAGAAGAAGCTCCCAGGGGCTGACCCATTCCTTTTCACATCACCAAATAATGAAAATGCTTCCCTCTGGCAAGAGATAGAATCCTGTACAGGGGATCTGGTGGCAAATGGAGAGGCAATCCTGACTGTGACAGCAGAGAGGACAGAGTCCAGTGCTTCGGCGTTTGCTTCAGGCGACCATCAGCCAAAGAGTATGGACTGTAGGAGGGATTAGTATTAGTCTTGACAGAGGCCTCTGGATGGTCACCTGCAGGATATCATCAATGTTTAAGAAGAAGTTAATGGAACAATAAGTGACAGCAGAGCAGAGGAGCCACAGAACTGCCAGAGTAAATGGTTGGTGGGAAAACAGCCCTTTTGGTATTTACAGAAAGTCCTAACAAGAAAACAGTTCTGCTCTCAGCAAATGGGTGACTCTTGATTGTCTTGAAGAACAACCTGTTGAGATGACTTCCCCCTCCCTGTGTGGGGGCTGAGCTAATGCTTCACAACTGTTGCCCCTCCTACTTGAACACTTAAACCTACGTTGCGTACTTTATTCCTTCTGATCCTATCCAGAAACCCAACTACCGTCTATATATCCACGCCTAAAAACATTCAGACACTCAGAAAACCTACCTTTACTTTTTATTAAAACCAGAATACCGGCACTTTACAACTCGGTCTGAGGTTAGAGTAGTGTGACTATAACATAATTAAATTGGGTTTATTAAGTCCTATGAGGACATTAATCTTACTCCTTTAGAGTCCTGGCATATGATTAGCAGACTTTTTCTGGGTTCGTCTGCTACAGTGTCCTTCTGTTAAATATCAACCATAGCTCATGTTTGCCTTGTCTGTGTGTTTTTATTACTACAACTATCAGGGCTGTAAGTTACAAATGCACATTCGTTTGTGCGGCTTTCATTTTGAATAAAAATGCTTAGCTTAAGTCAATGAAACACTAATAGTTGCAATAAAATTTTACATTAATTGAATGCTGCGATGGCCATCTTTAAGCCGTTTAAGGAATCCTCATTTGCTATTGTTTGTATTAATTGCTTGTTCCTGAAACACTAAATTTCTTCAGAAATTGTGGCTATGTGATGGATGTAGTTTTCATCATGTAAAGCTGAGTTTTCACGTTACAGGACTGAGACTGGGAGAAGGTAACAAATGATGATTTATATCATTTTGTATTCTATTTTTGAACTGCTTTCTTTCCTAAAAGCAAGACTTCCTAAAAGCAAGATTTATACTCCTTTCTCCAACTGAGGTAGCAGATAAACGTTATCTAAAAATAAACTCCTACCTTGAGGTGAAACAGACTTTCTACACACACACACACACACACACACACACACACACACACACACACAGGTTTTTTCGGGCAACATAATCTGTTCTAGTTATGGTCATTTTAGTAACAAAGACTGTGCAACTAGCTCCACAAAAAAGAAGGGGAAATATATTTTCTTATAAAGATAGCAGGCAACTGTATCCAAAGAGAAGCGACATAGTCTTATAGGGATTGAAACTAAGTAGTAGGGAATCAAAGGTTCACTTTTCATTTCTTAGGAGCTGCATGATCTCCCTGATCTCATCATGTATGCCCCTTGCTCTTTTGTCTTTTTCCTTAATTTATTATTTCTATTCTTCAATAGTCTCAGCTTGTGGGTAACTTTGGCTTGTTAGGGCACCAATCTCACTCCTGACTCTGTTTCATAAATATTCTGTTTTTTCCCCAGATGTGACCTCATAAACTATCTGTCTCAAAATCCCTAGATAACTGATGCTTGCTTCTGGTTTTTAATTCAAGTTCCCAATGAAGCCATCTAATTGACTCATTTTTTTTTTTAAGCCAGACCACAGAAGATTTTTCTTAGGTCAGGTGTACACACTTGAGGGGTGCTGAAGTGGCAAGGAGTCTTTTGATCTGAAAACCTCTTAGCAGGTGTTGGGGGTGGAGTTCTCTGAAAAAGGTATCAGCAGAACTGACATCTGAAAATGTAACCTCCAACAAAACCGCTGGTTTCCACATTAGCCCATTTTCCCCGCCACGGATGAGGGCAAAGTGATGCAGTAGGAAAAGCACCTGGTTTGGTGATCTACAGACCTAATGTTCCTGGGGCCAAATTATTTATACATTGAAGTGACAATACCGTGTCAGTGATGAATAATATGTGAAAAATTTTTTTTAATATGTGAAAATCTTAGCATGATTTTGGATCACCTTTTAAGTACTCAATGGAAAGTAATTTTCTTTTCCTTCTGTTTCCTAAAATTCTAAATTAGGGAAAATAACTTTGGCAACTCATATTTTACCCCTTAAAAGAAAAAGTAAGAGTTAAAAAAAAATAGGTATGTGATTAGTTTTTCTAGATTTTAGCACACATTTTTAATGTAGCTGTACCATGTTTATAACTTCTTAAAATTCTCTATGGCTTTAATATGTTCCATTTCCATACTGGTTTGTATAAGTATTTTCATGAACTAGTCCTATGTAATTTTACAACAACTCTGAGGAAAAGCAGTATTGTCATATTATAAATGAGCAAACTAAATCTCATCTTATTTTAATGTTTATTTTTGAGAGAGAGAGCGAGTGGGAGAGGGGCAGAGAGAGAGAGGGAGACAAAGAATCTGAAGCAGGCTCTAGGCTCTGAGCTGTCAGCACAGAGCCTGACACAGGGCTCGACTCACAAACTGTGAGATCATGACGTGAGCCAAAGTCATACACTTAACTGACTGAGCCACCAAGGCGCCCTATAACTCATTTTAAATATATGACCCAGGGGCACCTGAGTGGCTCAGTTGGTTAAGAATTCAACTAGGGGCACCTGGGTGGCGCAGTCGGTTAAGCGTCCGACTTCAGCCAGGTCACGATCTCGCGGTCCGTGAGTTCAAGCCCCGCGTCAGTCTCTGGGCTGATGGCTCGGAGCCTGGAGCCTGTTTCCGATTCTGTGTCTCCCTCTCTCTCTGCCCCTCCCCCGTTCATGCTCTGTCTCTGTCTGTCCCAAAAATAAATAAAAATGTTGAAAAAAAAATTTAAATTTTGACCTGTCTACTCTGGTGAATGAATTTTTGTGAGTCAGAAAAGGAAGCAAGAAGGCCAGCTCAGACTATTGGGTCATGGTGATGAGAGGTGTAGTGGTGGGCTTGTAGCTGGAGAGATGAGTTATTAAGGATATATTTAAAGTTAGATAGGGAAGACTGGGTGGGAGAGTATGGGAAATAGAAAAATCAAGAGCTTATGCTCAGATGACAGTTTAGATACTGCCTGTTTGTCATGCCATGTACTGACATGGAGAAGACCATTTGTCTTGCATAGGATTTCCATGCAGAGAAACGTTTTCTCAGTGATTCTCCAGAAGTTAGTTTTTCTGCATCCAAAATTTTATTTCAAGTTTTATTTTGAAAGAGAGTGAGAGGGGCGCCTGGGTGGCACAGTCGGTTAAGCGTCCAACTTCAGCCAGGTCACGATCTCGCGGTCCGTGAGTTCGAGCCCCGCGTCGGGCTCTGGGCTGACAGCTCAGAGCCTGGAGCCTGTTTCCGATTCTGTGTCTCCCTCTCTCTCTGCCCCTCCCCCGTTCATGCTCTGTCTCTCTCTGTCCCAAAAATAAATAAACGTTGAAAAAAAAATTTAAAAAAGAAAGAGAGTGAGAGAGCACATCGAGGAGTGGAGGGAGGGCAGAACAAGGGGGAGAGAGAGAATTTCAAGCAGGCTCTACACTGACAGCATGGAGCCGGATGCGGGGCTCAATCCTTAGAAACTGTGACATCATGACCTGAGCTCAAACCAAGAGCTGGATGCTTAATTGACTGAGCCACCCAGGCACTCCTGCATCCAAAGTTTTAAAAATAAGTTGAGAAATTGGGAACATGAGTTTTAAAAGTGTTATAATTCTCTTGAAAGAGTTAAAGCCTGACAATCAATGTAGAGATATTCCTGTTTGAAGGAAACAACTGATGTCCAGTTGAAAGCAAGAACAGGAAATGCTAATGTTCAGAGTCAAAGGTTAAAACTGACATTTCTGAAAACAAGCGCACAGATGCTTCAGAGAGAATCGGTGACGGCTCCAACAAACAGTTTTGATCATAGCTGCTTCTGTGTTATATGTTCGTAGTGTTCCTGTCTTCTGCCCTTGGTGACTCATTTCTGCTAAGATATTAGTAAGTTTACATGCATGGTATACTTTATACAAATCTTTTAACAGTGTTTCAAGAAGTAACACATTTTAGAAATAGTACTTTTAACCTTGATAGGAGATCTAAATATTATTTGAAAAGTAGCCAATGTTGCTAGTGTCTTCCAGTTTGTGAATATTTGCTATAAGGCTAAAATTTCTGTAAATGCTACTTAAAATATTTTAAAGAAGTAAGCATTTTATTATCACAAAGAGTAAAGAACATGAAGAATGCTAGAAGTGGTTTATGAATAACCTATGATTGAGAGAATTCTCACTTCTTCTTCCCACACCCCAAAGATTGATATCTGTTGGGAATGTAGAATCACATGTATTTCAAGTAACCCCTACCATTTTCTTGCCTCAACAGTACCGAGCAGTACTCAGTTGATTTTTCTGTCCCCTCTGCCTTCATTTCTCATCTGTAGCTACTTTTCTCTTTGCCAATTGACAGAGCTATTTCTATCATCACTAACACTGATCTTGTTTCAAAAGATGCTATAACCTTTTCCAGAGGGGAAGAGAAAGGACCTCATTCTCTCACAGGGATAAATTTGCTTATAGCACCTCTAGAAATTTCTCATTTATTATGCACTTTATCTTAGAAGCCCCTTGAGCTGCTAGGACTGCACTCTTTTGTGCTATATAAACCACTTCCTTCTTGTCCTTGTCCCAGACTGGATGTCACAGACACTCAGAGCTTGTTTAGGAATAAATGGGTTTAGCCATTTTCTCACTGGTAAGGTTCAGTGGTTTCTCATGCCAGTCGGACCTCCCTTGTGGACAACATCTTCTGTTTAGACAAGTCCTGAAATGCCAGATTTCATAGCTTTGTTTGTGTCCTTAGTATGGAACTCTCATCTATGTTGGAAAAATGATGATCAGTCTTCTTTTACTAAGGCCATGTGTGTTAAAAATTGCTTGCAAGTCATTTTTTATTGAAATTATTATTGAATCTCTTGAAGAAAATAAACCTAACAATTTTTATGTAAATCTAACCATAGATGAAGCAGAAGAATGCCAATGATGAAATTAGTATTCCTTTTTAACTCATTATATGTTAAAATAGCCACACAAACACAAGCATTCAGTCTTTAATCTGTTAAAATTCAAAAAGTATATTCATGTGCATTATCTCCTTTCATTCTCAGAGGGGGGAAAACCCAGAAGGCAGTACTATTATAATTCCCAGTCTTCAGATGTTGAAACTGAAGTTCAGAGCCAAAACAACTTGATCAAGTTTGTACAACAGATCCCTGGCGGTGAAGGGGCTCTAGTTAATTCAATGCAGTCTTGGGGCACCTGGGTGGCTCAGTCGGTTGAGCGTCCGACTTCGGTTCAGGTCAGGATCTTGCAGTTTGTGAGTTCGAGCCCCACGTCGGGCTCTGTGCTGACAGCTCAGAGCCTGGGGCCTGTTGCAGATTCTGTGTCTCCCTCTCTCTGCCCCTTCCCTGCTCTGTCTCTCAAAAATGAATAAACGTTAAAAAAAAATTTTTTTTTTACTTCAATGCAATCTAACATTTAATAACTTCACTATAAGTATCAGCATTTAATGGTACCCTGATAGGTACTGGAAATACCAAGATAAATAAGATGAACCTAAATCTCCTGTAATCTTAACTATTTTTCATAGTTTTCTGTTTTTTTCTGTGCTGAGAAGTAAAGGTCAAACCATGTGATGTGGGGAAAACACAGTTGGGTCTATTGCCATCACTCTTACTGGTTTCTGGACCAGTACCTGATGCTCAAGGGCATCCTGGATCCTGAAGGCCAGCCTAATCCATGGGAGGGCTGCATCCCCTCAGCCAATTCTTGACAATGACCATTACAGTGGTCCTCATTTTGTTAGAAGAAATGTGCCAGGTTATTCTTTCCTCACGTTTCATTATCCTCTCTGGTAGCAGTTTCATACTGATGGACTGACTGATTTGTGTATTTTTCCCATTAATCTTTTTTGATGTATATGTGCATGTAGGCTGTGTTTGAAATTATACCAAAAGCCAGATTCAAAGGAATGGAGCTTTTCTGAGGCTCATGGCCTGATGTTATTCATTACTGCCATAGATGTTGGTTATTTTACTGTGCACCCCCTTTGAATATAAAATAAACTGACACCTTTTTTTCAAATAATCTCTTGATTTATATTCCATGGCAGAGATGTTTTCTGTGTACTCATAGTGAAATTCTAGATATTTGTCTATTTATGACAGATACTTGTGGAATTTGGATCGAATGACATTTAGCAATTGAATTATCCCATTAGAATGATAATATCACAGTGTTTTATATTTCCATTTTTTGTCCATTTAGGTAAAGCTTTGAAAAGCAATAACAGGTGATTTCAGAGAAGAGAGAAGTCAAGGATGTATGCCCTGTCTCTATCACTGCTAGGCTTCAGTTGGCAATATTTGTGCCCTTCTACTGAAGTCCATAGCTCCTGTTGGGCAATCCTCTCCTAAAGCTTTTATTCCTCAGTTTCTGGTAATTCTTTCTCTTTACCAACTCAAACAAAATGGAGACAAGGTCTTCAAACTGGAATTGCCTTCAGGATACCAACATCCTTTCTTGGTTTCCTTTGCTAATCTGTTGTATGTAGTCCCTTCAGTAAGTTGTCAGATCGTCTTTGTTGAACATGCCATCTATTTCCTGAACAATACAGGCCCCTACTCATCTTGTGTTTCTGTGGAAATAGAAGCACAAAAGGATTGATATTGGAGTTCTAGAATGATAGCCTATTAGCATTGGAAAGGAGTTTCACACACATATGCATGATGAAAAGGAGACTCAGATAGAAGGTATTCTGTCCAAGTCATACAGCAAATTAGCTGAATAGAGGAGACATAGCCAAAGTCTTCCAAGTCAAAGTTTTTTGTTTGTTTTTTAACCTTAACATCTATATTTGATCATCCAGAATCTAAATAGGAGATGAGTTCACAGGGATATGAATTTCCCATGTCTTATGTTTTTAAATGTATTTTTTGAGGAAGATTCATATAAACAGTGAAAATATAAATAAGATAGAAGGAAGACCAACATTTGAGGAATATATTATAAGAACACTGATAACTGAATTTTAAAATTTCAGTCATTAGAAATATTCACTCCCACCAGACTGGGAATTAGAAGGCAAGGGATTCCAGCTGATACAACCCATATGCATCAATTTTCTGGGGCACATGGCAGGGGTAAGAAGTGGGGAGAAAGGATCTGAATAATATATAAGGAATATTCAGCTCCAGGTTATCCTACTGAAAGATGGAAGGGAAAGCTGGATACAGTGATGAAACAATGCTCTGTGGCAAATCTTCCTCTTATGGATTTCAGCTGACATGTCCACAATGACTATAACATCTGGAACCTTATCAGGAGAAGCTATTCTTCAGAGAATGGAGAGGGTGGTGAAAAGGGGGAGTGGAAATAATTTATTAAATCTTTCCAAAATCCTTCATTTTATATATAATCCATCACTTCCCACTTGGTAAGAACAAATACTCTGAAGATTGCTATCATAATGGAAATATTTTACTTTCCCTGTGTTTTCCCCTTATAATGAAGTGAATGTAAAAACGATCAGAACAGGATAATTTTGTAATGAAGAAAAAACTCCATGGGGCATACTTTCCCATCTGTAATTATTTCACAAATGTCTGTTTTGCATGAAAAACAACACAGTTGTAAGGCATGCAAAGCTGTGGTAATGACCAGCTATATTTCCATAAAAGCAGATGCCAAGAAAGCACAGTAAGGAAGTAAAACCAAATTGAGCTTATGATGAACACTGAAACCGGACTGTCTACTTTAGAAACAAATGAGCATATTGTGTAAAATAAATGAATAAATATGCACATAGTTAACCATAGCTTATACCAGAGAGCTAATTCTCCAGAAATTTCTTTATTTCTATGTTTAAGTTTGTTGGCTTAACTAGAAAATGCTGTTATTTTAAATATAGATGCCTCAGAAGATCTTTTATGATAGGGTTTTCAATATACTCAAAATTGAGTGTATACTATAATGCTTGTAGAGTTGTAAGAGATGCCTTAACTGTTAATTTTGGGAGAAGCAATATGTGGTTTCAAATCAAGTGGGTGAGCAAAATGAAGATTGGAAGAAATTGATTACCTCTCGCATTTCTTTATTTCCCAGACAACATTCATTGCTCTGCTGCCGTACTTACTCTAGCTAAAAGTCATCTGATCTCTAAAACAACCTTTCTTTATGTTGTGAAATAAGCAGGAATTGAAATTTGGTTAACCCTCTGCCGAACTAGGGTGGCTGGTGGCAAGTAGCATTCAATATGGTATAGGAATTCTGTTCAGGACAGAGGATTTCATAAAGAATACCAACCAGCACCTCACTGCGTTACATACCTGGGTTTGTGCGAGAACCCCGCTTGCGGTCGCCTTAGATTTCATCTGAGGAAATACAGTGATGTTTTGCTGTTAATAACACGTTAGAGTTGTTAGCATTCCTACCTTCATAGAATCCCTTCATATTCATAATTTAATTTTACGCTTGTAAAATAAGTAGGGTGGAGTTTATTTCATTCATTTGAAAGAAGCAAAGTCATGGATATGTTCCTAAGAGGTAAGACTCTTTACCCAATGATTCTGACTTGATTCCAGGTAGTTGTTCATCCCTTTACATCTTCTTCTCCTCAACCTTCTTTTATGCTCAACCTGTGAACGTAATGATGTATATAGCATTTTATATATGAGGAAAATGAGGCTCAGAGAAGGAAGGTCATTTTCCCAGTCACACTAAGCCTGGGAACCCACACATGGGCCTGGTTCCCTCATGGATTCCTTTATTCAATGTCACACAAAATATTAACAGTAGCAAAAACACCTTTCCTTTGATAACCAGAATAAAACCACAAAACATGGGTACAAAAAGCAGTATTATCCATATGGTAATTACTCACTTTATATTTTCCCCGAATTCCTGGTATCTTATGGCTTTCTCTTAATGCCTCTGACTTTCCAAACTTTAAGATTTCCAACTATCCATATTTAAATTAAGTAAGACCTGTAACAGTACTCTGCTCTTTTTTATGTGTTTGGATTAGAAAAAAGAAAATCCAATGGTAAGAATTTTTAAAACATTATTCAAAAAGATCCCTTCTGAATTTTATCACAGAAACCAATTGTTAGCTACTATTAATATGCTAAATATCCTATTCTAATCAATTGCAGAAAACTGAGACTTTGGGTAACTTATTTATGAAATCTGCTTTAGATTTATTATAACATGGTCTCTAGCCCCATCATATCTCTTAAAACAGATTTCTATATTTAAAAAGAATTATGTTAACTACAAAAAGGCAAATCCTTTTTCCTAACCCAAAAACCCATTGCAGAACTCTTGCATGCCATTAAGACACTATATTTTATTGGCTTCTTAGAATCACATTTGTTACTCTTTCATGCATCGAAAGACTAAGAATTACTGGCAATGGAATATTTGAAGAAAAACATATTCTATGCAAACCATTGATGTAGACCTTGTGTGCAAATTATATATTGGAACTAAATCATATATATATATATATATATATTAGTATTGGTTAATGTGATTTCCAGTGTATAACTTGTTATAAAATTCATTATCCCATAAAATGCTTAATAATAATATAAAAATTAATAACTCTATTTCAAATATCAGACATAATTGTACCAGATTGGTTTTTTTTTTCCTGATCACAGATCTAGAAAATCCTTCTGTTTCCATTAGTTAGGTATGTCCATGGAATTTGGGTAAAGGTAATGTACTCTTCTTCTAGGACTAGCCCCCCAAAACCACCTCTAAAATGGTCTTCCCCAATTTTTTTGCTTGAGCAGTAGACTTCATGGTCCTAGTGGAGGATGATGATGTAAGATAGGGAGCTTGGGTCTCTTAATCATGGTGTGTGAGGGCATCTGCTATCACATGAATTACGTTGTTGGTGAGTGTGACAAACTGTATTGCATTCACTGCTGTGATTTTGGAGTATATGCTTTAGAAGTTCCGTTACTTCTTCCAAATATATTCTCAAAGTTCCAAATAATTGGGTTCTACCCAATATGTTGGTATATTTTCATATTCTATTCTCTAATTGTGCTGCATACAAGTATACTTCTAATTTAAAAGTCATATTGAATACTTACAACAGTGTTCCGTCTGGTTATGTGACATCTTCATGTTCAGTAGCAAAAAAGGAAGCGGTTTATGCAATCATCTATATACAGGCTATCTTCTTACATTTTCATCTACTATTCAAATGACAGAATACTAACTCCAGTTCTTGCCACACTAACTGCCATTTCTTTAAAACACTTGCTTGACCAAACAATTGTATTTATAGATCACCTAGAAGATTTTACCTGAAAAATAGGATGTGTCTCTTTCTGTTCAGTCTCGTGTTTTACAGAATCTTTCATTCTCTTACGTTACAATATTCCATACTTGATATACTCAGCTCTTACAGCTATGGATCCTACTTCTAAATAACATTGTGGTAGTTCTTGAAGTATCTTGAGACTTCCAGTTTAAAAAGGAAAAAAAAACTTGTTTTCTATATTGATCTCCTATTTTGATTTGTCTTCTATCTGGCCTTTCTAAGTGATAAAGATTTGAATGCATTAATGACATTTTCCTGTTAATATAATGGCAATGCTGGTTTTCAATTAATACTTTCTTATGGATTTTCACTAGCTTTCCTCTCTGAGACCGATGACACTAAGCTTTGAGTTTTGTACTTATTTAACAGAAGCCTATGAATTTTAGTCCTCTTCAAAATGTGCCTTAAAATTTTGGCCAGAAGACCAAACACGGCAATGGTTCATTGTGATAATTCTCATTATTTTGGAATGTAATAATTATAAAACTGTGTATCTGTATATACAGTATACACTGTATATTTTATACTTTCCTCCTTTTCTAATTATGCCAACCTGTTTGGACTGTTGGATGCACATATTCTAGGGAATAGCTTCTAAGAGAGGAAAAAAGCATCTCACACAGTACTGCAAGCAGGTTGAAAAAGGGTAATATGAACATGTTTTGGGTTTTCTCTCTCTCTCTCTTCTGGCCATACTGATTCCACTATCTAGGAGTTCAGTACAGTCTGAGCACCAGCTTCTGGGCCGGCAGTATGTTGGAGTTAAAGCTCATCTACGAAGGCTTACCTACAGGAGAAAGTATGTTTGGAGCATCAGTTGTGACAAATCAGCTCACTATTAGTCTCTCAAAGATATCCTTAGATAGACCTCAGATTTGTTACTTTATGCATTTGGGATACTTGGAATGAAGAACTTAGGTCCTCACATATTTCAGATAGTTCAAAAGAACTCTCTGGTTACCACATTAAAAATGGAGATGGGGGCGCCTGGGTGGCGCAGTCGGTTAAGCGTCCGACTTCAGCCAGGTCACGATCTCGCGGTCCGTGAGTTCGAGCCCCGCGTCAGGCTCTGGGCTGATGGCTCAGAGCCTGGAGCCTGCTTCCGATTCTGTGTCTCCCTCCCTCTCTGCCCCTCCCCCGTTCATGCTCTGTCTCTCTCTGTCCCCCAAAAAATAAATAAACGTTGAAAAAAAAATTAAAAAAAAAATGGAGATGGATAAGTATGGAGTTTGGGCATTGGTGGACCCAGCCAAAATGTGAACACACTGGGAACTGGAAACAGGGAAGACAGGTATGATGCCTAAATGCATTAGAAGTGAGATCCAAGCAATAATCTTCTTGGATAGTGCCTGACATGGGCAATATGGAACTCTGAAGAGTGATTCTAAATGTCAGCCTGAAGGCAAGAGCCAGGGTATCCGCCTTCACATCATTTGGAAATCATTTTAATAAGGATTCCCTGCCCTCACTACCAGAGATTTTTATTCACTATGTATGGACTAGGGAGACAGAATCTGCATTTTAATAAAAATGTAATGACTGGTCTAAAGAGCTGGAAAGCATGTTTGCTAAGCATATCATCCATATAAAAGAATAGGACTGTGATGGACAGGATACCCCCTAACCATTTATGTTGCCAAAGTGATAAAATGTGTCCCAGGAAAACAGAATTTTGGATGTGGTGTTTTAATAGTTGATTTTGCTTCATATCTATATACTAAAGGAATCAGTTTTAGAAATGATACAAAGAGTTAAGAAATGTTGACGCATATGATGCCCCTATATGTACTCCTATTTGTCTTACTTTTAGCTTTAATAACCGTTAGATAAAACAGTATTTTGCTTTACGGTTTAAATTATTAAATGTTAACAGACCGATGAAATAAGGAATTGGGAGTCAGGATTTTGTTCACTTATCTCTTAGTGGATGATATGAATCTGACAGACCATGGCATTTTTTGGTCTCATTGATTCTCTCTTTAAAGATTTCTCAGTTGCCTTAATTCCTAAGCTCTATTGCTTTCTTCTTGCAATGACATTTAGTTTCGCAAGTGGAAAGTTTTTACTTTGTTATAAATGTTCCATTATTTGCTTGACTATGTTGTAAGTTTTATTAGTTAGGTTGTTTTATTAAGTCTTAATTCTCATGATGGATCTTTTGGAAGCTTTTAGACTTTTGCTTCTGTCTCCTACCCCACCCCCTTTTCCTTATTTTCTGCTTTCTCTTTCCTTCCTGCTCATTTAAAAAAAAAAAAAAAAACTTTTAATGTTTGTTTATTTTTGAAAGGGACCAAGCATGAGCATGGGAGAGGCAGACAGAGAGGGAGACACAGACTCCAAAGCAGGCTCTAGGCTCTGAGCTGTCAACACCGAGCCTGACGCAGGACTTGAACTCATAAGCCTTCAAGCCATGAGATCATGACCTAAGCTGAAGTCAGCCACTCAACCAACTGAGCCACCCAGGAGCCCTGCTTTCTGGTCATTTTTTTTCCTCTTTATTACTACTTACCATGTATAACAAATTGCCTTTAAACTTGATATACAACAATGAATGAAGATGCCCCTTAAGGCTCTTATTCTCAAGTGAGTAAGATAAAATAGTTGCATAAAAAATTATTAGATGAAGGAGTTTATAATAAATGTGTAATAGGCCCAGCCTTAGCTGGAATCAGTATATGGTTGGGCTTATAAAAGAAATATTTGCTTGAGGGACAAAGAAGCCTCTGAAAAATAACTCCCAAGTGCAATGAAAGCAGGCTTGGTTACATTGAGTTGGCATATAACCCAGTTGGAAAATAATGGTGCTACTAAATACCACCAGGTATTTTTCACCATATCCCTGCATAATATGTTTCAGGCTACAGTTGAGACCTAACTTTACAAAGAAATAGGCTTCAAAGAGCTGATTTGGGACACTGGTTAACAATGTAAATAACATGGCAAGATGGAGAAGAGAGAATCCATTGTTTGTCTGCAGTTTGCCTTATCCTCCTGTTTAGGGGAGAAGGGAATATTTGACAAGAACTAAGAGCGCTGAACATATGTGAAAAATTGTTACAATCTTCCTGCTTCTGTGTCTTAAGTTATTTCCCATGCATATCACAATTTTTCAAAATTCTTGGAATAGGAATGGCCAATGATATAGGAGCCATCAGGAAACCTTAGAAATTAAGTATAGTGGTTATCATATATCTTTAGGACATGATTGGCTATGGGCTGACAACTAGGAAAATCCAAGTGTAAAGCAAAGGTACATACATGTGCTATTAGGCATCACTGAGTTAATGTTTCTTTCTGTGCAGTTTAACACAGTTTGTCTCATCACTGCCTCTATCTGCAAGATCTTTTTGAATCAAAGTACGTAAAGTGAGATCAGGAACTGGGATCAGAATATTGTCTGCAAGTTGATCACTATCTTAAGTTTGGGGGAGTACTCTGATCCTAAAGTTTAATTAACATATAGTACATTCCTCTGTGACTGTGTTATAATTCAGCATAAGGTAAGGGCAGAGGAGGTCTCCAGTGGATTGAGCATTTTAGAGTGAGAATCTATATAGAGTGTTGTCATTGTGGAATGGGGTTCTATGATAAATGTTATGAAATTGAGGGATAAGTTGCTCCTCTAGGTATCAATGGGCAATGAATATATACTACCAGCTTCAGGGGTGTGCATAATCCTGAGCATGTTAGGACACCAAGTAGCCATAGTCTCAAGAAGTTAAGGATCAAACGCTAACCATAGCTGTACCATAAATATATGATCAACCGGGGCGCCTGGGTGGCGCAGTCGGTTAAGCGTCCGACTTCAGCCAGGTCACGATCTCGCGGTCCGTGAGTTCGAGCCCCGCGTCGGGCTCTGGGCTGATGGCTCAGAGCCTGGAGCCTGTTTCCGATTCTGTGTCTCCCTCTCTCTCTGCCCCTCCCCCGTTCATGCTCTGTCTCTCTGTGTCCCAAAAATAAATAAACGTTGAAAAAAAAAATTTCAATAAATATATGATCAACCAATGCAGAATGCTAGAATATTCAGATTTGGTCAGGACATTATAGGTTCCTTAGAGTTCTTCACAGGATGGTGTCTCCACAGTGTTGGTATAGCTTCAAGAATGCCAGAATAACTCTGTATAAATGAGTCAGCATGTGTTGTAGTGGGTCACCATCTCTGTTATCTACCAGACTCTGAATATTATGGGTAGGTAGGATTTCCAGCAGTGCTGTGCAATGTAATATCATAAGTTGTCATCCAGCAGAAGAAGATGTATGAATGGGAGAGGCATGTGTCTCCTTCTCCCCACTCATGTAGAAACCTGGAAATTAGAGCCTCCTGGTACAACCAAACGTATAGGACAAAGCAGAATGCTACCTCAGAGTCTCTAGTGAATGCTTCCAAATAATGAAACATCTGTGTTGTTGGCTGTTGGTAAATGAGAATAGGTTCTGAGATTCAATTATTTCTCCATTACCTATGCCCCATTGCTTACAGCTAGAGGTCACTCTTACATGGAACAGGAAGAAATTGTCACTATGATCTCCAGTCTTGGCCCTGTAGTGCCCTATGGACACTATTTTTGTCTGATACAAGATGCAGAGTCAATTGCAAGCTTTCACAGCAAGGTTCTGAACCTGAGTTAATGTTCAAGGAGCAGACATTAGTCTTGCATGTGACAAACACACTAGAAATTAGCAAGCTGAGGAAAACCCTAGAGGTTACATCTGTCATGATTCCAGTTTCAAGTTGGCAGTCCAAAGTATGCAGCTGAGGGAGCTGGGACCAAGAAGCAGAACCCTGATCTACAGCAATGGAAAAATAAATACCAGATAATGACAACTATGAGAGTAGAGCCTTAGGAAATGATACGAGGTAAGGGTATGGTACTTGCAAGACCTCCGTTCAAAGTGTTTAAAGGCTATTTCATAATGTATTCTAAAAGAGTAAATATTTTGAGGCTTAAAATTTTAACTCCATTTCATTTTACTAAAAAAAATTTAATGTTTATTTTTTTTAGAGAGAGAGGGTGAGAGTGAGCAGCGGAGGGGCAGAGAGAGAGAGGGAGACATAGAATCTGAAGCAGGCTCCAGGCTCTAAGCTGTCAGCACAGAGCCCAATGTGGGGCTCGAACTCATGAATTGTAAGATCATGACAAAAAAAAAAAAAAAAGTAGGGCGCTCAACTGACTGAGCCACCCAGGTGCCCCAAACTCCATTTAATTATAAATTTGAAAATGGAAACTTTATGTACCCTCTGTCCCATCCTAACAATCAGGCAGCAAAAGGTTGAAAAACTACAACACAATTTTAAAAACCCTATCAGAGGAAGACACAAGATTCCTATATGAATTAAACTCTAGAAAGTGGTAAATCTTTCATAAAGACAAGGTGGTTAGCCCTACTAGAACTGCAAGGGGAAAAAGGATCCATTAGTTCCAGTAGAAAAGGGGCAAAGGGGGAGCAGAAACCAGCTAACATTAAAAAACAAAGAAACAAAAAAAACTTCTAACAGTCTCCTATGAGTTTATGTCCCAGATTGGGAATCAGAGGAGCTCCTGCAAGAGAACTAGTCTGCAATCTCTTAACAACACTTACTCATGGGTATTTATAAAAATTTGAGTAGAAGTACATTTTCATGTTTTTAAAATATGAACTTTATTGTCAAATTGGTTTCCATAAAACACCCAGTGCTCATCCTAGTCTTCTGTTAAGTTTCTCAGGATCCACATAGCAGTGAAAACATATGGTATCTGTATTTCTCTGTATGGCTTATTTAGCTTAGCATAACACCCTCCAGTTCCATCCACATTGCTACAAATGGCCAGATTTCTTTCTTTCTCATTGCCACATAGTATTCCATTGTGTATATAAACCACAATTTCTTTTCCATCCATCAGTTGATGGACATTTAGGCTCTTTCCGTAACTTGGCTATTGTTGAAAGTGCTGCTATAAACATTGGGGTACAAGTGCCCCTGTGCATCAGCACTTCTGTATCCCTTGGGTAAATTTCTAGCAGTGCTATTGTTGGGTCATAGGGTAAGTCTATTTTTAATTTTTTGAGGAACCTCCACACTGTTTTCCAGAGTGGCTGCACCAGTTTGCATTCCCACCAATAGTGCAAGAGGATTCCCATGTCTCCACAACCTTGCCAGCATCTATAGTCTCCTGATTTGTTCATTTTAGCCACTCTGACGAGCGTGAGGCGGTATCTCAGTGTGGTTTGATTTGTATTTCCCTGATGAGGAGCGACGTTGAGCATCTTTTCATGTGTCTGTTGGCCATCTGAATGTTTTCTTTACAAAAATGTCTATTCATGTTTCTGCCCATTTCTTCACTGGGTTATTTGTTTTTCGGGTGTGGAGTTTGGTGAGCTCTTTATAGATTTTGGATACTAGCCCTTTGTCCAATATGTCATTTGTAAACACCTTTTCCCATTCCATTGGTTGCCTTTTAGTTTTGTTGATTGTTTACTTTGCAGTGCAGGAGCTTTTTATCTTGATGAGGTCCCCATAGTTCATTTTTGCTTTTAATTCCCTTGCCTTTGGAGATGTGCCAAGTAAGAACTTGCTGCGACTGAGGTCAGAGAGGTTTTTTCCTGATTTCTCCTCTAGGGTTTTGATGGTTTCCTGTCTCACATTCAGGTCCTTTATCCATTTTGAGTTTATTTTTGAGAATGGTGTAAGAAAGGTCTAGTTTCATTCTCTTGCATGTTGCTGTCCAGCTCTCCCAGCACCATTTGTTAAAGAGACTGTTTTCCATTGGAAATTCTTTCTTGCTTTGTCAAAGATTAGTTGGCCATACTTTTGTGGGTCTCGTTCTGGGGTTTCTATTCTATTCCATTGGTCTATGTGTCTGTTTTTGTACCAGTGCCATGCTGTCTTGATGATTACAGGTTTGCAGTAGAGGCTAAAGTCTGGGATTACGATGCCTCCCACTTTGGTCTTCTTCAAAATTACATTGGCTATTCGGGGTCTTTTGTGGTTCCATACAAATTTTAGGATTGCTTATTCTAGCTTCGAGAAGAATGCTGGTGCAATTTTGATTGGGATTGCATTGAATGTGTAGATAGCTTTGGGTAGTATTGACATTTTAACAGTATTTATGCTTCCAATCCATGAGCAGGGAATATTTTTCCATTTCTTTGTACCTTCTTCAATTTTCTTCATAAGCTTTCTATAGTTTTGAGCATACAGATCTTTTACATCTTTGGTTAGGTTTATACCTAAGTATTTTATGATTCTTGTTGCAATTGTGAAGGGTATCAGTTTATTTGGCTTTCTATTGCTTCATTATTAGCATATAAGACTGCAACTGATTTCTATACATTAATTTTGTATCCTGCGACTTTGCTGAATTCATGTATCAGTTCTAGCAGACTTTTGGTGGAGTCTGTCGGATTTTCCATGTATAATATCATGTCATCTGCAAAAAGTGAAAGCTTGACTTCCTCTTTGCTAATTTTGATGCCTTTGATTTCCTTTTTTTGTCTGGTTGCTGATGCTAGAACTTCCAACACTATGTTAAACAACAGCGGTGAGAGTGGACATTTTTTTTTTCTCAGTGCAAATCATTTATTCCGGCTTCTTCCGGTGGTACTCAGGGTCATCAGGGCACCCTGAGCCCCACACAGCACCGAGGTAGGCCTGGGGCACAGCAAGGCACAGAGGTGAGTCCTGCATCAGGTGACACTGCCGGCCAAGGACTTCTGAGCACCAGGAGGAGGCCAGGCACTGGCCAGGGGTGTAGGGACCCCCGAGGGACAAGCAGCTCCAGTGTGTGTTGAGGGGGTACAGACTGACCCCTGATCTCAGGGGGAAAGCTCTCAGTTTTTCCCCATTGAGGATGATGTTAGCTGTGGGCTTTTCATAAATGGTTTTTATGATGTTTAAGTATGTTCCTTCTATCCCGACTTTCTCGAGGGTTTTTATTAAGAAAGTGTGCTGAATTTTGTCAAATGAGTTTTCTGCATCAATTGACAGGATCATATGGTTCTTATCTTTTCTTTTATTAATGTGATATATCACATTGATTGATTTGCGAATGTTGAACCAGCCCTGCATCCCAGGAATGAATCCTACTTGATCATGGTGAATAATTCTTTTTATATGCTGTTGAATTCAATTTTCTAGTATCTTATTGAGAATTTTTGCATCCATATTCATTAGGGATATTGGCCTGTAGTTCTTTTTTTTTTTTTTTTTTTTTTTACTGGGTCTCTGTCTGGTTTAAGAATCAAAGTAATACTGCCTTCATAGAATGAGTCTGGAAGTTTTCCTTCCCTGTCTATTATTTGGAACAGCTTGATTCTGTGAGTGAAATGTTGCAAGGATCACAAAATACCAGAGACATCACCACAAGCATGAAACCTACAGACATCACAATGACTCTACACCCATATCTTTCTATAATAACACCGAATATAAATGGACTAAATGCTCCAACCAAAAGACATAGGGTATCAGAATGGATAAAAAAAAACAAGACCCATCTATTTGCTGTCAAAAAAAGACTCATTTTACACCTGAGAACACCTTCAGATTGAAAGTGAGGGGTGGAGAACTATTTATCATGCTACTGGAAGTCAAAAGAAAGCTGGAGTAGCCATACTTATAGCAGACAAACTAGATTTTAAATTAAAGGCTGTAACAAGAGATGAAGAAAGGGCATTATATAATAATTACAGGGTCTATCCACCAGGAAGATCTAACAATTGTAAAATTGCATGTCTATGCGCTGAATACGGGAGCCCCCAAATATATAAAACAATAACAAACATAAGCAACCTTATTGATAAGAATGTGGTAATTGCAGGGTACATTAATGGTACCTTATGAGTACCATCTCAAAATGCAGGGTACAACAATGGATAGATCATCTAGACACAGGATCAATAAAGAAACAAGGGCCCTGAATGATACATTGGATCAGATGGACTTGACAGATATATTTAGAACTTTGCATCCCAAAGCAACAGAATATACTTTCTTCTCGAGTGCATATGGAACATTCTCCAAGATAGATTACATACTGGGTCACAAAACCCTTCATAAGTATACAAGAATTGAGATCATACTATGCACACTTTCAGACCACAATGCTATGAGGCTTGAAATCAACCACAGGAAAAAGTCTGGAAAACCTCCAAAAGCATGGAGGTTAAAGAACACCCTAGTAAAGAATGAATGGGTCAACCAGGCAATTAGAGAAGAAATTTTAAAATATTTGGAAACAAATGAAGATGATAATACAACAATCCAAATGCTTTGGGATGCAGCAAAGGCAGTCCTGAGAGGAAAATACATTGCAATCCAGGCCTATCTTCAAGAAACAAGAAAAATCCCAAATACAAAATCTAACAGCACACCTAAAGGAAATAGAAGCAGAACAGTTAAGACACCCCAAACACAGCAGAAGAGAAATAATAAAGATCAGAACAGAAATAAACAGTATAGAATCTAAAAAGCCTGTAGAGCAAATCAATGAAACCAAGAGTTGGTTTTTGGAAAAAATAAACAAATTGATAAACTTCTAGCCAGGCTTCTCAAAAAGAAAAGGGAGTGACCCAAATAGATAAAATTATGAACGAAAATGGAATTATTACAACCAATCCCTCAGAAATACAAGCAATTAGGGAATACTATGAAAGATTGTATGCCGACAACCTGGAAGAAATGGACAAGTTCCTAAGCACCCACACACTTCCAAAACTCAAGCAGGAAGAAATAGAAAACTTGAACAGACCCATAACCAGCAAAGAAATTGAATCAGTTATCAAAGATCTCCCAACAAATAAGAGTCCAGGACCAGATGGCTTCCCTGGGGAATTCTACCAGACATTTAAAGCAGAGATAATACCTATCCTTCTCAAGCTGTTCCAAAAAATAGAAGTACATTTTCAAAAGAGATCAAGAAAGGAGAGCTGAGAAAGATCTCCCAGGAGGCATGTGAGGCTTCACCTAAGCACAAGGTCCTTTTCCCTGAAACAAGGTACAGGGTAAAAGAAGACCTGAGAGACCACCCATAAGGCAGACTCCAGGTTCTTTTTATTCCAGGGTCTCTCCTTTTTCTTCTTTTTATGCCCTTAGGGTTCTCAGAGATTCCTAGATCTGTGGTTTGGTGTCTGACATTAACTTGTGGAAATTCTTAATCATTATTGATTTATCTATATATTTCTTCTCCTTTCTCTTTCCTCCTGCTAATATTCCCATTACACACAGGTTACACAATTGTAGTTGTCCACAGTTCTTGGGAATTAAGTCTTGTTTTTTCAATAGTTTTTAATTGCCTTTTGGCTTTTGAGTTTTCTGTTGATAAATCCTCTAGGTCGGAGATGCTTTCCTTGGTTGTTTCCAATTTACTAATTTGCCCGTTAAAAGCATTCTTCATTTTGTTACAGTGTTTTTGATATCTAGCATTTCTTTTTAGTTCTTTCTTAGGATTTCCAGCTCTCTACTTACATTATCCATCTATTCTTGCATGC
Source organism: Herpailurus yagouaroundi (assembly GCF_014898765.1). Lineage (NCBI taxonomy): Eukaryota > Metazoa > Chordata > Mammalia > Carnivora > Felidae > Herpailurus > Herpailurus yagouaroundi. The sequence continues at coordinate 20,316,871 of NW_024412391.1, forward strand.
TAATTTACCCATTAGAGCCCTTAGCATATTAATCATAATTGTTGAAATTCACAGTCTGATAGTTTCAACAACTCTCCCATATCTGGTTCTGGTGTTTGCTCTGTCTTTTCAAAATATGTTTTGTTTAGTTGTGGGTTTTTTTTTTTTTTTGGCTTTTTGCTATACTTTGTAATATTTTCTTGATAGCCAGGAACATACTGGCTCAAAGGAATTGCTGCAAATGGGCCTTTAGTAATGTGGTAAGGCAGGGGTGGTGGGTAAAGGAAGCTACAATACTGTGGTTTGGTCTCCATCTTTTAGTGACCCTTGCCTCTGGACTATGCACTTCACACGTGTTTCTCCAGTAACCCCCACCCACGTTGGAGAGGATGGCTGGGTTGAGTGGGGGAATTATTTCTCTTTACACCACTTGGAAGGCTAAAGCCAGCTGGAGTTGGATATTTCTCTTCCCCAGGTGAGTTAGGTTCCGATAATACCCCAGCAGGTTACGATGGTTAACTAGTTTCCCCTGAGGTCAGGCTTTTTCAAAAGAATATAATAGTGTATTTCAAAATGTCTCTCTTTCCTTCTCCCTGCTATAAATATGAGAGCACTTTACCTGAAATTTACTGTGGAAACTTCATCAAGTTCCTGGAGATAAATTTTAGAGCATTTTTGTGGCTCCCCCTCAGACTAGGTCCTTCTGAAGTTTTTGCGTGTCATCCTTGCGCAGGGGCCATGCTAATCTTCTCTGTATCGTTCCAATTTTTAGTATATGTGCTGCTGAAGTGAGCACCCTTCTGAAGTTTTTAAATCTCAGAATTGTCCACACTAGGCCTCTAGCAGTTTATCAATTATAGTTCAAGTGTTCATTCCCAGCACTGGTTCCCGTGGTGGTTTCTGTTCATGAGTCTCTCCTCTAGTAACCTATAGCATACTGCCCCTCTAATTTTAGGAGTAGTGGTGCCCTGTGTCTTCCCTTTTCTGATGGAACTAAAAAGATGATTTTCAGTCTGTTCAGCTTTTTACTTGTTAAGACAGGTTGGCAACTTCCAAACTCCATACATGTGGGATTGGAAAGCCCTGAAGTGTGTGCGTGTGTGTGTGCGCACGCGCGCGCATGTGTGTTTTAGTGGTTACATGAATATAGCCAATTGTCAAAGCTTACCAAATGAATACTTAAGATCAGTGCGTTTTTTGTATTTAATAATGCCTCAAATACATATGTATATAAACATGTTTTTACATGCCCAAACAAAAGATATCATTTCCCTTAAACAAGATCTACTTCCTGATATATTCAGAAATGAGATCTATATCTGATGGAAATATCTATAATCTTGAATCTGTACATACATTAACTCATGTATCATTTATTTTCCTGTTTTTGCTTCCTATCAACCTCCTACCTCTCGTTCTCCATATACCTCCCTCTGCATATCTCCTATACAGGCTCCGTTGTCCGTAAGAGTGAGCAAAAACACTTGAGCTCTTCCAGCCATCAACAAATCTACTTACCGCCAAGCCCTGCCATTTCTATCCAGCAAAGCTATTGTAAAATCATTTGTAACATTTTTTTCTTCTTTCCATAAGGAGTAGACATGAGAAGGTGAACCCAGTCTGAAAGCATCTTTTATAAATGACTGTATTTGTCTCAATAGGAAGGGCCAAACATTCACATCATTTTAGGACTGAAAAGCATGGAGATTGGTTCTAACATTGGACCACCCCCCTCCAGCCAAAAGGACTTGATTGTTTTGTTTCCTCCCGAGTTAAAACTATGTTTTTATATTTGTTCAACCTAGAGGAAGTGTACCATTCCTTATCCATCAAAACGAGAAAGGCCAAGCTATAGGTGGAGATTTATTTAGTTATGGTAATGCTTTTTCTCCTTTCCTTTTCTTTAAACCTTGGGCTTCCATACCAAATTATAGTCAATTATCACGGTTTTCAGTGCTATAAAGTCACCATGAACATTGAATTAGTGAACACTGAGCTATCATTTCTAGGAGAAAGAGTTCATTTCCTGTGAGCCTCTGGTTACATTATTTTCATTGAATGATTAGTATATAACTGGCTTCATGTATTTTGATGCCTTATTTAATATATATGTAATATGTATACACATAATTATATATTTGGGTATCTGTATTATATATGTATTATGCATATATGTATACACACATGTATTGTTGATCCATCAACATTGATGCCAATAACACTCAAGTGTGAACAAAGCTAACATACACATTTTCTCTGTGAGGCACGTCATGACCTTCTTGTCCTTAGGAATGCTAGACAGCACTTTAGCACTATGCATAGGGACCTTTTTAAACAGTGAAGCCATTAAAAAAATCCTTACAAAAATGTGGCACTAAATAGACTGTGAAAGGAAGCTTGTTTACATTAAGAGACTTGAAACAAGAGGGCGGAGCACTGTCTTGTTCTACCCAGCTGAGAGTTTGCGCACCAGTTCCCCAAATTTTTCACTGTTCTGATGATGTGCATGTCCATAAGTGATAAAGTGTTGAGAGTATTGATTTTGGGGTTACAAATAAGTTTCAGTGAGAAGGCTAATTCAGAAAAGCAGAATCCACAAACGAGCATCAACAGAATCTCTCCTGAAAACAGAATGAGTAGAATTTTTTTTCTAATTTCTATGGTTTATGATTTAGTTTCTGAAGTTTAATCTTCCTTCTCTGATCCTTCTGTGGGAAGAGATCTTTTCTACAATTAGTAAGTTTTTCGATTCATTTCTCATTTTCTCAAATGTCTGTACTATGCCAAGTATTCAAAATGAGAAAATATGAAGTTGTTATCTCTACTTCAAACATGTAAAACTTAATTACAATTAATACAATTATGGTAAATTGAGGCTGGGACAAAAAGCATGGTCAAATATGAGGTTAGCAGAAAAGAACTATAGAGAAAGTGCTATTAAAGTTGACTGTTGGTGAATAAACTGAAGTTTGCCCAGTGGAAAAGTGTCTACTGCATCAAATAAAGATAGGGGTGTGGTTATTTCCTTAGGTGGTTTTGATATTGTAATTTCAGTCAGTGGAAGTACTTTATTCCAACATTTTGATTCTGAAATATTTGGAATTGTTTTTGAATGAAAACACTAATGTCAGAATTTCACAAAGATACCTTTTATTTCAAGAAGAATTTCTGGAGTTTTCTCTGAAAATTCTAACATTTTATGTACAAGACCATTAAACTATGTCTTTCCATTTTTGCATTTCTATAAATTGGGCAGAATCAACAAGTGGCTATTGAGTGGTATTGAAATGATGGTGTCTCTGTATGCTTCTAGGACATGGGTATGGAGACCTAAAACCGCATGTCAGGTTTAGAAAATTGCAAGCTAGAGTTAGAAGTCTATTTCCATAGCACCTGTTGGAGATTATAGCCTACTCAAAGGCACCAGCAACATTGATGAGGAAGGAAAAGACACATTTGAGAATTATTTAAGATTTAGGTCATAATATCCTCTGGATGTTGGGGGAAATAAGGCTAATCTAGAGAGATACTCAGACATGAGGCACTCACATAGCATATGATAAGAACAGAACCAGATCTGGTCATTGACATTAATTGTGTACTTGCCATGAATCTTGCACCAATGTACAAATCACATCTAATCTAATTCTATTTTTAATGTTTTTATTTTTGAGAGACAGAATGTGAGGGGGAGGGGCAGAAAGAGCCTGAGAATCTGAATCTGAAGCAGGCTCCAGGCTCTGAGCTGTCAGCACAGAGCCTGACACAGGGTTTGAACTCCCCAGCCAAGCAGTGAGATCATGACCTGAGCCAAACTCAGACGCTCAACAGACTGAGTCACCCAGGTGACCGTCATCTAATCGGATTCTTACAACTCTGTGAAGGAGTTACTATTTTTCTCTTTATTTTTTGGATTAGAAAAATCAAATGCAAAGAGATTGGGGTAACATTCCCAAGGCCACAGAGCTAACAGTTGGCAGACCTAGCATTTGAAAAAGCTACATTTAAATGCTTAATTTTCTATAGGATAAAATGTTCAGTGATGTATTGTGTATACATGTAGTAGGATAGAAAAAAAAATACGTGCATACTTTTTTGTAAACCTTTCTGTTACAAGAAGATAGTGAACACATGTTCTATTCTGATATGTTCATATATTTTTAAACAACTATAAATAAAACATCTGGAATTTAGAAAAAGTTGAATATTTTCTTAACATTGTTTGAAAGTGTGATGTAAATTAACAGTTAAGAGTAAAACTGAACAGCAATGCCTGAGAAAACACAGCCTTGAGAATGAAGAATGAAATGATTCAATTTTTCATTTGGTGGGTTGATAGAGTATTCTTTAATTGGATGCTAAAATACTAACATGTATCCATGTATTTTCCAGTTAAGGATCCACATATAAGTATAATCCAAAGGCAGAATGTACACTGACCTTTATATTAAAGATCATCGGCAATATAAAAAAATTTGTTCTAAACCTCCAGATTATGAAAATCCATAACTTACTGGTGGTAGAAAATGTTTAAACCCAAATAAGTTATAATTTTTTCTAAAACATTTTTGTATAATATCTAAAACATTATACATTACAGTATCTTGTAAACTATAAAAAAATATACCTTTTTTCAGTTGCTTCCCTAGTCCTCCGATGGGAATGTCTGAGTTGCAGCTGGTCATCTTATCAATTCTGGTCATGAGTTTTACCTAATGAGAATTTCCGGTTGGTTCAGGACAATCCATTTCTCATGGGAAATCTGCATGAAACTCTTCCCTTTCCATATTCGGAGTGGGGAAGGTTGCTATACAAAGTCATTGCTGTGTAAAGACAGAGCAACATATTCTAGGGACTAGCAGATCAGTAATATTCAAAATTCACCATCTTCCCTCCCAATACCCTTCTGCTTTAAATCCAATTTCCTGGGGCACCTGGGTGGCTCAGTCGATTAAGCATCTGACTCTTGATTTCTGTGCAGGTCATGATCTCATTGTTTGTGAGATCTAGGCCCTCACTTACCCCCCACCCACCCCCCACCCCCAGTTCAGGCCCTGACAGCACAGAGCCTGCTTGGGATTCTCTCTCCTCTCTGCCCCTTCCCTGACGTGTGCACACATTTTGTGTGTGTGTGTGTGTGTGTGTGTGTGTGTGTGTGTGTGTGTGTGTCAAAATAAGAAAACAAACTTTAAATAAACCCAATTTCCTTTAATGATACCACCATTCTCCTACTCATTCAAGTCCAAAGACTACAAATTCTTGACCTGTCTCTCACATTTGTGTTCCACATCCAAGCAGTTGCCAATTCCTGTCTATCCTATCTTTGTGATAGGTTTTAGTTGGCTTGTCCTGTTTATCCAAAATGTTTATAACTTAATTTAGCCTCGTATCTCACACTTAGAACAGTTGGGATATGATTGAAGTGATCTATTTGGTCTATTACATCTTCCTGAAGTATTTTTATAGCTGCCCAAGTAATCTTTCTGAGATAGGACACAAATTGTGTCACACCAATAGGTTCCCAAAGTCTTAAGCCTAATTTCAAACACTCTCATTTAGCTGTAACACCCTCCAGTCTCTGACCAGAATATAATTTTATGAACATAGTTTCTACTGGTCTCTCATGTACCCTACCAACCAAACTGAAGAACAAAATTGTTCCCTCATGTGGCTGACCGTTTTTACCCCCAATTTCCTTAATCTTATTTCCACCCTTAGGATAACTCTACATGTTAACATCCTATCTAGTCTTTAAGATCCAACTACTATGCCATATGACTACTGTAAGTCTATCATCTGAAAATAATCTGCTCAGCATAAATTCACAACCTGCTTTGTTTTTCTCTTAAGGTATTTAGAGTTATGATCTATGTCTTATGGATTTTATATTATTGTAGTCCATCACAGAGCATCTTGCTTACTGTAACTACTCAATAAATAAAATGAATGGATTTTTGCATGTCAATGGAAAAGCTTCTGGGGGATAGAGAGAAATGTCGTGTTACATGCAACAGAGAATCAATTACTTAAATTCAGACGACTGAACTGTATTGGCAGTGTGGCTACTGAGACATAAAAGGATCATTAAACTTCTTGAACTTTAGTTTTTCCATGTATTTGTTATCATGGTATTTTCCAGATTTCCTTCATACAGAGCCATGACAGCTTGGTAAATACAATGATAAGACCCATTGGAACTTGATTTAAGTCAATAAGTTGGTGGGCTTTACATTTGTGAACAGCCAATAAGAAAATAACATTCATCATCTGACTTCTTCATATATTTTGTGAAACATAATTCTTTCAATTCTATCAAAGAAAAAGTATTAATGTTAATGACTTGCACAGTTTCCTAATCAAACTCCCCCTTCCTTCCTATAATAAACCAAAATAAGATGTAAACTCTCCTATACATCTAATCCTATTAGACTTCTGTAAAACAATCAGGAAAGGTTAACTTGGTTATTCATTAATTTCTCTAGTCAAAGCAATTCACAACTAGCCAAAGGAACAATTGTAACTAATTCTAATTCAACAATAAATATTCTATTTATGTAGCGCCCAAACTATAAAGGTGTAGAGACAAAAGTGCAGCACATATTTTTTTAAGTAAATGTGCAAATTTAAAAACCCAAACACTCCTTCAGGCCTAACGGTTAAATTATTCTATTCAGATATATCACTAGATATGATAATGCCTGTTGTCCTGGGACTCAAATTTTGGCTGTGTCATGAAGGAGGAGAAGTGTCTTTAGTTTCCTGCTTTCTTGTGCCCCATTTCTTCCCAGCTATTGCTTTTTGTTCCCATCCTGTCTGATTCTTGTGCCAACTATTAAAATCTTTAGTCCCAGAAATGGAGAGGTTTTATCATTGCACAAGGAAATTTTTAATTTGCATCCAAAATCCTGAGGTATTTGGTTTTTTAAACCATGCTTCCCATATGTGGAGCCTTCAAATTGAAAACTGTACTCCTTTTTTTTTCCTTTTATAATGTAATGCTCTCCAAATTTTTTTGGAAACATTAAATTTATAGAAAATTTGCAAATGCAGTTCAGACTTGTTTTACCTGAGCCATCTTAGAGTCATGTTCCCGTATGATACCCTGTCACCCCTAAGTACATTAGCATGCACTCCATACACAAAAGGACATTCTCCTACATAATCACAGTGCAGAGCATGAAAGTAAGAAAATTAACAATGGTACATAATTACCATCTGTAGAATGATGCTCACAACCCATTTGAAGTTTTCCCAGATTCTCCAAAAGCATTCTTTATAAGGGAAGGATCTAGTTCAGAATGCTGTGTTGCCTTTACTTGCCATGTATGCATCTTTAGGCTCCTTCTTTCTTGAACAATTTTTCAGTGTTTTCTGGATTCTCATGACTTTCATACTTCTGAAGATTATAGGCCTGATATTTTATGAAATGTCTTTCAATTTTGGTTTACTGATATTCCTTAAAATTAGATTCAATTTCCACATCCTTAACAGGAATATCAGATTCCGTGTGGTTTTTCTTGCTTCTGATCAGGTGGAACATAATTTTGACTTGCTCCATTACTGGTGATGTCCACCTTGATCATTTAAGATGTTATGGATCAGGCTCTCCCCTGTCAAGTTATTAATTTTCCCTTTGTTATTCAGTATTTGAAGCTTTATAAATATTCCTTACCAATATTTTAACTATATTGAAGATATTTGGTTTCCTATTTTATTCAGTAGATAATAATATCCTACCACTGTTTATATTGACTATGAAATTGTCCCATATTTGGCCAGGGGAAGCCTAGATCCCAAGAACTTTTGGCACATCCATCAGTTTTTAGGTACTTCCTTGCTTTCTGACCAAACAAGATGCAAGCTCATCTTCTATATCTTATGCTGCACAGTCATGGAATCAGCCATTTCTTCAGAAATGGAAAGAAGTTGAAAATAATATTTAGAAACCAGTATCTACATATTTGGTATAATAGCTACCAGGTCCTGTTAGCAGACAGCTAGAGAATATGTTCATATATTATACACATCTATCCTTTACATCTGTATTTATATCTATATTGATGGAAAACCATGAATTCCCACCGATGGCAAGTATTTCACTTGTTTCTGTATTTTAATTATTGTAGCTCCCTTTTCTCACAATGAGAATTTTCTATTTGTCTTTTTTTTTTTAATTTTTTTTAATGTTTATTCATTTTTGAGAGACAGAGACAGAGCATGAGCGGGGAAGGGGCAGAAAGAGAGGGAGACACAGAATCTGAAGCAGGCTCCAGGCTCTGAGCTGTCAGCACAGAGCCTGACGCAGGGCTGGAACTCATGAACTGAGAGATCCTGACCTGAGCCGAAGTCGGACGCTCAACCGACTGAGCCACCCAGGCGCCCCTCTATTTGTCTTAATATATTTGAATTCTTATCCATGTAACCAATCTCTACTACCAACCCCACTTCACATACGATTGCTCTTCTAACCCCATGGGCTCTAACACCCTCTGCTGGGCTGCCTCTCCTATCTGGACACTCTCCTCACCTTACCCAAGAGCTTACACCCAAGCCCAGTCCTTGACGTGGATGCCTTACTCACCCTGATGGGCTTTGATATTGTTGCCTGGCTGCCCCTTCACAGTGATGTCCTCCTTGAGTGTTTCATAGAAGGCCATGAATACCATTTTGAGAGAAGTACTCTAAGCATGGACTTAGGAGCAGTTGTCACACATGGCTTAATTTGTGTTTTAGGGAGACCACAGATGTGTAAAAGACCTGAATCGAGAATCTAGAAGTGGTTTAGTATCTTTCCAATTTTATCTCCCAAGGTATATCAATAGAAATTCTGGCTAGAGTAGTCTCTCTTATGCTGCGAATAAGCATTCATATCCCTATGAATAACATTTTTACTGGGCTTTCCCCTTCCTCCTGTAATGTCCGTGTCATTCCATTCTGCCTATTCCAGTGTAAGTCTTCAAGAACCATTCTTCTACCGTGGCTTTTACACTTATACAGGACCAACCCCTCTTGAGTGGATGTTCTTCTCACTTTGCTTGGCCTCTTTTGTAACTCAAAAGTTATTTAAAAATCTTTCAAATTACCCAGTTATTTAGTGATACCTTCTGATGAACTCTAAAGCACTTAATAGTATCAGGTATTGGATATCTACATGCTCCACCTCTAATTGTTGCCTTTTTCCTTTTTAAATTACCTTCCTGGCGATGTCATAAGTTCTTTGTAAACACAGATCCTATATAATAATTATATTCCCACAGCCTAAAGCATATTGCTTTACATTCATGAAGTCCTTGAAATATTTATAAGGGTGGTAAACAAATAACCATAGTCTTAATTCTTTTAGTTATAAGAGAAATCCCTGAGAGTTGGAGTGATTCTTATTCAAAAATTGTTGGAAGGTTAAAATAGCATGAAAAGTGATTTTAGCAAATATGGTACAAAGTGAATTACTGCTTTTTGTACATGAGAGAGTAATTTGCCTAGAAGTATCTGGGATATATGGTAACATTGGAGTCAGGCTCCACAAAGCTAAAGGCTATTGTTTGATAGTATAAGAGAGAAAGCTGCTGGTATAAGGCTCTTTCGGCAAATCTGTAGACTCATGGTGCTCACTTAATACATTTTGACAAATAATTACAAAGATGTAAATAAGAGAGAAAAAGAGTAAAAAAGACCCTGGCATCAGAATAATTGTATTTCTAAAGTAGTATAGATAATACAATGGAAAGGGGTCCATCTTGTCAGTCTTTCTCAATGTCCTTCAAACTTATGCCCAAACTCCAGAAGCCAAGGAAAATAAAATTGAAGAATTCTAAAGGTCTATAAGACCTGATTGAAACTACTCCAAAAATTATATGCTGCTCTTTTGAGGGGATTTCAGAGTTAAAGTGGGAAAGGGTTTATTGATCCACATGTAATGGGAGAGAAAGGAATTGGAAAGGATCAATGAATTCATTGAGTTTTGCTCAGCTTGATCTTGCACACAATACATTTAAACATTAAGAAATAAATACACTCAGAGCTTTCTAGACTGGCTCCTTACAAACCAAATTGATTGGTTTCTCAAATTTTCATTCAATGATACAACGTTCTCTAGCGTGATAGACATATGGTCAAATGGGAATGTAAATTCAAATTACTGCTTCCAGATGATTTTGCTTGAACTGTGTTATCACTTTACCTTCCCACACTTAAACTATGTACAATTACAAAAAGAGGTGCAAATGAAAATTATTAAAAACGTTGATACATAGCTGAAATGTCAGGAAGAAAGCAGCAAATTCTCTGTGGCAACAATGGAGTATGAACTTTCTGATGTTGAAAAGGGCATCATTGAAGGAAAAGACGATAGAGATAATTGCCAAGTATTGCAGGTGAAGCATTACACAACACATGGATAAGAGCCCAATGGAAAATGTCACTGTTGAAATACAGTGATGAGGAAGGAGGTTGGAATTGGGATAAGGAGTAAATGACTTAAAAGTGCTAAAGCATAAACAAAGATTTGCATCGAATGTAAGGGACTATTGGGAGAGTTCTAGTGGTTCTTCACATATCAAGTGAGTTTATAAAATAATATTGATTGCATAAGATGACAATTCATTGAAACATAGTTAAGGAATGTGCCAAAGTGTAGTGTTAGCTCCAAAGATACAGATGGTCCCTGGTTAATGATTATTTGACTTACAACATTTTGACTTTATGATGATGTGAAAGTAATACACATTCAGTAGAACCTATGCTTTGAATTTTGACCTTTTCCCAGGTTAGCAATGCGTGGTTCCATACTCATGATGGTGGGCAGTGGCAGTGAGCTGCAGCACCTATTCAGCCCTGCAATCACAAGGGTAAACAACAGCTACTCTTATGACATCCTGGTTTTCACTTTCAATACAGTATTCAATAAATTACATGAGATATCCAACACTTTATTATAAAATAGGTTTTGTGTTAGATGATCTTGAGCAACTGTAGGCTGATATAACTGTCTTGAGCTCATTTAAACTAGGCTAGGCAAAGCTATGATGTTCGGTAGGTAATGTATATTCAATGCATTATCAATTTACAATATTTTTTAATGTTTATTTTTGAGAGAAGGAAAAAGAGACAGAGTGTGAGCGGGGGAGGTGCAGAGAGAGAGGGGGAGACACAGAATCTGAAGCAGGCTCCAGGCTCTGAGCTGTCAGCACAGAGCCTGATGCAGAGCTCAAACTCACTCACTGAGAGGTCATGACCTGAGCTGAAGCTGGAGACTTAACTGACTGAGCCATCCAGGAACCCCTACAATATTTTTAACTTATGATGGACCTATCCAGATGTAACTCCATTGTAAGTTGAAGAAGATCTGTATTTTATCTGGAAAAAACAAAAACAAACTTTGACTTCATGAAGCTTACACACTAGTGTCCCAGTAGAAGGAAGACAGAAGGTAAATGAAAAATAAACCTGAAATTAACCCTGTGATGGAAGTGCTATGGAGAAAGATAAAGCAGAGAAAGGGGAATAAAATGAAGGGATGGACAAGTTGTGCTGAAATGTTTAATACAGTAGTCAGGGAAAGTGTCACTGATTAGGTGACATTTCATCCAAAGATAATCATCAAAAATAAAAGTTAAAAAGCAAGATACATTGTGGAGAGCATTCCAAGAATGGGCAAGCAAGTTACAAGAGCTCTGCGGAAGCATGTCTGCTGTATTTAAGAAATATCATGGAGTCCACTGGTCAGTAGTCCAGTGTTAGCTGAGTGAGCTCCTGTATCCTATGCATATTATATATCTGGGTGTGAAATGATGGTAGACACGATAAGTCACTTATTTAGCACCAGTTATACCAGGACGAATTTAAGATCGTGAAAACAACGTAATAAGTGATATAACATTTCTCCTCTTTACAGCAAGTACACACATGTGTGTGGGATATAAAGAATTTTTATAGGTCTTTAAACAAAGATGGAACTGTTTTTGTAAATAAGATTTAATTTTAAGAGAAATTATAAGCTTCAAGGATTATATTAGGGAAATCTACATTCCTTAAAATGTTGGAACAGTCTAATTTCTGGTTCCTATCTAAAGGAATATGTTGTATTCCACATAATAGTTGGTCTATCACAGGGTCCCCAGTTTAATTTTTTTCTCCTACAGCAATAAAAAGGATCATACCAGGAAATTCAAAATTTCAATTTATATTATACTTTTATAGCTAACATTAATTATAGAACCAATGTAAAACTATGCAGAAGGCATTCTCCGTATAATTTCCTTCAACAGTCCTTTCACTATAAAATAGCTGAGATCAAGTTTACCAACTATTATGTTTTTAGATATGTTAATAATGAACATAATAAGAATTCAATGTGAAAAGTGAAAAATTCATTTAGGAAAAAAATAGTACACAAATATTTTATCTTAAGATCCTATGATACATGATGAATTTTTATGCTAGAACTATGCTGTGCTTTGGAGTTACTGAAAAACAATGATTATTTTATATGTGTATTGTAACCAGTGCCTTAGTACTTCATGCCTGGATTGAAACTTTGTTCTTAAATCAAGATTTCTATTCCCCATCCTGTCCTCTACTCATTTCCTTAGGGACTATTAGAAGTTAAAATATATTGAAGGGAAGCAATTCACCAGACATGAACTAGGCTTTGTTACTAAATCATAAACATAAAATATTTGCCCCTTCAAAGTTCAACCGGTTTGCAATTTGTATGCATGCATTACCTCTACCAGAAGGATTACTCATCATTTAATTATAAAAGAGAGGGGTTTATAAGCAATTTATGTTAAATATTATTCATAAAAGTATTTCTAGAAACCGGGGCAAGTGATTCCTTACTGTAGAAATATAACAAGAACTGAGTATCCTGACAGCATTTTAAAACCTGAAGTCAAAATGTCTTTTTGTTCTCTCCTAACTTCCTATGTTTATAACTTGTTAAACTTTGATTCCTAGACAGTGTTCCCTCAAGTCATAGTTTCCTGCCTGTAGCCAGTCTCTTTGGCAGTGGATTTTACATTTATTATAATTGAACATCATCTTCCTGCAAACACGCAATGTGTCACATGATATTCCTTTTCTGATTCTGCAAGCTGCTGAGAAGGTGGATTTTATAGTGTCTGCAAAAGAGAGCAATGTCTAGGTTGCTTGTGAAGCAAGGGTTTATAATTACAACAGGTGAGATGAAGTAAAAGTGACTTTGGTCCCTTTATACGTGGGTGCTGTAGGGATAAGTGAGAATTGATAGGCTTTAATGTTGCAGATAAGAAGGCTACAAAATGGGAAATTAATTTGTTCATTAGCAGAAAGGAATGGTGATTTAGAAGAAGAAGAAGGGGAAAAGCCTGGCAATTGGTAATTCACACTCAATCCATGTAAATAGTTCATCCTAGCATTTTCATTTAAATTTCATTTAACTTTGCATTTAAGTCATCTCCCAAATAATGTGTTTTTATAATCTATTACGTTGCAGTTCTTCTGATCCCACAACTATGGCTCTTGATTTCATTCCAAACTTAGGAATTATTCAGTTAATAATATAGGGAATCAATAATATTTGTCCTGATTTATTTTTTGTGTGTGTGTTTGAGAAGACACCTCAATCTCACACTTTTCCAAGGCATTGAGGAAATAATTTGATTTTTAAATGACTTTAGTCACTAGTGTTAAAATTCCAGAGACAAAAAAAAAATGTGTGGACCCAATGCTGTGTGATAGAATACATTAAAGAAACTCCAAAAACAAGTCAATTGTCAGAGCAGTAATGAGGTCTCATAGAAAAATACTTGCACTGCTGTATCCTGTTTTATTGATTTAACACAAATTTTATCTTGTTTTATCTTCATAGTTATAGGTTGTATTAATTAATCTGTGATATGTTTTAACACATGATTGTTTTGACAACGGGTCTTGTTTTGACATACAATACAGAGGTATTGTAACCCAAATTGAATTTTTTCAAGACCAATAACAAGTACAGCTAATTATTCCTTCTGTAGTAGAAAATTGTCCCTGACACGGGAATGCCTATCTCTATGCACAGTGTATACTGAGGGGTGGAAACAGAGGTTAAAAACCTGGAATATTATGTTTTTAAAACTGCATGTAGAATAGAAATCACTTTATCTTTGATAAATTTCTTATTGTCACAGTGAAGTCTACTTCTTCTTAGAAGTATACAATTTGGTTAGATAATGCAGTTTTCAGACAAAGCCATCAATGCTAATTGCGCATAGTCTCTTAGATAGACATTTTACTTACTATTGGATGTATATTGGCAAATGTTCTTTTAGATCTTTGAGCTTCATGGATCTTCTCATTCTATAGTTATTGATAAATGAATGGAACTTATGATTTACATTCCAGTAATTTTTTATTTGCTCAAATACAATGGATGCATATGGTTGTGTAATTGTGTACTTCTTATATTCTTTATTTCAATCTCCAGGTCTCTTGGCGATGGGATTTCTTGTGATATGATTGTTCTTTTTCTCTAGCTCATAGTAGGGACCAATCAAATGGAGCTTTCCTCCAAACAAGATTTCTGATGAGTGAGCAGACAACTTGAATCAACTTTAAAATAGGACCATTGCCTATAATCCCAGATTATAAAATATCCTTTTACTTTTGTGTAATGAGTTATAAAAATGAGTTATGGAAGTTGAAATCCAGAACTGCTCAAGGAACATGAATCGGTTTGGAGTAGAGCTCCCATCATGGTGAACATGGGCGGAGATAGGTGGGTCCTTTGCTGTTATTACCAAGATTTAGTAGATTTTCTTAAATGTGTTTCCATTTATTGTATGCCCTGACAATTTTTGAGACTTCAAATGGTTGGGTATTTTTATAATTTTCACTAAGTATAGTTGTTTCACTGGGGAGAGGGTCCATGAAAATCCTCACATCGTATTCTAGAGACAAGATCCCTGATGTGGGGTTTCTTGAACAGATAGTGAATGTTGCTTACTACATGTTGTCTCTTATAAAGTCAGGTTCTGGAAGCAGAATATTTCATATTCTGTGGGAAGCATAGAGAGAGGCCCCAGTTGGTGGAGCAGAGAGATATCACAGTTTCTGGGGGAAAGCTCTGGCATAGAGAGTCAAAGCTGAGTGATCCTATAAAATAGAGCACAGGACAGGTTCTGTTGAAGATTCAAGCAGTGTACTTTCATATTCAGTGATTTCATTTTCTTAAGGAGTAGAGAAATAAAGAGCTATGTTCACTAGCACTGGCTTGAGCAAATAACATTGAAAAGTTCTATTTCCTAGGAGAGAAAGACCAAGTATATGTTGCCTTTAAAACCCCATCATTTCTGCAGTAATGTCTCTTTAAAAAAAAATCTTCTACTGGCTCTCCATTAAGAGTAAATCATCATTTACTTTTTTATGTATGAGAAATAATCTGTCATATACTTTTGAAATGACATCTATGATAAAGAACAGAAAATTGATGTTAAATGCATCCCTATTACAGTGTGTTAAATAGAGAGCATTAAAAACACTTTCCTTGGCATTTTTTATAATGGGAAAAATGTAGCTAAATACACAAAAATTGTTCTTATCCATTACTTATAAAAACCATGGCCTCTATTCTAGTTCTTCTATTATAAATCGGGAATTAATTGTAATTGATATAACCTAGTAATTTACTCTTGTTTCTTTTCAAACATAAAATCCTGTTTATAATTTTCCTATTAAGAACCTGACTATTAAACTACTGAATAGAAATCATTAGGACAACTGAAGAAATGAAAACTGAAAGGTTTTGGCAAGTAGTAGTCTCTCGAATACAAATCACTACAAAGGAAACATGATTACTTTTCTTTGTTTGACATTTCCTGACTTGTGTACTTTATCATGTACTAAAGCCTTCCCATTAGCCCCCAAACACATCATCTTTGTACAAAATTAAGATGCTGAAACTAGTTACAACTATAACTAAGTTAGTTATTTGGCCCTTAAGATTTTGGAAACTTGTGCAAAATACTTTTTGCTAAAAAATAAGTGTTAAATTACATATTTAATAAAGGGCATCCCAGTGACAAAAAATTCAGTACTCAAAGTACCTAATTGCATGCTGAATATTTCTTTAGCTACTCTCTACTTTGAAATTAATTGTAAAAAATTAACTTACTTTCTAATGGTATTTACTTGAATCAGTGCCCAGATCAAGAAAAAAATATTATCTGCTTCTCATAGGCTACCTCTTGCTTTCTTGTAGTCCTAACGCACCACCCGTGGGTAATCCCTCATTTTTAGCACTAGAGATCAGTTTAGTTTTTTTTTTAAACACAGATATACTGCATTTTTTAATGTTTATCAAAAATTTTGGTGAGATCTATTTTAATGTGGTTGCTGTTCATTCTCTTTTGTATATATTAGTCCATATGTATTTTGTAGAGATATAGAACACTTCCAGTATTCTTGAACTTAGAGGAAAGACTTTGGGGGAAAACAAACAAACAGACATTTACCAGCACGGTTCTTCTGTTTACTAGAAATAGATGGATTCAAGGTGACAACAGCTAGAGAGGTATCACAGGACATCAACACAATCATGGAGCTTGCCAGTCACGCAGGGTTTTTGGCTCTCTGCCTGGTACCCAGGCATCTGAGAAGTGACAAGTTAGCTCACTGAATAGTAAAAGGCTGATAGAAGGGGATGCCTGGTGGGTATATTTGTCCTCATAAACTTTCAGCAAAAAGGATAAAAGAAGAAGATAAAAATAAAGAATAAGAAAATGTGATATGGGCTTACATAAAAAATGTCCTAAAATTCCAAAGGGTCTGCTCTATTGTTTTTACCTAAGAAAAGGTGTCCATTTACAGAAAGTTTTTGGAATTACCTTTCTTCAGAAACTCTAGTTGAGTAGGAACTATCAAGCTGATGAATGACATTTGTCATTTTATGATTTTCTCTTTAGTAGTGCTAGACTTCAGACTGGGCCAGTTGGAGTTAATGACAATGAACCTCACATAGAAGAGGCAGACAATGAAGTGATTTTAGAAGGGTCATAGCTGAATCTGTGAGTCAGAAAGCAGCCTAACACTGCTAATCTGCCAAACAATTTTTATTTTCACTACAGAGAAACAAAATTCAATGTAAAGGTATTATTTGCAAGTGTGCTATATGTTAGGAATGAAGATATATTTACTCTGTGAATGTCAGTATTACTAATGGAATCTTGGCAGAAACTAATTTATTTACTCTTTTAGGTTCTGTTTGTAGTCAAGAAATGAAATGTCAATGTACTACCCTAATATTTTGGTATAATTGTATTTTAAACTACAAGATACAAAACAAGGGGAAGCAGTCAACGAAAGTAAAATATATCATGGATCTTAAATGGTTCTATCACTGTGTTACTAGGTACTTGAAGCAGAACACTAAAGGTACGTCAAAAGGGAGCGTTGTGCTCAAACTTAGTGTGTAAGTGCGTGTACGCCTGTACTATTGGAGGAATGAAGGCTGTTACAGTGTTAAGGATGTGTGCTATTTTTGTTGAGTCATCCAAGTCATCCCAAAGTTTTTATTCTTTGCTTTTGATAATGTCCATATTCTTGGCCTGATTTCTTGAACACTCTTTACCTTCTTTAGTGTTGAAAGTAAGTGTATTTTAATTTGTGAAAAAGTAATATTTATAGGGGAAAAGAAATTGGAAAACAACAACTTTTTCCAAGTAGATGTTGGGATCTTGATGGCCAAAACTGATTTAATCTAACATGTGACTTGTAGTTTAAAAAGAGAAATTGCTGGGGCGCCTCGGTGGCGCAGTCGGTTAAGCGTCCGACTTCAGTCAGGTCACGATCTCGCGGTCTGTGGGTTCGAGCCCCCCGTCGGGCTCTGGGCTGATGGCTCGGAGCCTGGAGCCTGTTTCCGATTCTGTGTCTCCCTCTCTCTCTGCCCCTGCCCCGTTCATGCTCTGTCTCTCTCTGTCCCCCCCCCCCAAAAAAACGTTGTAAATGTTCCCCCTGCCCCTTGATGTACGTGTATGTATGTGTGCGAGTGCTTGTGCTTTGGTCCCTTTTCATCCAGTTATCGGCATCCTTATATATTAAACTTGAGTTGTACCTCAGTTCCATCAATCAGAAAATTCATTGGCATTTTTGTGTAATTCCCTGCTATTACCAGTGACAGTTTTTTCCCCAGCCACTACCCTTAGGGATTTTTACCAATTACTCCCTCTCTAATAGAGGCAATTTAAAAATCACTAGAATCTCTAAAATGAAACAGTTGGCTGTTTCAGGCAGCAGATTTGAAGTGGGGTTCTGGGGAGTTTTTCCAGGAATACTATAAACGCCTGGGGCAATGGTCTCACAGATTAACTAGATCACAGCTGGGATTCTGAACAGCTGAAGTGAATGGCAATGGACTTTTAGGTCCCTTTGATGTCTGTTACCATTTCCTGTCTTAAGTCTTAGCATTAGAGTATACATGATTTTTTGTTAAAGAAATTATTCTAAGGTAGATTAGCTCCATCAACAAATAATGATTACAATAAAGGAATAGATATGTAATTGATTTTCTCAGGTCAGATACTTTTAAAGATGCCACCACTTTTTTCAAAGCTTGTCATTTTCTCTTAAAACCACCTTTTTGGGGTCTGATGAGAAAGTGTGTGTGTGTGTGTGTGTGTGTGTGTGTGTGTGTGTGTGTGTGAGAGAGAGAGAGAGAGAGAGACAGGGCAGTTGGAAGGAAACGGCAGATATTACCTTCAAAATGTTATAAAGTACATTCATGGACCATGTGGATTTTTCTGTATGATCTGGTATATGAACCATGTTTTGAATGTTATGTACGAACTGGGAAAGGATGTGTATTATGCAGCTTAGGTTAACTTTGATAATCATGTTGCTCAACTTTTCTGATTTTTTTCATATTTGAATTAGCAATTAAAGTCTCCCACCATGGTTGTAGATTTATCCTTTATTTCTTCTAGGTTTCTCAATATTGATTATATACATTTTAAGATGATATTGTTAGGTGAATGCAAATTTTAAAATGTTATAGCTTGCTGATGAATTGAACTTTTGATTATTATAAAGTAAATTTCTTTTCCTTTAGAATTCCTTTTTGCCTTACGTTCATTTTCGTCTGATATTAATAGAGGAACAACAGCTTTATTTGGCTAGTGTTAAAATGTGATAGCTTTCCTCCATAAAGACAGTTAGGTGGCCTCAGAGGAGAGGAAGAGAATCAAGATACGAACCAAGGGTTAAGGGTTTATCTCCTAGAAATAAACACACTGTGCCAGAAATGGCAGCGGAAATTATACATCAGCAATAACTATTAAAAGTTGTGAAGTTGAAATATTTTGAAACTATTAATAATCCTAACAGCCATGCTAGAGTAAAATGAAATTAGCTATTATCTGTAAAATAAATAATATATGTAATATAATGAAATGTAATATAATGAAAATAAATTATAATACACAGGAATAATAAAGATGATGTTATTTCCGTTCATTTATGTTTGTGATATTTACACATGTTTGAAATCTTTAATTTCTTACTTGATACAAGTATTCATTTTTGCTCCTACTGTTACCTTGATAATTTCTATTTTTCTTAGAGTTCCCTACATTGTGTATATGTCAGGTCACAAAAAAGGACCTTCCTCTGCCTTCAGCTTTTGATGTTGTATTTATGAGGTCTCTCTGTAAAAATGCCAATTAATTGGGTATTTTATATTCTCATAATCTCTGGAGCATTTATTTCTTTACAAATAATGTCATTGGTTATCCTGTCCTGTGTTTTTTCATTTATATTTTTAGGATTTATGATCAGTATTTCACTTTTGTCCTCTTCTACTTTGTCCATTACATACTGCATTTGCTGCTTTTAGCAGTTGTGTTAGAAATTATAGCATGCATAATTTACTTAGTGTGCAAATTTAATCAATATTACTACCCCTTTTAGGAAATGACAGAAAGTTAAGGCAGTTTTACTGTTTATTCTTTTAAGTTATTTTGTTATGTATCTCAATGTTTTCTTTCAATGAATTATTCATTGTTGTTGATCAAGTTGAAAATACCATTTGTTAAGAATAGGATAACTTCTAGGGAATTGAGACTCCTGCGTGTCTCAATCGGTTAAGCGTCTGACTTTGGCTCAGGTCATGATCTCACATTTCATGGATTTGAGCCCTACATCCGGCTCTGTGCTGATAGCTCAGAGGCTGGCGCCTGCTTTGGATGCTGTGTCTCCCTCTCTTTCTGCCCCTTCCCACTCACGCTCTCTCTCTCTCAAAAAGATTAAAAAATTTTAAAAGGATAACTTCTACTTACCTTTTTTTGTTTATACAAACAACTTGTTTATATGGAAAAACATACTGAAACAGTTTTCATACATTCTACATCTCATTTATAGGTTTTGTCATATTGTTTGATAATACCCCTGCTTAAAGTCCTAGTGTTTTGTTATTTCTGCTTATTCTTATTCTATTCTTTTGTTTACAAGGATACTGGTTCTCTTGTATGATGCTGGCTTTCTTTGGGAAATTCTACGTAGAGGTTTAAGATGGCTTAAGATGAGGGTCCCACAGAAGGTTTGTCAGGTGCTTAGGGTTCCCAATCTAAATTCACTCTGTAATTTCATTTTTGGCCATAAACTTTTGGAGGCTCAGCTTGTGGTCATAACTTCTCAGGGATTCCAACAAGTCTCCTCACGGGGCCAGAGTAACTCTGTTAGTACCTGGTGGTAGAGAGTAAATGAATTAAAGATACTGCATAAGGAAATGTCCTCAAGACCTATCAGGAACTTGGTTGTAGACACGATAAGTTTGGGATGTCTGTTAGAGTTCCAATGAGAGCAGACAAGGAAGCAGCGGGATAGAGTGATGGTTCATAAGAGAGGTCAGGGTTGGCTTGTAGTATTAGGGATGGAAGCAGAATAGGGGTTTTCCCCTCCTATAGTTAAAATAGTTAAAAATCACATCTCGAGGGTGATTTTGGGTTGTCTAATGATCCTTTACTGGAATATTTTCCTTTGTAGTTCTTAACTAGCTGGGCATTGCACTGCACCACTATTGATGGCATAAGGATGGTGGCCATCAACACCACAGTGCACAGATTGGGCAGTCCCCAGGATCTCTTTAATGGTTCCAAGCAGTTCTCTGGCTAATGATCAGTGCCGCATCTGTTGAGCAACATGGACAATCTCATCAAAAGTGATATTCCCACTGTGCTTAATGTTTTTCTGCTTCTTTCTGTCTCTTGGTTGTTCCTTGAGGGCTTGATAATCAGGACAGAGGCACAGGTACCACTTCAGTCTGGCCTGTCTGTTCTGAATGGCCAATTTCACTATAATCCTCAGCCCTTTCCAATCACTGGTTGCCTTGGCAATGTCATAACCAACCATTTTTGGAGACAGATCCAGGAGGCTGATCTTCAAGGCCAGGGCAGACATGGCACTGACTTCCCCACCGGTGCACCTCAGGTGTGTGACTTTGGTGTCATTGGGGTCAAGTGTAGGTGGCATGGTAGAGGTGGCTGGTGTTGGATAAACTGGACTCAGGACAATGTGCCTTTGCCTCTTCCAAGCCAAAAGGCAAAAGAGGGATGATTTTCTTAAAAATGATAAATTAGATCATGTAATTCCTTTGTTTCCCAAATGGGTTCTATCAATGATAAAGTACAATCTATGCTCATTAGTTTGGCTTCAAAGACTTGACATTTTTTAGCCCTCCCCTTCCTATTGACCATATGGTTTTACTGTCCCACTAGTTGATGAAACTGGGTTTACACTTGTCTTTTTCCTGTTCTTGTATCACAGAAAGCTCATTTCTATTTTAGTGTCTTTAGACTTGTGTTCTTATTTGTCACTATGAGTGAGATTACTCAAATCTTTTTTGCGCTCTAACTTCAGATATTCAGATTAACTAATTTGGGGGGTCTGTCCTCAGCACTTCCGCCCTTCAGAGTTGCCCTGTTGATTATGCTGTTCATAATCAACTGACCAGGAGAGCTGTTGCAGCCAGTGTGCAGGTCTCAGTCCCCCCCTTAAAGGATTTTTGTTGAAATGTCCCATTCTGTAATGTGGTCACCCTTCACCCTTATTTTTCTCAAATTTTTATTTATTTACCATCATTCATGTATTTTTTGCTTTTACCTGCTGCTAGAATATCAGTCTTGTAAAGGTAGATTTCTTTTGTTTACTGATGACTCTCCCAGATACAGAACAGTATCTGAGAGAGAGTGGACTCTCAATAAATACTTCTAAAGAATGAGATTTTTCTCTGTCTCAGAGATCTCTGTTTCCAGACGTATTTATACTGCTAAAAATAATTCTCCCACAGTTAACAGTGTGCGCAGCTAGCATGTAGCATCCCCATTCTCTAATAAAAGGAACCAGGGCTTCTGCGTGAGGAAATTGCTGAACTGGAGCAAGGGATATACATGAGGATTGTGAAGCTCTCTTTAGCATCAAAAAGTAAGGAAATGTTTAAAGTTACATTTTTTCACTGTTGCCTTATTGTTTCTGTTAAATTAAGAGCAATGATCATTTTGCAATTTTAAAAACATAACGACCCATATCATTTGGGTTAGAGTAGCTCCATCAGAGATCTAGAGATCTGATGACCGGCAAGATTTTCTGACTGTAAAAATGTGTCAAGAATTATGATTTTTAAAGATTTGATAGTATAGATAAATCGTTACATTTTTCTAGAGCACAATTAAAAGTAAATGGATTCTATCTTACCTAAGACTCAGTTTTTCTTAAAACAATGACTTATGAGTATTTTGAATCTATTTTGTAATAAGAAGGGGACAAAGAGGAGCAGTTGGTTTCCAAAGCCGATTAGTGGGAGGCTTCGGTTTTTTTCTTCTCCTTCCACTCTATATTATCTCCTCTAAAGGCAATGAGAATTGTAAAATTTAATTTGTCGCCTTCAGGAAAGAACATGAATGCCAAGAAATAAGTACTATCTGCATCTATAGTCCTGTTTTAGCATATGAATTTGAGAGTCGGGATGCATCCCGAAGAAGTCACATGAACAATAATGGTGATTTAAATTCAGTGCTTCGTGCAAAGGCAAACTGACATGCAGGTAATTCCACAAAATAAAATTATAGTATTCACAACTGGCTTAATAATTAGTCTTTCTTTTTACAGTTTTATTTTGGAAATATAAAATTCTCCCACTTAGTCACACAGAATCAAGCAATAACTTTCTTCATAAATTACCATTTTCATGACATACTTGGTCTAGAATACATCCCATTTGTCTAACAACTTCTCTTACTGAAATTCTTCACAGTGGAGAATTGAAGTTTTTTTTTTTTTTTTAGGAAAAAAAAATCATAAACCTTCTCCCAACATCTAGTATCTTCTGTCCCACCAGCCCCCAAAACAATCCTATTTATTTGTGGTCTTATTGGCTTAAACATTAAAGTAATCACATATGGCATCAAGAAAATGAACATTTATTTTTAAACAATCTGCTATCTATGCTAACAAATTTCCCATTAGATGCAATTCTGATCCAAGTATGGTTGAGTAATAGACCAATCCTGAACCTGGGGATAAAGTGTAAATAGTTTTATAAATGGTTCATTGGTTGGATTTTTCATTGCTATTATGGACTCCATGTATGTGCACCAACCCCCACTATCCCCTACAATTTATATGTTGTTGAAACCTTAACACCTGATAGAATGGTCTTAGGAATTGGGGCTTATGGGGTAATTAGGTTAGAAGAAGTTCTGAGCGAAGAGACCCCGTGATGGAATCAGTGTCCTTAAAATGAGACTGGCATGCTCTTTTTCAGTCATGTGAGGATACAGTGGCAGGCCACTGTTGTTTACAAACAACTGGGCTTTCACCAGACACAGTATTTGCTGATGCTTTGATCTTGGACATGTCCGCCTGTAGTACAGCTCAGGGAAAGGAATGTTTATTGAAATGACCCAGCCTATGTTATTTTTGTTAAAGCCGTCTGAAGTAAGAAAATATAATATATAATCAATTATAGGAAACTTCTGAAATCTACATAATATTCAGGAAAGTATTCCTGGAAGATGTCAATTCACATGGGAGAGTGGAACGGAAATTTGCAACAATGTGGATGGAACTAGAGGGTATTACGCTAAGCAAAACAAGTCAGTAAGAGAAACATCTATGATTTCACTCCCATGTGGAATTTGAGAAACACAACAGATGAACATAGGGGAAGGGAAGGAAAAATAAGATAAAAACAGACCGGGGCAAACCATAAGAGACTCTTAAACACAGAGAACAAACTAAGAGTTTCTGGAAGGGAGGTGGGTGGGTGGACAGGTTAAATGGGTGCTGGGCATTAAGGAGGACACTTTTTGGGATGAGCTCTAGGTGTCGTATGTAAGAGATGAATCACTGGGCTGTATTCCCGAAGCCATGACAACACTGTATGGTAACTAATTTGAATTTAAATTAAAACAATTAGAGTATTCTAAAAGTGGAATTTTCAAGAATTTTAAGTGTATAAAGTGGCATGACAAATTTCAGTTACAGTGTAGAGAAAAGCTAATTAAGGAGTTTCGTGAGGAGATTCTCCTTTTGTTCTTAATTCTTCAGATGATTTCATTGGCTACATTCCCACAGTATTCTGGTGACTGACTCCTGAGATAAACTTCACAGGACAAAGTTTTACCCTCTTACCCACTAATAAACTCAAGGGATCAGAATGACCACTTGTTGAAAATTATCCTGTTATTTTGCCATCAACTTATTTCCATTGAGCTAGAACCTTTAAGCAAATGTGTTTCAGTTATTTGGGCTATTTCTTCACACATCTCAATGTTTTCTATTAAACTTTTATACTTGACATTACTGTACTCTTTCTAAATAATTGGAAATAGTACTGGGATTTTAATAAATAAGTTTATTTTAAAATGGGCCATGCCTTGTTATAATGAACGACTTTTAGAGTACTCTTTTTGTCAAATGTTACTTAGTTTAGGGGCGCCTGGGTGGCTTAGTTGTTTGTGTCCAACTTCACCTCAGGTCATCATCTCATGGTTCATGAGTTTGAGCCCCGCATTGGGCTCTGTGCTGACAGCTTGAAGCCTAGAGCCTGCAGCCTGCTTCGGATTCTGTGTCTCCTTCTCCACCCCCCCCCCCACTCTGTCTCTGTCTCTCAAAAATAAAAACATTAAAAAAAATGTTAGTTTGGTAAGGTTTCCGTTGCTTTTGAGTTTTCTACGTGTCTTTTAGTCCTTGCCTTCATTTTTCATTTCTCTTATTGAATGTGGAGTTAAAATGAGCTAAAATTCTCAGCCATTTTGGAATCAACATCTATTTCATTGCTTTTCTTGATTAATTGCATCACGACTTTCCTAGGTCTGTCTTTCTCCACTGATAGATGTCTTAAAGCAATTCTTATTATGTCTGACTCCTTTTGTTAACTATAATGCATTCCTCTTTGTGGATATGCTAATCTTTTTCCTTAAAGCAGTGACCAATATAACAAAATCATCCTCCCTGTCATCCCAATTAAAATGTGTATTTTTCTTTATTTGAGGAACATTGTAAATTTTCATGGAATGTATTTTTGTGTATTTTGTATTGTTCTAGGAAAGTAGTACAATGCTGTGATTTAACTAGAGTTAAATCAATTTGCTTCAAAGCAGAGTTAGCTCAATTGTACATAATTAGACTTAGTAGTTTTCCTCTGATGTATTTTCACCTTCTTAAAATCTGAAAGAGAAATCAATAAAAATTCATTTTGAAAAGTAACACTGAAAACTGATTATTCTAACAGTTTCCCTGAAAGATAAAAAACAAAGAAGTCATTGTCTATCAACTGGGTTAAAATGGCACATAAGAAGAATGAGTCCAGATTAATAGTTATTAGGCAAATTATTCAGGGAAACCACATTTTTATGCAGCTAATTATGAAAATTATATTTTCTACCTTGTTAGATTCTCTAGTATTATTATATGTGCACTTAATTTGAAATGCCCTTTATGAATATTAGTAACTGGTCAATGAAAAATAATGGCTTACTTTGACCACCTGGTTTAGATGGTACCTGCCAGTTGTCTATAATGTGATGTTAGTATATATGCCTTTGTTAAGTAGTGCCTCATAAGGAGATATTTTGAGACTGTGTAAA
Source organism: Herpailurus yagouaroundi (assembly GCF_014898765.1). Classification (NCBI taxonomy): domain Eukaryota; kingdom Metazoa; phylum Chordata; class Mammalia; order Carnivora; family Felidae; genus Herpailurus; species Herpailurus yagouaroundi. The sequence goes on from NW_024412391.1 coordinate 20,342,949, forward strand.
TAACTTGTTTCTCCAAAATTCACTGGTTTTAGATTCCATCATTTATTCCTACCTAAATCAATTATTTTTGTGATAGTTACCAAATGGTGACTTTTCTACTTCTGTCATTAAATTTATGTGTAGTAGTTTTAGTCTCACATAGGGAAGGGCTTTCCATTCTGTTATTTATAATAAGTATGCATTATCTTTTATTAAGGCTTTTTCCTCTTTCTCATACTCCATTTCTTAAGATTCTTTCTTGGTACTTCTTACGTGCTAGCTTCTTTAGTTGCCTTCCCTCAGTCACCTTTAACCATAATGATCTACGCTTGGTTCTGAACTCTAGTCCCACAGTCACTACCAACAACGTAGCCCTTGATAATGTCATGCTTTATGTTCACCCTATATTATTTCATTGAGAGACCATGTTCTTACAACTAATCAGAAGTACTGATTCAGCTAACTCATTTGAGAAAGTGTCTTCCACTTCTTTCTCCTCTCTCTATAGCTTCTTGCAATTTCAGGTCTATAGAAAGTAGATAATTAGTCCTTATATACTTGATTTAAAAGAGTTTGCTTGGAGGATAGACCCAAGCACTAAAGAGGAAATAATAAAATGATGGCTATTGACTATAAAGTTAGTTTCCTTCTCTAATGGTTGGGCCAACCTGGTATTTATGAGACCTCAATGCAGTAGGATAGTGGAAGACAAATTTGAAAAAAACTTGTGTATATTATGATTTTCTCCATGCCACTTGTGGATTTTTTTCAGTTGCTGACTTAATTATTTCAAAGAAAAACATTATGACAGGGCCATACGGACAAGGCCTTGAAGCCCAAGAAAAGGTTTTGCAATCTACTTTGAATTAATTTAGCTGTGGAAAATAAGTGCCTTTTATTTCATAACTTGAGGCAAGGAACACAATGCAAAGACCTATTAGAGAAGTGAGTCATGTTAAATCAATTTAAGATTGCTTTAAACACATTTTAATGGGTGGAGCAAGAAGATAGCAGACCTTTCTTAAGTGACCAATTAAGTCCATATCCCCAGTCACTTTCTCAGTTTCTTACACTTAGGGTCACTCTACATCTGCCCTAAGCACCCTGGGGCCGGGTAATAGACCACCAAAGACAGGCCCTATGCTTCAGATCCTGCTGGAAATTATTCAAAGTAGGTCATCTTAAACCTGTTTACCCTGCCGTGCCAGTTGCTTTCTGAGAAAACCACAATGAAGTCTCTTGCCCATAGGTCATTTCCAACCCCAGTGATTGTGTGGCCCCTCATGGCGTTACAATATACTCTCTGTTTTGAGATCTGTGAGTATAATAAACTCTCTTTCCAATGGCTTTCTCTCCTGATCTGTTGGCCTTATCATACCTAAATAGTAAAGCTTATTAAAACACAAAGGTGAAAGTTAGTTTCAGTCCCTACAGACTACACAATATGCTAGCATATGTAAATTAGTATTTATTAAAGTATAGTTGACTGTAATGTTAATTTCATTACAGTTGTATAACAGTAATTCTGCAACTCTCTACATTAGGCTAAGCTCGCCATAAGTGTAGCTAGTGTCCCCATACGACACTATTGTAATGCCATTGACTATATTCCCTATGTTGTACCTTTCATCCCTGTAACTTACTGCGTAACTGAAAGTCTGTACCTTCCACTCCCCTTCATCCATTTTGCCCATCCCCTCCCCTCCGGCAACCATTTGTTCTCTGTATTTATGGGTATGTTTTTGCTTTTTGTTTTGATTCCACAATCTGATGGTATTTGTCTTTCTCTGGCTTATTTCACTTAGCATAATACTCTGGGTCCATCCATTTTGTGGCAAATGGCAAGATCTCATCCTTTTTATGGTTGCATAATATTCCATTGTGTGTGTGCATGTGCATATGCACACATGCATGTGTGTATACATACCTATATGTATATATACCACATCTTCATCTATCAACAGATACAGGTTGCTTCCATATCTTGGCTATTGTAAATCATGCTGCAATAAATATGGTGCATTTATCTTTTCAAGTTAGAGTTTTGGAGTTTGGGGGGGGGTAAATATCCAGTGGTGGAATTATTGCATCATAAGGTATTTCTATTTTTAGTTTTTGAGGGATCTCCATACTGTTTTCCACAGTGGCTGCACCAGTTTGAATTCCTATCAACAGTGCTCAAAGGTTCCTTTTTCTCCATGTCCTTGCCAACACTTGTTATTTCTTGTCTTTTTGATTGAAGGCATTCTGACAGGTATAAGGTGATATTGCTTTGTGGTTTTGATTTGCATTTCCCTGATTAGTGATCTTGTGCATCTTTTCATGTCGTCTATTGGCTATCTACATATTGTCTTTGCCAAATGTCTATTTAGGTCCTTTGCTCATTTTTTTGGTATTGAGTTATATAAGTTCTTTATAGAATTTAGATATTAACCCCTTATCAGATATATGATTTGCAAATATCTTTTCCCACTTGCTAGGTGGCCTTCCCATTTTGTGATTCCATAATTCCATAAACTAGCATTTTATTATGTTGTTCCTGATGCCAAGATGGAAGTACATGCAGAATATTTTGGAAAGACACTGAAGAGGAATAGCCAATTCATTTTATTAGGGGTTCATGAGTTATCTATTGCTGCATAATCACTCACCCCCAAGTCGAATGACTTAAAACAACAATAATTTTACTTATAATACTGCATGTAGTCTGGGTGGCCCTTTTGGTCTGAGCCAAGGCTGATCTTTGCTAACTTGATAATGAGTCTGCAGTCACCTGATAGCAGAAGCTGGTGAGTTAGTGGCAACAAAACACACTGAGCACCCAGATCTTGATTTTTTTAAATACCATTCTTCAGTTTTAAACAGGGCCCTTGGATAAATCACTAATTCCAGGACTGGGACAGGAAATATACAAGATAGGCCTGAAACATCTTTTAGCCTCACAAAGTGAGAAAGTACTCAAAACACACACACACACACACACACACCAAACAACGGTGCCATGCCAGAGGGATATTGGCACCGACCAAAAGAGTTCCCAGTAATTACAGCTGGAACTATTTGAGCAAAGTAGTATTGGATTATAACCCACAGTTTATTCATGAGTCCATGTAATATAAATAAATAATTGCATAAATAAACGTGGGAGAAGAGACAAATTTCCTAGGCTGAAGAATTACAAATAGTTTAAGTAGATATTCTATCCTCGAGGATAGGGATCATAAGTCCCTATTCTTTCACTGTGTGTTACATATAGTGACTTTCTTCAAAATCGTATGGTATGGTATGGTAAGGGAGAAAAATGAAAGAGGAACTTTACAGTGGAGAAAACTGACAAACACCACCTCAAGTCAAATGACTAAGATTAATGTCAAGGGTAATAACTCCTACCAATAATATGTAGCCTTGATGTGATGAGAGTGTATCTTAACCTCTGTGGTCTTCCTAAAATACACTACATTAGTATAATTACAAGAAAAAAATTAAATCCCATTTGAAGGGAATTCTGTAGAACATCTGATGTAACCTTTAAAACTATAAGGTCATCAAAACCAAGAAAAGTCTTAGGACTGACACAGCCAAGAAAAGGCTAAAGAAACATAAAAACTAAATGTAATGTCATATCTTTGGTGGGATTCTGGAACACAAAAAGAACATTAGAAAAAACATTAAGAAATCTGAATAAAGTATGACCTCTATTTAATAATGTATCAATGTTGGTTTATTAATTGGAGATATGGGAATTCTCTGTACTATCTTTGCAATAATTCTGTAAATCTAAAATCATTCTGGAATAAAAAGCATTGAAATGATACAGCCACATAAATATAACAAAATGCTCAACTTCATTAGTCATTAGGAAAATGTAAAGTCATAATATGATGCAAGATGCCTGTTTACAGAATAGCTTAAAGAAAGAAAGAATGGCAAGTGTTGGTGAGGATATGGAACTCATGAACTACTTTCAAAGTTTGTGTTTTGGTCAAATCTCTTTGGAGATCTCTTCAGATCTCTATTAAAGCTGAATATTTGAGGGGGCGGAGAGGGAAGATGGCGGCGTAGGAGGACGCTGGGCTCACCGCGCGGCCTGCTGATCACTTAGATTCCACCTACACCTGCCTAAATAACCCAGAAAACCACCAGAGGATTAGCAGAATGGAGTCGCCGGAGCCAAGCGCAGATGAGAGACCAACAGAAGAGGGTAGGAAGGGCGGCGAGGCGGTGCGCGCTCCACGGACTGGCGGGAGGGAGCCGGGGCGGAGGGGCGGCTCGCCGGCCAAGCAGAGCCCCCGAGTCTGCCTTGCAAAAAGCGGAGGGGCCTGACGGACTGTGTTCCCACAGCAAGCGCGACTTAGCGGCTGGGAGGTCATAAGTTAACAGCTCTGCTCAGAAAGCGGGGAGGCTGGAGGACAAAGGGAAGGAGAGCTGCTGAGCCCCCTGACGACAGAGCTCAGTTTGGTGGGGAACAAAGGCGCTCGCCAGCGCCATCTCCGTCGCCCATCCCCCAGCCAAAATCCCAAAGAGAACCAGTTCCTGCCAGGGAACTTGCTCGCTCCACGCAAACACCCAACTCTGCGCTTCTGCAGAGCCAAACCTCTGGCAGCGGATCTGACTCCCTCCTGCTGCCACAGGGCCCCTCCTGAAGTGGATCACCTAAGGAGAAGCAAGCTAAGCCTGCCCCTCCTGCCCCCGTGCACCTTGCCTACCCACCCCAGCTAAGACGCCAGATCCCCAGCATCACAAGCCTGGCAGTGTGCAAGTAGCCCAGACAGGCCACCCCACCCCACAGTGAATCCCGCCCCTAGGAGAGGGGAAGAGAAGGCACGCACCAGTCTGACTGTGGCCCCAGCGGTGGGCTGGGGGCAGACATCAGGTCTGACTGCGGCTCCACCCACCAACTCCAGTTATACACCACAGCACAGGGGAAGTGCCCTGCAGGTCCTCACCACGCGAGGGACTATCCAAAATGACCAAGTAGAAGAATTCCCCTCAGAAGAATCTCCAGGAAATAACAACAGCTAATGAGCTGATCAAAAAGGATTTAAATAATATAACAGAAAGTGAATTTAGAATAATAGTCATAAAATTAATCACTGGGCTTGAAAACAGTATAGCTGACAGCAGAGAATCTCTTGCTACAGAGATCAAGGGACTAAGGAACAGTCACGAGGAGCTGAAAAACGCTTTAAACGAAATGCATAACAAAATGGAAACCACCACGGCTCGGATTGAAGAGGCAGAGGAGAGAATAGGGGAACTAGAAGATAAAGTTATGGAAAGCTGAGAAAAAGAGAGATAAGAAAATCCAGGAGTATGAGGGGAAAATGAGAGAACTAAGTGATACACTAAAAAGAAATAATATACGCATAATTGGTATCCCAGAGGAGGAAGAGAGAGGGAAAGGTGCTGAAGGGGTACTTGAAGAAATAATAGCTGAGAACTTCCCTGAAGTGGGGAAGGAAAAAGGCATTGAAATCCAAGAGGCACAGAGAACTCCCTTCAGATGTAACTTGAATCGATCTTCTGCACGACATATCATAGTGAAACTGGCAAAATACAAGGATAAAGAGAAAATTCTGAAAGCAGCAAGGGGGAAACGTGCCCTCACATATAAAGGGAGACCTATAAGACTCGTGACTGATCTCTCTTTTGAAACTTGGCAGGCCAGAAAGAATTGGCACGAGATTTTCAGGGTGCTAGACAGAAAAAATATGCAGCCAAGAATCCTTTATCCAGCAAGTGTGTCATTTAGAATAGAAGGAGAGATAAAGGTCTTCCCAAACAAACAAAAACTGAAGGAATTTGTCACCACTAAACCAGCCCTACAAGAGATCCTAAGGGGGACCCTGTGAGACAAAGTACCAGAGACATCACTACAAGCATAAAACATACAGACATCCAATGACTCTAAACCCATATCTTTCTATAATAACACTGAATGTAAATGGATTAAATGCACCAACCAAAAGACATAGGGTATCAGAATGGATAAAAAAACAAGACCCATCTATTTGCTGTCTACAAGAGACTCATTTTAGACCTGAGGACACCTTTAGATTGAGAGTGAGGGGATGGAGAACTATTTATCATGCTACTGGAAGCCAAAAGAAAGCTGGAGTAGCCATACTTATATCAGACAAACTAGACTTTAAATTAAAGGCTGTAACAAGAGATGAAGAAGGACATTATATAATAGTGACAGGGTCTATCCATCAGGAAGAGCTAACAATTATAAATGTCTATGCGCCGAATACCGGAGCGCCCAAATATATAAAACAATTACTCATAAACATAAGCAACCTTATTGATAAGAATGTGGTAATTGCAGGGGACTTTAACACTCCACTTACAGAAATGGATAGAACATCTAGACACACGGTCAATAAAGAAACAAGGGCCCTGAATGAGACATTGGATCAGATGGACTTGACAGATATATTTAGAACTCTGCATCCCAAAGCAACAGAATATACTTTCTTCTCGAGTGCACATGGAACATTCTCCAAGATAGATCATATACTAGGTCACAAAACAGCCCTTCATAAGTATACAAGATTTGAAATCATACCATGCATACTTTCAGACCACAATGCTATGAAGCTTGAAATCAACCACAGGAAAAAGTCTGGAAAACCTCCAAAAGCATGGAGGTTAAAGAACACCCTACTAATGAATGAGTGGGTCAACCAGGCAATTAGAGAAGAAATTAAAAACTATATGGAAACAAATGAAAATGAAAATACAACAATCCAAACGCTCTGGGACGCAGCGAAGGCAGTCCTGAGAGGAAAATACATTGCAATCCAGGCCTATCTCAAGAAACAAGAAAAATCCCAAATACAAAATCTAACAGCACACCTAAAGGAACTAGAAGCAGAACAGCAAAGGCAGCCTAAACCCAGCAGAAGAAGAGAAATAATAAAGATCAGAGCAGAAATAAACAATATAGAATCTTAAAAAACTTTAGAGCAGATCAACGAAACCAAGAGTTGGTTTTTTGAAAAAATAAACAAAATTGACAAACCTCTAGCCAGGCTTCTCAAAAAGAAAAGGGAGATGACCCAAATAGATAAAATCATGAATGAAAATGGAATTATTACAACCAATCCCTCAGAGATACAAACAATTATCAGGGAATACTATGAAAAATTATATGCCAACAAATTGGACAACCTGGAAGAAATGGACAAATTCCTGAACACCCACACTCTTCCAAAACTCAGTCAGGAGGAAATAGAAAGCTTGAACAGACCCATCACCAGCGAAGAAATTGAATCGGTTATCAAAAATCTCCCAAAATAAGAGTCCAGGACCAGATGGCTTCCCAGGGGAGTTCTACCAGACGTTTAAAGCAGAGATAATACCTATCCTTCTCAAGCTATTCCAAGAAATAGAAAGGGAAGGAAAACTTCCAGACTCATTCTATGAAGCCAGTATTACTTTGATTCCTAAACCAGACAGAGACCCAGTAAAAAAAGAGAACTACAGGCCAATATCCCTGATGAATATGGATGCCAAAATTCTCAATAAGATACTAGCAAATGGAATTCAACGGCATATAAAAAGAATTATTCACCATGATCAAGTGGGATTCATTCCTGGGATGTAGGGCTGGTTCAACATTCGCAAATCAATCAACGTGATACATCACATTAACAAAAAAAAAAAGAGAAAAACCATATGATCCTGTCAATCGATGCAGAAAAGGCCTTTGACAAAATCCAGCACCCTTTCTTAATAAAAACCCTTGAGAAAGTCGGGATAGAAGGAACATACTTAAAGATCATAAAAGCCATTTATGAAAAGCCCACAGCTAACATCATCCTCAACGGGGAAAAACTGAGAGCTTTTTCCCTGAGATCAGGAACACGACAGGGATGCCCACTCTCACCACTGTTGTTTAACATAGTGCTGGAAGTTCTAGCATCAGCAGTCAGACAACAAAAGGAAATCAAAGGCATCAAAATTGGCAAAGATGAAGTCAAGCTTTCGCTTTTTGCATATGACATGATATTATACATGGAAAATCCGATAGACTCCACCAAAAGTCTGCTAGAACTGATACATGAATTCAGCAAAGTTGCAGGATACAAAATCAATGTACAGAAATCAGTAGCATTCTTATACACTAACAATGAAGCAACAGAAAGACAAATAAAGAAACTGATCCCATTCACAATTGCACCAAGAAGCATAAAATACCTAGGAATAAATCTAACCAAAGATGTAAAGGATCTGTATGCTGAAAACTATAGAAAGCTTATGAAGGTAATTGAAGAAGATTTAAAGAAATGGAAAAACATTCTGTGCTCATGGATTGGAAGAATAAATATTGTCAAAATGTCAATACTACCCGAAGCTACCTACACATTCAATGCAATCCCAATCAAAATTGCACCAGCATTCTTCTCAAAACTAGAACAAGCAATCCTAAAATTCATATGGAACCACAAAAGGCCCCGAATAGCCAAAGTAATTTTGAAGAAGAAGACCAAAGCAGGAGGCATCACAATCCCAGACTTTAGCCTCTACTACAAAGCTGTCATCATCAAGACAGCATGGTATTGGCACAAAAACAGACACATAGACCAATGGAATAGAATAGAAACCCCAGAACTAGACCCACAAACGTATGGCCAACTCATCTTTGACAAAGCAGGAAAGAACATCCAATGGAAAAAAGACAGTCTCTTTAACAAATGGTGCTGGGAGAACTGGACAGCAACATGCAGAAGGTTGAAACTAGACCACTTTCTCACACCATTCACAAAAATAAACTCAAAATGGATAAAGGACCTGAGTGTGAGACAGGAAACCATCAAAACCTTAGAGGAGAAAGCAGGAAAAGACCTCTCTGACCTCAGCCGTAGCAATCTCTTACTCGACACATCCCCAAAGGCAAGGGAATTAAAAGCAAAAGTGAATTACTGGGACCTTATGAAGATAAAAAGCTTCTGCACAGCAAAGGAAACAACCAACAAAACTAAAAGGCAACCAACGGAATGGGAAAAGATATTTGCAAATGACATATCGGACAAAGGGCTAGTATCCAAAATCTATAAAGAGCTCACCAAACTCCACACCCGAAAAGCAAATAACCCAGTGAAGAAATGGGCAGAAAACATGAATAGACACTTCTCTAAAGAAGACATCCGGATGGCCAACAGGCACATGAAAAGATGTTCAGCGTCGCTCCTTATCAGGGAAATACAAATCAAAACCACACTCAGGTATCACCTCACGCCAGTCAGAGTGGCCAAAATGAACAAATCAGGAGACTATAGATGCTGGCTAGGATGTGGAGAAACGGGAACCCTCTTGCACTGTTGGTGGGAATGCAAATTGGTGCAGCCGCTCTGGAGAGCAGTGTGGAGGTTCCTCAGAAAATTAAAAATAGACCTACCCTATGACCCAGCAATAGCACTGCTAGGAATTTATCCAAGGGACACAGGAGTACTGATGCATAGGGGCACTTGTACCCCAATGTTCATAGCAGCACTCTCAACAATAGCCAAATTATGGAAAGAGCCTAAATGTCCATCAACTGATGAATGGATAAAGAAATTGTGGTTTATATACACTATGGAATACTACGTGGCAATGAGAAAAAATGAAATATGGCCTTTTGTAGCAACGTGGATGGAACTGGAGAGTGTGATGCTAAGTGAAATAAGCCATACAGAGAAAGACAGATACCATATGGTTTCACTCTTATGTGGATCCTGAGAAACTTAACAGGAACCCATGGGGGAGGGGAAGAAAAAAAAAAAAAAAGAGGTTAGAGTGGGAGAGAGCCAAAGCAGAAGAGACTGTTGAGAACTGAGAGCAAACTGAGGGTTGATGGGGGGTGGGAGGGAGGAGAGGGTGGGTGATGGGTATTGAGGAGGGCACCTTTTGGGATGAGCACTGGGTGTTGTATGGAAACCAATTTGACAATAAATTTCATATATAAATAAAAAAAATAAAGCTGAATATTTGAACATCCTTGTAAAACTGTGTTAATACATTTGCATAAGAGATATTCTTAGTAGCACTGCAGAATAGTCCCAAACTGAAAAATAATGCAAATTTCAGTCCAACTATAATGGAAAAATTATGACCTAACCATACAATGGAATACATTATAGCAAAAATGAACTATGACTAAAACAAACAAAAAACCCTATATGATGAACAATGTTGATTAAAACAATTCAGATACCAAAAAGTGCATACATTATAGTTTGGTTTCTAAAATAGACAAAACTAAGGTGTAGGATGTTATCTTTAGAGTGGTGTCATGAACTAGTCCTTGGAGGCACTGGTAACATTCTATGTATTGGTCTAAGTCTGCTCACATGGTTGTATTTATGTATAGAACAATTTGGGCCACTTGGGTGGCTCAGTCAGTTAAGTGTCCAACTTTGGCTCAGGTCATGATCTCATGGCTCATGACTTTGAGCCCCGTGTGGGGCTCTGTGCTGACAGCTCAGTCTGGAGGCTGTTTCCGATTCTGTGTCTCCCCCTCTGTTTGCCCCTCCCCTACTCACACTCTCTCTCAAAAATTAATAAACATTTAAAAAAATTTTGAGAAATTTACTGGGCTGACTTAATGTCAATTCCTACTGATGCTGTAGTTTGCCCTGTATAGGGTTTTCTACTCTGATCTGTATAATGGAGCCTCAAAGGATTGTTTCAAACTTTATATAGAGTTGCCTAAATTAATTTTAAGTACCAACCAATATTTTTTGCATATGTAATGCACGGTGCCTTGGGTTCACCCCCATTTAAATCCCATGGCAGTCTTACGAGGTGGATATCATTCCAATTTAATGGAGAAGTGGGAGTTAAATAATATGCGTAAGTGACGCAGCTCGTGAGTTTAAAAAGCAGAATATACTGGTGTATGTTGTGTCATTTCCTAAATAAAACTTTGCCGGTTCATTCCAACAAACAATCTGAACTTTCTATGTTATAATACAAGCGATGCAAAAATTTGTAAGCTATTGTTTCTGATTGGCTTTATCTTATAATCGCTATGAGAGTCCTTGCCAGTTGGCCCTTTGTTTTAGAAAGGCACACACCAGACACGGTGCTTGTCCATGTGGAATTTTAAGTGTTTAAGGAAACACAGAAGCTGTGTGTGATAAGAAAAATATAGATGCTGTATATCTCACTGGCTCTGTCAAAAATAAACCATTTATTGACATTAGGGCAGCATCAAAATTTATTGAAAGTGAATGGTTTGTGAATGGACCCACATTTTTCCATGAACTAAAATTCCCATTTCAAAAGTTGTGATAGATCTGCATGGAGGAGATAAGTAGTCCTATCAGTCATTTTATAATATCATAAAACATGCTTTCCTTTATTACTATCATTAGCATAAATCAATGTACCATGCTGATTATCTATAGGGGAACTCTTTTCATATCATTTAACTCCAATGTGGAAAAAAAATTTGTTTTCATTTTGGTTTTTGCTCCCCCAACGTGAAAGAAGAGTTGAGTTTGTATAACAACCTTATTGCTGCCAAAAGGTTTAGGATATGGAAAATTAAAATATAATCATTGTCATCATGTCATGAATTTGTTGAAATTGTAATATTTTAGTACATATATACCCAGGGGGAGTATTCACTCTAGTTAGGATCTTTTCCCTTTTTTGTTGAAGAATGCATTTAATCATCAATATTTGTATAAAATCTATGCTATTGGCATCTACATAGTTCTGCTTGCAGCTTTAAAGTGTTTATAGGGAATTAAGCTCTTTAGAGTAGATGAATTATGTGGATGGATTATGGGCAGTAATAGTCACCATTTCAGATGTGCTAGAACTCAAAGCCCTAATTCATGGCTCATTCACTCCTCTGTAAAATATTTATTGAAAAACTGCTATGCACTAGGCACAAAACAATATAAGATCCCTGCCCTTGAAGAACTTATTTTGGAATGGGGTGGGGAGTGGGGGGCGGGGGGGAAGCAGGCAGCATACAATAAACATAACAAAAATGTAAGATCTATGTAAGCCAGGCGATAAGTGCAGCATAAAATTGGAAACTATAGACAAGGGTTGGGGAACTAAGTGCTGGGGGCAGGAAAAAAAAGTTCTGGGGGCAAAGGTTTTCCTTAGGTGCCAGGGTCAATCTCATTTAGAAAATGAGATTTGGTTAAGGGAAGTGAGGTGCAAAGCCAAGCAAATATTTGGGGAAGTTAGTTATATTCTAGCCAGAAGAAATATTGAGAACAAAGTTCTAGGAGCACAGCCTATTAAGCCAAATGCAAGAAGGTCAGTGTGCTGATCTGGAAGGAAGGCAGGAAGAACAAAGGGAAGAGTGTTAAGGGCTGAGATAAAACCAAAATTATGCGAGGAAGTGGCAGATGGAGCATGTTGTTGACTTGCCCTGAACACTTGTGTCAAATATAAAGTTAGGGGTACTGAGAGAGAAACTAGTTGTGCATGTATATCAATTATAAGTATGCAATGAATCATGTTGGGATTTTGTAAAAGTTCAACAAATAGGCTGTTTAGCCAAGTGCTGAATGACAAGTATTAAAATCAGTGTTTACTGGAAAATAAATATCACCATTACAGAATGAATGAATTCTGTACAGAATGAAGGCAACAAAATAACCTAGAATTTTAGCAACAGTTAATTTAGTTTTGCAATTATATTAAGTATGATAGGCTAAATATAGAAGTTTAGTAGTATACTACCATCAGACTGATTTATCCACACTGTTGTTACATTGCTGATGCGGTCACACTGCTCCTTGGTACAATGAGATGTACATTTACTTTTAAGTCACCTGGAAGAGGAAGACCGTTTTGGCTACATGTGTCAGAATGTGTTCTTAATGTTGGTGAGGTTGATCCCACTCTAGTCCCTACTTAAAGACTGATTAGATTTGAAGGTCATAGTGAAAATAACTTCACTGAAGTAGTCCAAGCTTTGATTTCCATATACTTCCTAGATATTTTCAGAAGTAGATTTGAGATTAATTTTCTCTTTTTTACATGTATTTCTAATAATTTTGTATTTTCTGCTTTACATAGTAAAGTAAGAAAAAAAAAGAATTATCCTTAAACCTTAAAGGTAGAAACGTGGCAATGGAGTAATATAATTGGCTTTCAAGATAAAGAAAATCACCTTTGAATTTCCATCTGTATCTTAGCTTTCAATGCTTCCACACCAATTTTATTATGTTCTGTAGGGTAAGTTCTATATACTAGAGATCATGGGAAAATACATGCAGTCTCTGGTAATATCAGTTTAGTTATCAGGTTCCAGAAAGCAAGCTAATTGGTTGTTGGCAAGTCCTGATACATGTTATATTATACATGTTATATTATACACGTTATATTATAACATGTTATATTATACATGTTATACATGTTATATTATAATCTGTAATATGTTAAGGGTTTCTTTTATTTAAGCAGCCTCTTTAATGTGTAATATATGTTTTCTTCTTTAAAATGTCTTATTTGAACATCCTGTATAGAAATATTATAAATTGGTTCCAAAACTTCCTATATATCTTGTGGTTTGAAGATAAAGGATGCAAGCCATCTATTACTTGTCAACTTATAGCCAAGGATTGCGTTACATTATACTCTTCTATTTACTTCTTAAAGTATTTATAGCCTTTAACACGTATGTTTAGATGGGGGTACAGCATGAGAGTGAAGCACTAATTATACTCACAGAATTGAGACCAAAGGCCTTTAGCCTCCTCTAATTGGTTGATACCAAGCATGGCCTTTCACTTGTTTTGACCAATTGAACATAAAGTGTGAATTCCAAAGGCTAAGGCTAGTTCTGAGAAGGGGCATTAGCAACTATCGTGTTGTGCTCTTTTTCCTCTGTCATGATGATGATGTCATGTCCCAGGTCTGGAATATGCTTTAGCCAATAACCCAAAACGGTATAAATAGATGAAGGAGAGGCCCTAGTGGACATAGAGGCTATAGGAACAAACCACAAGCTGATGTACAAAAATATATATTGTGAGCAAGTGATAAACTTTTTAAGACTTCTATATTGCAACATCTTGACTTGTTACTACACTATAACCTAGCAAGAACTGGCTGACATAAATAGAAGCGGAGTTACCTTTATAAAAAATAAAAATTTATATAGCCCGACTTTGGGAATAGAAGGCTAGTGGAAAGAAATCTGTTAATGATGGGTAGAAAAAAAATGACAAAATGTCAATTCTTATTAATCTGTGGTAAAATGTTTGGTAAAGTTTTTCCTGCAAATACTTGGATGATATATTTTGTAACTTAGAGGTTGTAATTTTAACAAACCAGTTAGGAAACAGATTGTAATGAAGTGTCTTGATTGAAAGATTCAGTAAGAATTAGACAATTAGGGAGTTCGCAAATGGTAAACCGCAGGGAATATAGAGAAACCAGATAGTCACTGACTTTTAGAGTTGTAAGATATAACTATTTCCATATCATTCAAAAACAAAACTGATAAAAGATTATTATAAGAAAGCATAACTAAAAGTTGATGGCAACTTTAGAGTTGATGGCAAAAATAACCTATGGTGGGCTAGATTTCAAAATTCTGATCAAAATAATTAAGTGGATTAATTTTTTTTCCTGTAGGGCAAATTTACTCAAGGAAAAGAATGTGAGGGCTGTATTTCTCAAGCTTAGATAAACTCAAGTTACCTGCAAATAATTTAGGAGGGAAAGGCATTTCTCAATTATGTGCAAGACTATCTCCTCATGGAGCTAACTGTAATCAAATGGATGTAGAATCAGCTATCTTTTGAGAGAAATTCACTGCTAAATGTCAATATCTTGGATCCAAATAGGCTGGTTTTGGAGACTTGAATTGATTCTTGACTCTACAACAATGTATGGACAAAAAAATATATAGGATCCTGCTGCTATAATCTCCCATGAAAGAATGCTTTCCATGTCATTGTTTCATTGGCTGCCTACAGTCTTCCATAAGGAGGAGCCATGATACATAGAAAACAGTGGATTATAGAGTACTTTAAAGAGGACATCTAACTGTCTTTTGTTTCTATTAAAAAGTCAGCTTCTGTATTTTTTACTTTGTACATAATATGTCCTTTTCTTTAAGAATTTTACCTTTGTGTTTAGTTTTTGGTGGATTTTTCATGATGTGCCGAGGTGGGGATTATCTTTTAATTATCCTGTTTGGAATCCATACAGCTGCTTACAGGGCTCAATGTATTTTATCAATTTTTGCAAATTTTCAGCCAGTATTTTTTCAACTATTGATTACGCCAATTTTGTCTTTCCTATACTTTGGGATTCCAGCTGCATGTATGTGAGACATTTTCAGCAAGCCTCATATGTCTCTTAAGCAATTCTGTCTTTTCCTGCATTAATGGAAGTATTCTGTTGACTTAGGCAGTTTACTAATCCTCTCTTCTATACTATCTAAATTACTGCCAAATAATTCCATAATTTTCCATCTTGTAGTTTTCCAATCAACATACCAAGCTAAGTCATTATCTCTACCCTAAGAGTATGAGTTCTATCCATGTCAACTTTTGTTTCTACATGGTTTTTGCTTTGCTGAAACACCAGTGAAGAACAGGTGTTTAGTACAGGAGTTGAACTATGGATCATGGGCTGCCTGTCTCTTTTTGTAAATAAAGTTTTATTGGAACATAAAGCCACTCATTTATCTGTGTGTTGTCTGTGGTTGCTCTTGTGCAACATCAGAGTTGAGTAGTTGCTTCAGAGAATGCATGGTCTGCACAGCTAAAGGGCCTTTAAGAAAAACTTTGCAGAAGCTGATTCAGTGGAGCTTTGATGGAACTGAGTGCCCCACTGAACCAGTGGCTTTGCCTTAAGTGGCACACCGGAAGATAAAGTTTCCTCTGTAAGACCAGAGTTACAGTAGTCTTGAGTATACCATTTCTCTGTGATAACAGAAGATTTTGGAGGCTCTTCCCAGTTTGTTGGTCATTGAATCTGAATTGGTCCACCCAATAATGGGAATATGAGGCAAGAGTTTTCCAAGTCTTCCATGGGTCAAGTGTGCAGTTTTGCTAAGTGTTCAGTATTAAACTAATAGCTGCTCTTCTTTTTTTTCTTCAAATTTTTATTTATTTTGAGAGAGAGAGAGAGAGAGAGAGAGAGAGAGAGAGAGAGAGAGAATTCCAAGCAGGCTCCACACTCAAGCATGGTTCCTAGAACATGACCTGAGCCAAAATCAAGAGTCAGATGCTTCACTGACTGGGCCACCCCTGTGCCCCAATAGCTGCTTTTCAAAATAAGGGTAATTGGTAGCTATGGCATGCAAGCCACAAGTCCAAATTTCCAAAGAGTGCTTCCATGCAGAGGCTATCTTCCACTGGAGGCTGTAATTGGCAAATCATCAATCACAGAGTCTGTACTGTCTGTAATACACAGAGTCTAGTAGACTCTAGGTTTCTTTTTTTAGTGATAAGGGATCTATGACACAGCACTTTTTTTTTTTTTTTTTTTTTTTGGCCAGAAGAATTGAGATCTGTGATTCCATGCAGAAAGCTCCTGAATTTTGTTAGCATTGATCAGCCACTCCTGGTGGTAAAGATGTGACAATACCAATACCAGTTGGGTCTTCCTGCTAAAAGGGTTCCACATTTTCATGTTACTCTGTGCTCAGCTTTCTGCAATCTGTTAAAAAATTGTAGGAGGCTTCATGTTATTTACTTGTAAGTTGGTTGTGTCTTCTCATGTGCTCTGCCCCAGACAAATCAGTGCTTTTGTCCCATATCTCCTTGGTGGTGTCATCGTCTCTTAGATTTCAGGTACTTAGTTTCTGTATGACCTCGGCTCTCAGATGTGTTCAAGAAAAGTTATGATAGTGTAGATTATCTGACTTTGCACTGTAGTTTGTGAAATTCTTTCAAGTTTTCTGAATCTGAAGCAGAAACTTATACTCTCTAAGATGGTTTTGATTAAAATAAAAATAATGTTTTGGAATTTATGCATTATGAAGCAAATCTATTGTAGACCTACATCTATCAGTCATCATAAGCAAATGAGACAATTTGGTTCAACTCAACATTATCAGACAGAGGTTGGGAGTGGGGATTAATTTGATATTTATGATCCCTTCAAACCTCAAAGTTAAAATATAAAACTTTAAATATTTTTAACAATTAACCAGAAATATTTAAATAAATTTACTAAATTCTAGTGATTATCAAATTTTAGCTTTCTAATCCTTATTTCCTAGAAATAAATAATACCTTTTCTCCTGTTCCATTTCAGTGTATACTTTACATCTGTGTTCTATTTTTTTCCTTACCCCTACTATATTTGTAACATTGGTTTGCAGGTCCTATTTTGCTCAGACTTAATTTAGTAAAAGGTCAGTGCAAAAGAATAAAACTGTATCAAAGGTAGATTGCATGTGAATAGGTAGCTGCCTTGAAAGTAAAAAGAAAACTTTATAGGGCAATGTGAACCAAAAGGGGTTGGAGACAAGAATGGGTAGAATGTGTTATTGTGGAAATATACTTCCATTCCTTCTATGAGATCCAACATCTTTGGGCTCTTGTTACTGAAAGAAATTGGGGGTAATCCTATCCCTCAGGGAAGGTTGCTACTTTAACTGCTGAATGGGATCTAAAAGATTCTGACAGAAATTAACAAAGACATTTTGGCATATACCTATCACAAGGAGCATACTGGGTCAATTTTAATAATTAGTAATCTCCACCTATTGTTTCATTGCCCAGTACTTCAATTATTTTAAATGTTTCTCAATCACATTACTTCACAAAACCATTACTCGCTGTGGTGAAACTGACAGCTAGTGCAACATTAATATTCATACCAAAGAGAGAGGGAGGCAAACGAGAAACAGACTCCTAACTGCAGACAACAAAGTAACAGTCACCAGAGCGAGGTGGGTGGGGGATGGGTGAAACAGGTGATGAGGCTTAAGAAGAGCACTTGTGATGAGCACCATGTTTCATGGAAGTGTTGAATCACTATATTGCACGCCTGAATGTAATATTACACTGTATGTTAACTGAAATTTAAATAAAAACTTAAATTCATACCAAAGAGGGATGAATTTGTAGGAAATAGCCTTATAAGTTATTTTGCTTACTATATAGCTTTAGATTCATGGATACATATTTTCAGGCATATGCATGTACACTGAACCATTTTGGGAATTTTTTTTTTAATTTTTTTTTTCAACGTTTTATTTATTTTTGGGACAGAGAGAGACAGAGCATGAACGGGGGAGGGGCAGAGAGAGAGGGAGACACAGAATCGGAAACAGGCTCCAGGCTCTGAGCCATCAGCCCAGAGCCCGACGCGGGGCTCGAACTCACGGACCGAGAGATCGTGACCTGGCTGAAGTCGGATGCTTAACCGACTGCACCATCCAGGCGCCCCAAGGGAATTTTTTAAGGTTTATTCTGAGAGAACGTGAGAGTATGTGGGGGGTGGGGCAGAGAGAGAGAATCCCAAGCAGGGCCTTGAATGCATGAACCCAAACCCTGAGATCCTGAACTGAGCTGAAATCAAGAGTTTCAGCTTAACTGACTGAGCCACCCAGGAGCCCCAAACCATTTTGGGAATTTAAAGTTGACTTCATATGTTAACTAATGGGAATTTAAATGAAAACTTGGAAGAAAAAATATAAAGTTGACTTCAATACAGCAGTGTATCTGATACCTTCTTAATCTCCTTAAACTGATTATATCCCGTTTATACTAATACTCGGTGCTGTACTTATTCAAACACCAAATGTTTCTGGAAAACAGCATTTTATTATGAATGGAAATAGATTCAGCAAGTTCTGGTGGGCAATGGGGTGTGCAGAGATGGCAAAATCATATCTTAAGCCCTCGGGTGATAGTGTTCAAACATAACCCATAGTGATTTTTGAATTCCTCATGGAACTAGAGCTGTTGCATTGAGCTACTTTGATACTCCTCCATAGTGTTGTACGCCTGGAAGCAATATGGCAAAGAAAAAGTTTTGCTGGTATGAGGGAGGAGTAGGGGCCAAAAAAAAGGGGGGGGGGATTTGAATTCCAAAGGAATAGAGGATTAAAAAAATTCCTTCTGTTACTTTAGGCTACCCCTGCCACTCTCAACAGCTTCGTTGGCCTATCTGCAAAGTATAGATAAGAATATTTGCTTTCGGTCTATCTTCAAGTTCTGTAAGATTCTTGAAAGGAATAGAAGTTCTAAAGGATCCTATATTACTGAAAAATGGCAATTGTCTAAATTATTCTGAAAATTAAGCCCATTCTCTGTAACACAATAGTGATTTTAACTTCACTATAGAAACGGATTTTAAGGAGGTATTTGTTGTTAGAATAATGTGATTTATTAAGAAAAAACAGTAACACTCCTGAAATTATTAACATTTACAGGGTAATAACAATCTTAAAAATTAAATACTCTATAATCAATTATTAGTAATTTGTTGAGTTTTCAAAGACTTTTTTTTACTACAATTTTTTTTTTAATTTCTTAATAAGCACCTAAAAGAGACCTGCAAACAGCTGGATGGAACTATTCACATAGGAGACACTGTATTAGTTTGTGACCAAGCCAGTAGCAGGCATGTTTTTGTAGGAGGTGGAACTATAAAACTCTTCGATAAGCCTTCTGAGCCTTCTCTTTCACTTTCATGTGTGTCAGCTTTGAATACATATGGATTCTTTCCCCTTTTTTGTTATATTTGCGGTAAAATCAAATACATTCATTAGGGAAATAATAGAACTTATGATTTTTGCTGATTCCTTAAAAATAAGGCTAAACAAATAGAGGACAGTAAGCATCATAATTTAAGGTTGAAGGGTTCAGTACTTTTCAAAAATATAAAATGATTTCAAATAGGACTTAGCTGAACTATGTCCACCTACTCGCACACAAACGATTCATATGCTGAAGTTCTAACCCCCCAGTAGCTCAGACAGTGATTATATTTGGAGAGAGGGTCTTCAAAGTGGTATTAATTTAGAATGAGATCTTCAGGGTGGGCCCTGGTCTCCTGTGACTGGTGCCCTTATAATAATAGGGAATTAGCATATAGGTATATACAGAGGCAATATATGTAAAGACACAGGGAGAAGATAGCTATCTGGCAGGGCAAGGAGAGAGGCCTCAGAAAAAACCAAATTGCTAACACCTTGATCCCCAACTTCCAGCCTCTAGAAATGTGAGAAAACAGTTACTTAAGCCATTTAGTCCACAGTGCTTTGTTATACTGGCCCTAAGAAACTAATACATAACTCAAATGAATATGCCAGAACATTAATATGAATAAGAACAAATGGTGTGCACTAATGAGGAGCCAGAAGTTAAACTGCAAGGAATTTAAACATAGCTCATAATCATCCTCATCATTTACTTACCGAACAATTACAGATGAGCCAGACACAATTCAAGTATATGAATTATCATATTGACTCCTCACCAACAAAACTCTGAGGTACGTTTGACTTTCCTATTTTATGTATAAGGAAAACTAAAGTATGTGGATCTTAAGCAGTTGGCCCAAATCAGAGATAAATGATTGAGATAGATTGTATAGCTAGGCAATCAAATAAGTTTTTGACTATTTATCCAATGGTATAAGGAACCGAAGTTAAATTATCTATGTCTCATTTTGGAGATTATCACAAAACACTACATATACTGCTTCTGGGAACAAGTTGTAAAATAGTTGAAACATAAGTTCAGTCAATATTAAGTTCTTTTGGATCATAGAGAATTTTTCTGTATATGTGTATTTCAGCATGTATATTTAGACTACATAAGTAATATATACATATATATGGATTATGCCTTTTGTAGTTTTTTTTTTGAATTTTATCTCCATTTTTATTTTATTTTTTAATATGAAATTTGTCAAATTGGTTTCCATACAACACCCAGTACTCATCCCAACAGATGCCCTCCTCAGTGCCCATCACCCACTTTCCCCTCCCTCCCACCCCCCATCAACCCTCAGTTTATTCTCAGGTTTTTTTTTTTAATTTTTTTTCAACGTTTTTATTTATTTTTGGGACAGAGAGAGACAGAGCATGAACGGGGGGAGGGGCAGAGAGAGAGGGAGACACAGAATTGGAAACAGGCTCCAGGCTCCGAGCCATCAGCCCAGAGCCTGACGCGGGGCTCGAACTCACGGACCGCGAGATCGTGACCTGGCTGAAGTCGGACGCTTAACCGACTGCGCCACCCAGGCGCCCCTATTCTCAGTTTTTAAGAGTCTCTTATGCTTTGGCTTCCTCCCTCTCTAACTTTTTTTTTCCTTCCCCTCCCCATGGTCTTCTGTTAAGTTTCTTAGGATCCACATAAGAGTGAAAACATATGGTATCTGTCTTTCTCTGTGTGACTTATTTCACTTAACACTCTCCAGTTCCATCCACGTTGCTACAAAAGGCCATATTTCATTCTTTGTCATTGCCAAGTAGTAGTGCATTGTGTACATAAACCACAATTTCTTTATCCATTCATCAGTTGATGGACATTTCGGCTCTTTCCATAATTTAGCTATTGTTTTTAGACAGTTTTCTCAAATACCTACTTTCTTTACAAATCAATGTTAAGCAGAGATTTTGACTATTCCTAATACTTTGTGAATGCAGAATATACTGCATGCTCACAATATACTCACGTGCCACCTTGATCTTGGAGCTCTGCAGTTGTAATTGTAACACAATTTTGTAAGAAAGGAAGAAAAGAGAGGATAGAGAAGACAGAAATGGGAGGGAGGGAAAGAGGGAAGGAAAAGACAGAAAGCTAGAGTACACAAGCTCACTTAAGAATATGTTTACTTTTTGGGGCGCCTGGGTGGCGCAGTCGGTTAAGCGTCCGACTTCAGCCAGGTCACGATCTCGCGGTCCGTGAGTTCGAGCCCCGAGTCAGGCTCTGGGCTGAGGGCTCAGAGCCTGGAGCCTGTTTCCGATTCTGTGTCTCCCTCTCTCTCTGCCCCTCCCCCGTTCATGCTCTGTCTCTCTCTGTCCCAAAAATAAATAAACTTTGAAAAAAAAAAAAAAAAGAATATGTTTACTTTTTAGATGTTGAGCTGAATGTACATACATGTAGATATTAATTGAAATGGATATGCTATTTCTAAAAAGAACTCAAGCGTATTCTCTCTTAAAATGAAGAGACACATCCTCTTTTCAATTATTAAAAAAATAATCTATATGAAGCTCATGTCATTTGGGGATAAAACACACAATACAGGGCTCACAAATATCTCTAGTACAGGGGCACTGTTTTTCAATAGTGAAAACTGGGTGGCTCATTTGGTTGTGTCTGACTCTTGATTTCTGCTCAGGTCATGATCTCACACAGTGGAGCCTGCTTAGGATTCTCTTTCTCCTAGCCTTCTGCCCCTCCCCCACTTGCACCCTCCCCTCAGAAAGAAATAAATAAAAAACAAATATATCTCCAGTACATAAAAGTGCAGTTTAATAATTTTAGTTATACAAGTAAGTTAATTTTTAGGAAGATTCTAAACCACGTGAAATTAGTACATGATGAGATAAGGCAAACATGAGGGAAACAGACTCATTTTGAGAAAAATTAGAAAAGGGAGATTTTTATTCTAAAGTAAACGGGGAAAAATGAGAAAATATACATTGCAAATCAAGAAAATTCACTAGAGATTCAAGTTTACAATCTACAAAGCAGATAATTGGATCAATAATACAAAGGATAACTTGAGAGATCCTTTAAGAATATGCAGTGAAATGAAAAAAAAAGATGATATGAGAAAAGATTACAGGTACTGAGAAAAGAGAACAGAATAAGCCGAGAAAATAAATGTGTCTGCTGAAGATGTAACGTAAGAAAAAGACTTAAATCTACAGCTGAAGAAAACTTCTCTGGGATAAAATAATAAGGAAGATCCAGTTCCTACTCACGTGGACCTTACATGTTAGTGGCAAATAAACAGTAAAACACCATCTGGGGCTCCAATAGGCTTATGCCTAGGATCCCACTGCACATACCAGATAGACCTCTTAATCATAATAGTGAAAACTGGATAAAACTTCATACAGAGATTATACATAAAGTAATGGAGAAAAAGGACTCAAATGGTTTGAGCTGAATGTGGGAAAGTGAATGTATCAACTTTTAATGCTATAAAAGTAACTTTAATGCAAACAAGTATTATTTTGTGTTGATATTTTTATTCTGATGCACATCAAAATATCCTGAAACGGATAATTTAATTCCTAAAAGCTTCTGCATTCTTCACAAATCCTGGATATTTTTCAGTTTATGTAAAGAAAGTGACAGTGTTTCAAAACTGAATTTTTTTTTTTTTTTTTTTTAGAATTTTGCAATGGATTTTTTTTTTTATCAATGTAATGGACTTTCAGCATTTAGAGAACTGTAAATACTCAATTCATCAGTGAAAAGTCACCACTCTAATAATATGAAGCTTGGGGACATGTAAACATGACAACATCTAAAACAAGAAAATTGAGTTGTTGGGACTCCTGTTGGCTAGAATCCTAATTAAGTAGAGAAAGAAATTCAATATGCCGGAAAACACCAAACTGATTTTTGTTGATTAGGAAATAAAATAATTTGTATTCTTGGTGTTCAGCATAATATCGATGCCAGTTATTATTCTCTGTGCCAGATTATCTTTTGTTTAAATACTTTGTTCTGCCGATTCTTTGTTGTGATGATTGGGAAATTTATGTATTAATCTCTCTCTGTGCTTCAAGTATCTTGAGTACTTAACAGAGTTCTAAATACAGATTGAATTAATATAAGATTGATGTGTTAAATCTGACTATAAATCTGCCTCTCCTTAAATCAAAAGGTGCAATCTATTTTCTCCAAGATTCTGCACCATCCTGAAATTTCCTTGACTCAGAGAATGTGGCAAAAGTGATGCTGTGTTACTTTTGAACCTGGGCTTTAAGAGACCTTCAATTTTGCGGGCACCTGGCTAGCTCAGTCAGTAGAGCATGCTACTCTTGATCTCAGAGTAATGAGTTTGAACCCCATGTTGGATGTAGAGGTAACCTAAAAATAAAATAGTTAAAAAGGAAACAAGAGATCTCCCACTTTTACATGCTTGGGTTATTTGTTCTTAGTACATAATCTTGGTGCTGCTATTGGAAGTTCAAACCACAAGTAGGAAGGCTGGTGAAGGGGACCCAAAGTGCTCTGCTCTACAGCTCCAAGTGAGTTTTCAGCCAACACCAACTGCTCACCATAGGAGAAAGCGATCTTGGGTGTTGGCAGCTAAACAGAGCCTACGGATGATTGTCATCACAGCGGACACCACATGGAGCAGAACCACCCAGCTCGACCTAATCAACTCACAGAAATCATGAAAAATAATAATGTTCTGTTGGTGGGTGGTTTGTTACGTATCGATAAACTTTGAACTGTGTCTGCTCCAAGGTAGGGTCCCATAGAATTGTAGCTATTGTTACTTTAAAATACTAGGTTTAGGTTCCATCCTGTTCTAGGCCCTCTGTAGAGTTAGTGGCACCTGATACTTCGTCATTAATAAATTCCTATGGCTACTGAATAATTAAAGAATAGAGCTGTGTTTCAATAGTTTTTCCTCCACTGAATTCTCCTCTTGCATATCTACCATTTCACATTTGTAAATCCTCCCTAACGTTTTTAGGCCAGGGCATTAGTTTTTTTCTGCTCTGTTGGACGTGATTATATTTTTTTTCTGCAATTGTATAGCTTGTACTTTGTAGTGATATCAGGCTACTTACCTCACATTTGCCTCTAATTCTAGTTACTTTTATTTTACTTGTTTTATTATAATTTTCAGGGGAATGACCATCACTTTTCCTTTAAATTAAAACAATTTTTTAGAGCAGTTTTAAGTTCACAACAAAATTGAGGGGAAGGTAAAGAGATTTCCCATATATCCCTTGCCCACACATAGACTGTCACTTTCATTGTTTTAGTATAGTGACTAGCCTGAATTGGTAGTCAATATATTCACTTGCCTATAAATCTCATACATATAAATTATTCTTAATGTCTGATTTGAGGATAATGAAATTTATCTTTACTCATTGTCTTGTCCTCTGGCTGCTATTTCAGATTCCTAAAGTGTGCTATTATGGAGAACAATGAGTCTGTTGTTAAAGACACTGGATTTCTATCCCAGACATTTGCTAACCATAGTTTTTAAGTCAAGTAACTTCCTTAGATAAGGATTTCCCAAAAAAACATAAAGTGAGGGATCAGACTGGAGAATTATTTTTGCCAGACTGGGTACTTTTTTTATATCTCTCAGCTAAATACTTTTGATATATTTAGTGAAAGTGAAGTGACTAGTTAAGCAATCATCTTAGTAATGAACCCAAAGTGGAAAACCAATAAGATAGCTTATTTTTTTTCATAAGTAAAAGGGAAGGAAGTTTAATTATCATATAATTTCCGATGGTTTATTTTCTAGCTATAGCTAGATGCTACCCAGTGAGAAATTATTTCTTTATGTATGTTTCATATTTTCCTTAGTAATGAGCTCCCTATTTCTTAAAATAATTGATATATATGTACACACACACATACACATACATATAAATTTTGGAGTTCTCTCCCAATGATGACATAATATTCCTTTCCAAGGCCTTATTTTAATGACTGCGAGGAATCTCTTTTCTAATACTTTATTAATCCCAGGGTAACTTAAATATGATAATGGCAATATGGCAAAATTTAGAAGACTATATGGACAGTAGGAAAGCTAATATCAGAATCAAAATCCCAACTTATAAGGAGATGCTTCCAGGAAAAAACAAAAACAAAAACAAAACAAAACAAAAAAAACATGATTCTGCTCTCACAATCCTCCTCTTAATTCTACTTTCCTCCAATCGTCATGTTAACTCAAAGACATGTACTTGGTGTTATAATGTTTAGTGGCTTTGCCTTATGATTTGGTACTCAAACTTTGCACACATTCATCTTTGAAGAAGACTTTGCCAAAAGTTTACTCAGCAAATAACTGTGCTGTAGGTTTAGTGATGTGCACAATGAGGTCATTCAAAAGCTATCTTGCTTAAACAAACAGATGAACATCATTCATCAAGTATTGGCCATCCAAATTATCTTGCAGGTAGGAATTTTATAAAGGATATAAAACAAAAGTTTCTTTTATTTTGAAATGTATAAACATCAGTCCATTGTGTATTTATTATTAGTTCTTACCACCATATGGTAAATGCATTTGGAATTACTTTATCTGCAAATAACATATGCCTAAACTTTAGTATGAAATATTGTCATTCATATTTACAAATTGCATGTAAATGTTAATATTTTTCAAATATAAGAATAATTTTTTCTTTTCATGAAAAAATCATACAACTAAAATAGAAGGTTGGCCAAATATATATAACACAGATCTAACATATTTACCTGCCTATACACATGACATGTTAACTTTTTAAAAATACTTAGCAGTTAATATTAAGCTAATTCTGATGTCTGGATAATTTTCTTAGAATTCATAGGTCACACACAGGGTGTAAATATTCCAAGTGCAGATTCAATAAATGTTTCTCAGTTACTAACTATAAAATCTATTTTAATAGTCACTTAATATGCAGTTTAATTTACTTAGGAAAATTCTTCCTAATATATCCTTTTTGACTGCCTCTTAAATGAAATGTCATTTAGCAAAGTATCAACTTGGGACAATTGCATATCCCTGTGGAATATTGTGTTTTATCTGGAGACATTTTTGATTATCGTGGCTGTGGGGTTTGTGTGGGTTCTACTGGCATCTAGCAATGAAAGTCAGGCATGCTATTAAGCACTAGAGTTTATATATATATATATATATATATATATATAATATATATTATAATACATATAATTATAATATAGAGAGGGACATATATATAGAGACAATATAAATTATAATATATAAAATTATATTATCTATATATAGACTATATATATAATTATATATAGACAATATAATTTTATATATATACAAATAATTATCCAAACCCAAATGTCAATATGGCCAGGTTTGTGAAATCCTGATGTGGCATTATAAAAAGGAAAATACTCTTTGATGGTGAGGAAAGACATTTTTCTCTTTTTTGTTTTTTAGTTATCAAAGCAATACACTTTTATACCATGACAGTGCATTTTAAAATATAATGTAGATCAGTTGCTAACTATGAAACATCAGAAAATGTGCTATTTACAAATAATAAATAAAAAGCTAGTATTTCAATATTGGGAATTTTATTTTTTTTAATTAGTTAAAATAATCCAATTGAAATATTAAAATTGGCTGGATGATATTTTCCTAATAAAAACTTCCTTTTGTTGGCTTCACCAAATAACTTTTTCCTTTCCTCCAAACTATTTTTTAAATGTGCATAGCTAGTATTATTTTACTCCTAGGATGTACATATTAACTGGTAAAGTAAAATGCTTTAAAGAGAGAACTTTAAAAATTAAGCAAATGGTTTATAAGAAAAAATAAGGAAGCCAGGGACAATACGTGCAATGTAGAATTTATTTAAGTGCCATTAGTTAAATATTTGAGGCAGTATAGCCAGATACTAGAAACAACCTTAAATTCACTAAAAATGCAATTTCAAATTTTATATTCTTTACACTTAGGCGCAAGTTATTATGGATTATCATGCTCTGTCTTTTGCACTACAAGTGTAGGGCATGCAGTAGACTTTAAACGTAGGATTGAATGAAATAGTTCAAGTTACTATACCTGTGTTCTAATCTTACATGCTCATTCATCTTTAGCACATTTATTTTTTAATTTTACAGAAGAATGATTTTACCCCTTCGTGAGAAAATTTGACGTTACCAGCCAATGATCAAAATGACACATCTGTCACTTGAGCTGCCATTTTTAATTCTGCTTTTGAAAACCTAGACAATTATGACATCAGTTGAAGTCTGTTCTTTTCAGCATGTAAACTGCACCCTCGTGGATAACTTTGTGTGCAGTCTCACTTGCATGAGCTGATTGTGATCTACATTGATTTTCACGGAAGTGAAGTTCTGATAATAGGCTTTCCAATGCCAGAATTTACCTGTGCCAGTGTGTTGGCTAATGATCCTGGGGGGGGGGGGGGAATTAAAAATTGCATACAAGGGAGCAGTTGTTCACTTTTTAAAAAAACACTTCCACATACATGAAACCTGTGATTTATCATAAGCCAAGTAGTACACTCTATGCTTCTCCTTCTTTCTCTTTTAAAACTAAAGCATCAGAAAGATGACATTTCTAACGTAGTTCAGATTGAGTATAGGTCAACAGCAGTATAGCATTAACGTAGGTGATCAGTATGTATACCAATATCAGTTAACTCACTATGGAAGTTTTCTACACACCAAGAAACTTTACCGACCTACTGGATGGTAATCTCCCTAAGTTTCTTGGCTGTACAACATTCCAGAAGAAAGGCCCTCTCAAATCCCCACTGTTGGGCAATTGCTACTTAAATGAACCTTTTGGTGTCCTATATATTTTCGTCAGATATTTTCAAGCAGATTAAATCTTTCTGAAATTGCAATGAGTTTGTCATTGTAAGACTACTCTGAGTGTAAAGAAACTTCTCCTTATATTATTTAAACATTTGTTTATATTTTGAGACAGAGGGAGGGAGAGAGAAATCCCAAACAGGCTCTGCACTGTCAGCGCAGAGCCCGATGTGTGGCTCGAAGTCACAAACTGTGAGAGCACGACCTGAGCAGAAGCCAAGAGTTGGACACTTAACTGACTGAGCCAGCCAGGCACCCCAAGAAATTTCTTCTTATGAAGAGTATGCACAAAATCAGAAAATGGTTATGGAAAATGCTTAACTAATGCAAAATAATTTTTGATTGTTCCCTGGAGAGCCTATGAAACAATTTTGCTCTTTGGTTTTTATTTTTTCATTTCCTCCATCCTTATATTTATCTTTAGATGATATATATGTTAATATCAAACAAAGAGCCACTTTTCAGAGAAACAAACCAAATAGTAAACAACCAAGTCTACCGGGTGGCACTTTAAAAGATCTGAATTTCTAAAAGGAAACACTCCAGAAACTATTTTCTCTTAGACACTATGCTTTCCACTTGAATAATCCATTTCTTACTGACAGTGGTTAATTGAAACAAAACCCATGCCAGGATATATACATCCATGTGAATTGCCTCCTAGTCTGCTGGACACAGCACTTCTCCACTTTGTCATATCTCCAATTTGTCAATGAGATATTGACAGTGTGACACTTGGTCAATTTGGCCAAGGCATTAAGAGTTTTTGCATGCTTCTGTTTATCAGCATGTAGTAGTGTGACCTATAAAGAGAAAAACCTGCTTTAATTAGCAGCTGCTCCCAGGACTGTGGAAATACATGAACCCAAACTAGAAGCCTGCATCTGAGAGGAAATGCCGCCTAAGTCAGAGCCACTCAGATCACATGCAATCTTGGAAGCCACCTGGTTTTAGGTTACTGAGTTTTGGAGTGGTTTGGTGCATATGATAACTGAGACCATAGGTGACTAAGACATGCCCTTAAAAACAAGTACGAAATGAATGATGTCTCCTCCTAAGCAGCTTTGAATTACAAATTTTAGAACTAAATTTACCTCGATTAACTAAATTTACCCACATAACAAGGAAACTCATTATCATGGAATTGAGTCACCATCAAGGTATTTAATTTGAAACAAAATTATATACCTTGTTTATATGCTATTCCTTAAATAGGTGTTAGCTTCTAAAGTTGTGTGCTCAGTCTCCCCCAAAAGATCCTAAATTTGGGAGTAGGACTTATTTTATCCATAACTAATGACAGGTTTTATAAGCACAATAACATAAATGCTGAATGATTAATTTAAAAATATATAAGGGGAAATAGTATATATTAAAAACTGATTGTTTAAGATTGAACACATGTAGATTTTAATAATGTGAAATTAAAATTTTAAGATACACAAAGATTTACAAGTAAGGGCATATTTTCATATTATGCTACTAATTTTCTCCGTAGCCTTGGTTGAATGGCATCATAATTACTAATATAGGTATAATAAGCATATAGTAATGTATAATTAGCATATATATTTGTGTATATATGCACACATATATATTTTAAGTGTGTTGGAAATCTATGATTTCAATTCTGATCAGTTATTTGATTAAAGACATTTTATAGAGGATTTCTAAATAAGCATTTATTCATGCTATCTGACAAATGCTAATGCATCACTAAGTCCTTGAAATTGTATTACCAAATTAAGACCTTTATTCTATAATGGTAAAATAAAAATTTGCAGTGGTTTTAGAAATATGAAATTTGCCATTTTGCCAATATTTTTAGCATAGTGGAGAAAAACATATTCACAGGGCTCCATTTTTATTTTCCAATAAAATGTTTGAGTTGTGACTTTCATAGAGTGTTCTTCACATGTGTAATTGGTGAACCTATCTTATGTTTTATAGACAAAAAAACCCTGAGATTTAGATGTGTGATACATTAGAATTAAGAATGTCTTAGGGGCACCTTGTATGACTCAGTCAGTTAAGCATCAGGTCATGACCTCACCGAGGTGAGATGGAGGCCCCACCCCCACCCCTGTCTGTCAGACTCCATGCTGGGCTGGGCAGGGAGCCTGCTTGAGATTCGCTCTGGCTCTTTCCACTTCTGGCACCCGTGCATGGGCTCTACCCCACCCGCCCCCCAAAAGAAAGCATTAAAAAAATGTATTTACATTGCTTAGTCTCTTGGGAGAAGCAGAAAAACAATCGTAGGTACTTGTCTAGGTGACTTTAATAATATTTCGACCTCAATGAGGAAAATATTTTTTTTTTCTTTTGAGTAATGTGATCTGTAGCAATTCTTTACTTCAGTTATCTAAGATGAAAGTCAGGGTCTTATGTACTGTACTAGAAAAAGCTTAGAAAATCTATTTCATGCTCTCAAATAGACAATCCACAGATAATCACAGTTCACTGTCAGAAATATTGCTTTAACCCACATTTCCTGTATAATATCTTAGTACTATCAAAAATGATATTCTGTAGCAGTCAGGTCTCCAATGATTATGGTCAGCTACAGGAAGGAAAATGTCCAAATGTATTGTCAAAAATATACAAAGTGAGACTTTGGAAACAACCTTAAATGATTTCAACAAATGTATAACATTACAAATCAGGTTGAGCTATATAGTTCTGCATGTAATGGTTGAAAAAATATTTAAAGATTTTTTCTGTTTATCAGAGAAATAAAATACCAGAAGTACAAGTGAGCTATTGACAGAGAATAAACATTAAAGAGCCTTCTGAAAACAAATGCTGAAAAAAATTCAATGCAAAGAGATAAAAACAATGATCCATAAAAGCTAAGTAAGAATAACTATGAGTTAGGAAAGAACAAATTTATTATGAATTAATTATTGAATTTCTATGGATGGAAACTTTGTTACAAAACATGTTTTAGAACCAGTGTTTTCTAGAAGTGATGGCTTTATTTTTTCTTACTGGGCACAAGGATTTCACTTTTCATGTATTGCAGCAAATTGCACATTAAGAAGGATGTCCTGCTACAAATACATGTATATCCTAAATAAGTGACAAAAAAAATCTCTGTAAATTTAAGGACAATATTTTGTGAAGCAAAGAATGAAGAGGAAAAGGAGAATATAAGAGGAAAAGTAGGAGAAGGAAAGTAAGAAAAAGAGGTGAGGGTGAGGAAAAGAAATCTAAATTTCTAAATTTACCCTTCTGGTAAAAGTAACAAAGTGTCCTTAATTAAACTAGTCGATCCCTGAGCCATGCACACAAACTGAAAGCAGTTTGCAAGTGAGGCCTAAAGAATTGTACATAGTTTTAATCCTAGAAGGAGAACAAGATAAACCTAAGACGATATTTTCAAAAGTAAGAGATAGTAAGAATGACTAATTCCACAGTTTTCTTCAAGTCCATTCACCTCCACTGTGGTGTGCAAATTCTCTCCTTTCCTTTCATAATTATAGTGCACCCACATTTTGTAATTTATTTGGCAATTAGTCTTTGCAGGATTGTAATTATTCCATTCAAGTATATATATATGAGTATTAGAAATACTTGAGTAGTACATGCTGGCATTCTCTCAGGAAGTTTCTGATATAATTGCCTTTCCCTATGTCTCTACCATATGTTATGGGCTGGTCCTTTATTTACAGAAGCTTCTTTTGCATGGGAGAAATTACTTGAGGTCAGTATTCTTTTTTTGACTTTTTTTTTTTTTTTAACATTTATTGATTTAAGAGAGAGAGAATGAGCCGAGAAGGGGCAGAGAGAGAAGGAGACAGAAGCTGAAGCAGGCTCCAGGCTCCAACCTGTCAGCACAGAGCCTGATGTGGGGCTCGAACCCAAGAACTGTGAGATCATGACCTGAGCCAGTCTGGCGCTCAGCTGACTGAGCCACCCAGGTGCCCCTAAGGTCAGTATTCTTAATGAGATTTTGCCAGTTTGCTGATGAGAGATGACCAGTATCTTCAAAAATTTTCTACTTGGGGGATGTCTTACTTACGGTAGCTAATAGTAATATTTAAAAATTTGTTTCACACATCTTTTCATTGAGGATGACTACCTCTGCACATGTTCAAAGGAAGGAACCTCAGCAAACCTCTCAAGAAGTTTGAGTAGAAAAGGAGAGAAAGAAATGGCTAAAGGGAGATTCAGTGTGTGTGTATTTGTGTGTACGCATACATGTAAACACACAACACGTAATTGGGAGAAACTTAAATGTGTTCGAGCAGAGTTAAACGATCTGCTTGATACCAGGAAAAGCAATTGAGGAGAGTAACTCGTGCTTATTAAGAGTGGGCTGTGCATCGTGACTTTCCTCCACGGAGCACAGCATGGGATGGGAGTAAAACAAATGGAGTCAATTCACAGCGAAGAAACTGATACACACTACTCAGCCTGGGGTTCAAAATTAGCATCGGCTTTGCAAGTCATATGGTAGTAGACCTCCTTGGTGTGATGAAAATGACATTCTGACTTTGTGATCTTCCTCCTCAAACCCATAACCCTACTCGTGTCACAAGAAAAAACATGAGTCAAATCTCAGTTGAGGGGCATTCCATGTACACCTGGCCTATACTCCTCCAAACTGCCAAGGTCATCAAAAAGAGCAATCTGAGAAACTGTCACGACCAAGAGGAGCCTAAGGGGACATGATGAGATGGAGACATCATGGATGGGATCTGGGAACTGAAAAGTGCATCAGGAAAAGCTAAGGAAATTTGAAGTGAGACACAGGAGCTATATAAAATAATAGGATTGGGGGTAAGCTAAATAGATATTGAAATTTCATTGTTTTCCTTGTGAGATTAGAAGTAACATCAACTGCTTAAAAATGAGACTGGAAAAAATAAAGTTGAACGTGAGGACAATAATGCTTAGGTAATGTTAAGATGGCAAATTTAACAAAGAGAATAGTAGGCTAGCGTGGGATAATCTAAAGTTGCTGATCATGGAAACAGGATGCACTATTGTATTAAATTATCTAGCCATTCATGCCCCGGAGCAGGTCTTGAGGCCTGTTGCAACTCCAATAGGTTTTGGATCTGTTAGTTGTGTGAGTGAAGAATTTACTGTTTTACAAGAGTGATACTAAAATGATAGAACCAGGATAAGAAAATATTTTTAATATAATGTAAATTAACATCCATCCGTATCAAAAATTTACATTCCTAATTTCAGTGACTATTGTATACTTCTCTGTGTATTCATCAGCACTGGCGTGGTATGTTTTTATTTTATTTTTGACAACATGGTAATCATATGTACCTCGATCCTTAGTTTGCATTATCTTGGTTACTATTGAAAGAGTCAAGGTCTCCATCTATTCCAAGACTGCTACTACCTCATTTTGTGAAGTTTAGAGATATATTATTCAAATTTTGTTAAGGTCCCTTCTATATTTTCCATGTAAATCATAAGTGCAGTTTTAGGTGGCTATGTGTTCATTCAGCTTATCCTCAGTCAAATTCATCTGCACTAGAGTAAATGTGATTTAAAGTGTTTTTGGGGGCGCCTGGGTGGCGCAGTCGGTTAAGCGTCCGACTTCAGCCAGGTCACGATCTCGCGGTCCGTGAGTTCGAGCCCCGCGTCGGGCTCTGGGCTGATGGCTCAGAGCCTGGAGCCTGTTTCTGATTCTGTGTCTCCCTCTCTCTCTGCCCCTCCCCCGTTCATGCTCTGTCTCTCTCTGTCCCAAAAATAAATAAACGTTGAAAAAAAAATTAAATAAAAAAAAAAAGTGTTTTTGGCATGTGACTACCCATCTTTTGTTAAAGCACAAATATAGTTGTTTTGTTCTCGTCATTTTATAAATAATTCATCACATCCAAGGAGTCTGGACTGATAAAAAGTCATGTACAAGTTTCTATTTTCCAGATTTCACAATAAAACATTTTGCAAGTTCTGACCAGTGTTACCTATAAAGTATGGTTATTAGAAGAAAGCAGGAGATAACAATTATCAAACTTGTACTTGATACCATTTGAATGCATCAATTTTTTTAGAATGGATTTTAAAAGTTCAGTTAAGTATAAAATAAACATAAGCACATTCATAAGCTAGAAAAAATTGGTAAGAATTTTGGTATACATACCTGGAGGGCTGCGGGACATAATGTGTCTGTAAATGGTATAGTATATCTCAACAAGTTTGCATAAGCACAGGTCTCTGAGCAGGTGAGCCATAGACTTTGTTATGTCAAGAAATTCTATGATTAAAAAGCTATGTAACCACTGAGGGAGTTAATATGAAAATGTTTTAAAATATGTTTTATAGTTCAATAGAGTCTCAACGAGCATGAAATAGGATTGCATCAGATGATAGAGCTTATTCTTGATCATGTTAAAGATTATTATGAGGAAACTTAAAACTGCTAAAAAAAAAAAAACAAAATGAAAACACACACACACACACACACACACACACACACGCCACCAAAGATGTAATAATGGAGAAGGGCAGCACATTTCCTGGCAGGGATACTGAATATAGTTAACATGCTAATTTTTTGGAAAACAATCCAGTTTAATAGAATTTTGATAATTTTTGAGGGGAAATTTTGTAAAAATTATGCTGAATTCATCTGGAAGTACATAAAAAAAGATCATTTTTTTATTATAGAGTAATGAAGATAGAACAACAGTGATATATTGTAAATCTAGGGTAATCAAAATAATGGGGTTGCCCTAAAACATACAGCGTGGTAAATATAACCAAATAAAAAAATCTTAAAAGGAATGAATGTGCCCTTATATCGAAAGGATTAGCTATTCGACAAATAATGATAACAGCTAGGTAATTGTATTTTTGATCCAAACCATTATCAAAATAATATTTAAATTGATTTAAAAGGACATGGTATTGGGTGTCCTGTGTTTGGCTATCCCCTATTATTTAGGGTGAGGAATCTTTTCCTCAGGGGTGAAAAGGTGTTTAGAATGTACGTCAACTTTTGTAATGCATCACCAGTAAAAACCAGAGATTTAAAAGTATGTAATAATACATCTGGATGGCTCAATCGGTTAAGCGTCCGATTTGGGCTCAGGTCATGATCTCACGGTTCATGAGTTTGAACCCCAGGTCTGTGCTGACAGCTGGAAGCCTCCTTCAAATTTTGTGTCTCCCTCCCTCTCTGCCTCTCCCCTCCTCTCACTCTGTGTCTCTGTCTCTCAAAAATAAATAAACATTTAAAAATTTTTTAAAAAGTATGTACTAATAAAGATAAGTGAAATGAAATCTTTAAGTTTTCTATAAGGTTCATGTTTTGTCTTGGACCAAACTAATTATATCAGGCAACAATTAAAACCAAAGATATTTTGATCATTTTTAATGCAAACACTATTGGAAGTTATTATAATCTTGATACAATTTTCTCTTTTTCTTCTGATTATTTTCTATTAAAATATAGGTGATTCTTCATGTGACGTTGAAGAAAATACACTGAAAATTTCAGTTCAGAGGATAAATCTAATTCTATAAGGTTACTATTAAAATGGTTATGTGATTCTATATTATAACAAAATTTTTTATTTAATTTTAGTTACTAAGCATTTCTTCATAGTATTAGATTTCTATGTAAACTAAACAATAAAATGAATTATATTTTAATTCCAGTATAATTTAAATAGAGTGTTATACTCACTTCAAGTACGATATAGTGATTCAACAATTCTATACATTACTCAGTGCTCATGATGATAAATTTACTCTTAGTCTCCTTCACCTATTTACCCATCCCTCCACCCACCTCCCCTCTGGTAACCACTGTTTGTTCTTTATAGCTAAGAGTCTGTTTTTTGGTTTGTCTCTTTTTTCTTTGATTGCTTGTTTTGTTTCTTAAATTCCACATGTGACTAAAAGCATATGGTATTTGTTCTTCCCTGAATGACATGTCATTTGGCATTATATCCTCTAGATCCATTCGTGTTGCTGCAAATGGCAAGACTTCATTCTTTTTTATGACTAATGTTCCATTGCCTGTATATACCAGCTTTTATCCATTTATCTGTTTATGGACACTTGGGTTGCTTCCATATTTTGGCTATTGTAAATAATGCTGCAGTAAACATAGAGTTGCATATATCTTTTGGAAGTAGTGTTTTCTTTTTTTTCTTTTTAAGAGAGGCCAATGGATTCTAATGTAATCAAGGATGAAATTTCATCCATATGGCTTCAGAGTCCACAATGCAACTAATCATTAAAAAACCATTACTTGTGCACTTCATATTTACTTCTCTAATTTCTTTTTTTTAATTTACATCCAAATTAGCATATAGTGCAACAATGATTTCAGGAGTAGATTCCCTAGTGCCCCTTACCCATTTAGCCCATCCCCCCCTCCCACAACCCCTCCAGTAACCCTCTGTTTATTCTCCATATTTAAAAGTCTTTTACGTTTCGGCCCCCTCCCTGTTTTTATATTATTTTTGTTTCCCTTCCCTTATGTACATCTGTTTTGTCTCTTACAGTTCTCATATGAGTGAAATCCTATGACTTTTGTCTTTCTCTGACTAATTTCCCTTAGCACAATACCCTCCAGTTCCATCCACATAGTTGCAAATGGCAAGATTTCATTCTTTTTGATTGCCTAGTAATACTCCATTGTGTGTATGTGTGTGTATATATATATATATATATATATATATATATATATATATATACCACATCTTCTTTATTCATCCATCAATGGACATTTGGGCTCTTTCCATACTTTGGCTATTGTTGATAGGGCTGCTATAAACATTGGTGGGCATTTGTCACTTCGAAACAGCATACCTGTATCCCTTGGATAAGTACCTACTAGTGCAACTGCTGGGTCAGAGGGTAGTTCTATTTTTAATTTTTTGAGGAACCTCCATACTGTTTTCCAGAGTTGCTGCACTAGCTTGCATTCCTAGGAAGTAGTGTTTTCATATTCTTTGGGTAAATACCCAATAGTGGAATAACTGAATCATACGGTGATTCTATTTTAATTTTTGAGGAAACTCCATAGTATTTTTCACAATGGCCACACCAGTTTGCTTTCCTACCAATAGTGCAAGGAGTTTCCTTTTTCTCCACAACCTCATCAGCACTTGTTGTTTCTTGTGTTGTTGATTTTAGCCATTCTGACAGGTTTAAGGGGATGTCTCATTGTGGCTTTGATTTGCATTTCCCTCATGATGACTGATATTGAGCATCTTTTCATGTATCTGTTGGCCATCCTCCCTGCGTATTTTTTATTTCCTTTTGGATTTCTTGGTTGACCCATTCATTGTTTAGTAGAGTGTTATTTAACCTCTATGTATTTGTGTTGTTTCCAAGTTTTTTCTCGTGGTTGAATTCTAGTTTTATACCATTGTGGTTGGAAAAGATACATGGTATGACTGTGACCTTTTTGAATTTGTTGAGACTTGTTTTGTGGCTTCTGATGTAATCTATTCTGGGAAATGTTCCATGTGCACTTGAGAAGAATGTATATTCTGTTGTTTCTGGATGGAATGTTCTGAATGTATCTGTTAGATCTATCTGGTGATCTATTATGTCCTTTGTTGTGTCTTATTACAGTGTGTTTTAAAATCTATTTTGTGTGATATTAAGTATTGCTACCCTGGCATTCTTTCCCTTCCATTTGCATGACAAGTGTTTTTCTATTCCTTCACTTTCAATTTGCACGTGTCTGTGTCTGTAGGTCTGAACTGAGTCACTTGTAGGCAGCATATAGATGGGTCTTGCTTTTTTCATCCATTCTGTCACCTTCTGTCTTTTGATGGGAACATTTAGTCCATTTATATTCAAAGTCATTGATAGGTGTGTACTTCTTGTCATTCTGTTACTTGTTTTCTGGTTGTTTTTGTTCTTATCTATTTATTTCTTGCTCTTGTCTCTGTTTTTTGGCTTTCTTTAGTGATATATTGGATTCTTTGCCTCTCTCTCTCTCCCCAGTTCTTTATTTGTGGGTACCATTAGTTTTATATGTAATACCTTAAGCATATAGCAGTCTATATTATGTTGATGGTCACTTAAGTTTGAACCCATTCTAAAGGAAGTAAATTTCTATTCTTCTTCCCAACCCCCTATGTTTTAGGTATGTGGTATCATACTATATATCCTTTAAAAAATTATTTTTTGTGTGTGAATCTCTTTACTGATTTTTGCGAACATACTTAATTTTACTGCTTTTATCATCAGGGGAATGCAGCTTCCTCCATTTCTTACTCAGGCTTATGGTCTTTCCACTCAGAATTCCTTTGATCATTTCTTATAGCGCTGGTTTAGTGGTCATGAATTCCTTTGACCTTTGTTTGGGAAGCTCTTTAACTGTCCTTCTATTCTGAATGATAGCCTGCTGGATAGAATTTTATTAACTACAGATTTTAGTCTTTCAGTACTTTGAGTATAGAATGCCATTCCCTTATGGCCTGCAAAGTTTCTGCTGAGAGATCAGCTAATTGCCTTATGGGGCTTCCCTTGGGTGTAACTGTTTTCTTTTGCTGCTTTAAAAGTTCTTTATCATTACTTTTTTGCCATTTAAAGTAGTGTGCCTCAATGTCAACCTCCTTGGGTTGATTTTGTTGGGGGCTCTCTCTGCCTCCTGGATCTGGATTTCTGTTTCCTTCCCCAAATTAGGGAAGTTTACAGCTATTATATCTTCAAACAAACTTTTTGATCCCTTTTCTCTCTCTTCCCCTCCTGGGATTCCTATAATGCAAATGTTATTACACTTAATGGTGTCACTGATTTGCTTTAATGTATTCTTTTTTTATTATTCTTTTTTTTTTTTTCCCTCTCCTGTTCAGCTTCTCATTGGTCTGTTCTCCAGGTCACTCATCCATTCTTCTGCTTCCTCTAGTTTACTATTTATTCCATCTAATGTAGTTTTAATTTCACTCACTGAGTTCTTTATCTCCAACTGGTTCTTTTTTATGCTTTCTCTTTTTGAGGGTCTCACTGAGGTCCTCTGCTCTTAAGTCCAGTTAGTGTCTTTATGACCATTACTTTAAATTCTCTATACAACATATCACCTGTCTCTGGTTCATTTAGTTCTCGTGCTGTGATTTTGTCCTATTCTTTCATTTCTGGCATAATCCCCTGTCTCCTCATTTTTTCTAACTCTGTGACTGTTTCTTTAAAGTAGTGGCCTTGTGAAGAAGAGGCCCTATAGTGCCCTCAAGCGCAATGTCCCCTGTTCACTAGAACCTAGTGCTTCTGTGCTGTGTACCCTGCTGTTGTGCCTGACTTGTGTTTGCCCTCAGTCCAGTTACCTGTAATGGTTCTCTTTGCCTGTTGCAGGCAGGGTTTGGTCCCTATGTCATTGATGGGCCAGTCTTGAGTTGCATTGGGCTTAAATTGAGTCAAAACAGATGTTTGCCTGTGAGCTGTGACAGCGCGGAGCTGCAGGGCACTCTTCCTGTGTCGTCCCTGAAAGCCTTTCATTAGTGTGTGGAGCCTGCAGTGAGACCAGATGTCTTCCCCCAGCCCACTGCTGGGGCTGCAGTCAAACTGGTGTGTGTGGTTATCTTCCCCTCTC
Organism: Herpailurus yagouaroundi; assembly: GCF_014898765.1. Classification (NCBI taxonomy): domain Eukaryota; kingdom Metazoa; phylum Chordata; class Mammalia; order Carnivora; family Felidae; genus Herpailurus; species Herpailurus yagouaroundi. The sequence goes on from NW_024412391.1 coordinate 20,382,927, forward strand.
CCTGTGGCAGGAGTCACTTTGGAGTGGTTCTGGGCTCCTTGGGACGGCTTGCAGAATGCTGCATGTGAGAAATAGGCCCACTGACCCAATCATAGGAGGGACAGGGAGACTCTGAGCACAGTGAAGTGAAGCTTTAATCACCGTTCTTGCAAGAGCAGGTGTCCGATGAACAGGCACACTCGGGGTAGTTACAGCAGGCAATTTATCTCCTAGAGTGCAAGTCCTTCCCCTGATTCCTCATTGGCTGAGCACTACAGAGGTTACAGCCTTACCCAGAAGTCAGTTATGCCCATGAAAGGCAAAGAGAAGTCTTAGTGGAACAAATATACATTCCTTGAGGTGACCTAGAGACTTTAGTTCTTTCTCAGAGACCTCAGTTCTTTGGTGCATGCTCATTGCAAAGCCTGTAAAATGGAGAGGGGAAGAAGAACCAGGAGTGAATTGTCTTAGGGTTTAGGACTCCATGATTGGGGGGAGGGATTTGCATACATATTTCCAATAGGTTGTAAACCTATTGCTAACTAGACAGCACAGCTTTTATTTGGTATTGCTGAAAATGAATCATCTTACTTGTCACACTGCATTTGTGGTGCTCCTTTGGAGAAGGGTAGGTTGGAGGGGTCAGGTCTGTGGGAGAACACAGGAGTGGGGCACGCAGCACTAGTGAGATTTGCACTGGTCTGCCATGGGAAGGGACCCATAGCTGCTTTGGATGTAGTCCTGCTAAGGCGGGAATGGAGGGGTTGAGTTCATAGAGGAGCTCAGGGGTGAGGCATGCAGTGTTAGCAAGGTTTGTGCAGGTCTCCCATGGGAGGAAACCTGTACTCATTTGGAGAGCTACTGAGATCAGGTTGGAGAGGATGAGTCTGCAGAAAAACAGGAGGGCAGTGTGCACTGTTGGCAAGCTAAGTGGAGAGTGATCACCCTGTGCTGGTTGCCACTGGTGTCTGTGGATCTAGGCTGGGGAGCTGGAGAGGGAAATGGCACCCGCCAGCTCCTTTGTTCTTGAAGGATTCTCCAAGAGATCCCTGCCCCTCCAGCTAAAACTCTGAGAGTAGTAAACAAATCTCCCTTCCTTATCCCCAGGCATTTTTCAAACTGCTGCCTCTAGGCTATATTTCAGAGGGCTGTTTGTTGTGCTGTCTCTTTAAGAACAGGAACTCAGTTTCTTATCTCCCTTTGATCTCAGCAATACCCACTGATTTTTGAAGTTCCAGATGTGAAGCCCCAGGGATTGTAAGAACTAGAATTTAAGCCCCTATGGTTTTCAAAGCCAAATATTATGGAGATTCATCTTCCCAGTGTGGGTCCCTTGTGCGTGAGGTGCCCATTTTATAGTCAGCTCCTCTCCCTTCTCCATGCCTGGGTCCTTCTCCTTCCCTTGGACAGTCTCACAGGTCAGCTTATTTTCTGACTGTGTCTCTGTTCTTCCTACTGTTTTTGATGTAGCCTCTTCTCTAGTTTAGCTGTGGAGAGTCTGTTCTGTCAGTCTTCGGTTGTTTTGTAGTTTATTTAAACTGATGTGGGTGTTATCCAGTTGTGTCTGTGGGAGAGGTGAGTTCAGGATCCTTTATTCTACTATCTTCCTTGGAAGTCAGCAAAATGAATGAATTCTTACTTTAGTTCCTTGAAGGCAAATTTAATTGGACTGCTTTATTGAGAGCCGCTAAAATGTGTCATATTGGGCATTAAAAATATGCTATAATGTCTCTGTAAATAATCAGGAAGTGTTCCTATTTGTTAATATGCTATACAGTTTAATGAGTTGCTATCTAAATTAAAACCAATTTAATCACATGTAGGCCTAAATAATCACTCAGCAATTTTTGGTTGTACATTTCCTGCTTTGAGAATAAATGTAAAATATAAAATCTATTCTGCATATTACAAAGGATATTTCTAAACTTATATGTGACAATTATACAATTTATACAAGTATAAGCTTTATATGTGACTCATAATGAAGCTCTTAATAAGTACTTTTTTGTGTATGTTTGTGTATGCACTGCTTTTCTAATAGCATATAAGGATATTTAAAAAATGAAAGTTGGGGTGCCTGGGGGGCTCAGTCAGTTAAGCATCTGACTTTGGCTCCGGTCATGATCTCACTATTCATGGTTCGAGCCCCATGTCAGGCTCTATGCTGACAGCTCAGCCTGGAGCCCACTTTAGTTTCTGTGTCTCCCTCTCTCTTTCTGCCCCACCCCCACTCATGCTCTGTCTCTCTCAAAAATGAATTAAAAAAAATTTAATCAGTGAAAGCACAGAAAGACATTAGGATAACAGTCATTAAAAGATAGGGAATGAAGAAGAAATATGTACATTTGTAAACAGTTATATCTACAAATTATTAACTTACTGAAGAAAAGTTAGTCTTCCATTTTATCATTCATTTTTTTGTGACATATTAACAGTATTGTTAAGCATTTCAGATTCTTAAAGAATAAAGCATAATACTTCCTTGAAGTTTACTGTTTTATCTACCGTAGTTGATACTATGCACTTCCAAAATGACTGGATTCTTTTGTAATACATTTTTAAAAGCATGCTTCCCATCTCTATTTTCAGTCCTAAACTTATAAATATCACTAAAGGAAGATTCGTCAGAGCAAAAACAATCCTAAAATGAAAGATAGCTTAGTTAAATTTAAATAAGACCATATGGAATCATTATAAAAATAATCCCAGTGATTATAAAAATAATCCCAGAATGAAACAGAGCCAGGTATTGAAATATTGCATAATCAGAAAAAATCCAAGAGGACAATGGGTTGCCACATTTATATAATTGCATTAAATAAGATAATAATAAAATATTCATACACATCTGTTCTCAAGAGTAGCTATAATTGCCATACAACTGGCTTGTCATAAAGTCAACACATAAACCTAACTCTTAGAACTGATGATTAACACATTTTACCACACTGTCTTCCTAACTTCAAATCCTTTGAAATTATTAAAAAGAATTATTGAAGAGCTAAAAACATTTAAATCTTTGATAAGAAGTACTAGCCTGGGACAGTCAAGAAAAAACTAAATGTTATACATCCTCTCTAATGTCTTTTAAGAAAAACAGTGAAACAGATGGAAAGATGATAAAATTTAGCATAGTACTGATACGAAGACATTTGTTTCATATTTTATTATGGAAGACATTTCTAAAAACACTTTTAATACCTTATTCTTTGATGTGCCAGATACTGTGCTGAGCAGGACAGAACCACAGATAACACAAATCTGATCCCTACTGGCCCTCACTTTGCTTTAGAATCTATTACATGGTATTAAGAGATCCTGGAGGTAATGGCCCCTGTTATCGCTTCAATAAAACATGCCCCAAACGATCAGTTTACTGCTCTAAGTCCATCAAAGCCCAGCTATTCTTTCCTTGTTCATCCCTGACTCTGGTTCTGGATTCCATTCTGGCTTCAATCTTGGGATTTGCTTAGGCTTTTAAATGTAATAGTAGGCACTGATTATAATACAGTACCTAGAAACAGGCGTATTTTTTGTGTGTGTGTGTGTGTTTTAACAGTTTGTTTCTTTAAAAAAATGAAAACCTTCTACTTGAACCAAAAGTTACTTCAGTAGGGCTTGGCCAATGTAAAGTTTCATAATTTAGCATGCCTACTCACCTACTCTCTCCCCAAAGGATCAGAGGGTTAAAAGGGATTCCCTCCTCAGAAGACGAGGATACAGCTCCTGTCTAAATACTCACAAGGGTGAAAGGAAGTTTACTATCTTCACTTTAAGTTGTCATTATCACCAAGTACCCCGCAGAGTCCTGCAAAATCATATGCTGAGAAGGTAGCAGGACAACCACAGCAAAGTATTAGGTGGAAGCCATAATACATTTGTGAAACTTTCTAGATAAATATCTTGCCTCTTTGAAAACAGCAGTTAAAGTTTGGTGTACTAGGAAGTAACCTGAGCCCCTCAGAAAGAAGTTGACAAACACAGAAGTATTTGACAAACAAATAACTATGGTAATCATTTGTCATGAGCGGATGAATTTACCAGTTGAGCGTGAGACACAATCTTAATAGCATGAAATATTTGAATGTAGTTCCTGTATTTCTGACTGTAGCTGAATGAGTGGTTTTTAAGGTTGGCATTTTGCCAGAAACTTAAATCGGGGACAGAGTGACCCAATCACATGTCATCCTCATGCCAGGATTTTTACGACTAACAATTCAGATCCTGAGACTTAGCATCCTTTCAGAGAAGCTGTGATAGCTCATTAATTGATGTTGTAAAAGTATTAATTAATGGCTTGTAGTCCTGATGTATTGCTGTCTTGTGAAGAACTGAGGAGTTATGGGAGAGTGTGTGGAATAACTCGGTCTCTTAAAAAAATCAAAAAAGGGGAAAATCAATATAAGCACAATCTAAAATTAGTACTAGAAAAGTAAGTTTTTCTTTTTACATTTTATGAAGTGTTCCGAGGCTAACAGTGTTAAAATGAAGCATTTGTTGACAAAGTAAATACCTAGCGTTGTAACAAATTAACTCAAAACTGAGAAATGTCCACCTCTGAAAGAGCAACTATTTTTTTCCTTTGTTTTAAAGAATAGCGTTCAAACAGTGCTGGGTCATAGCCACCATTCAGACATAGCACAATTAATCAAATAATGTTTTTTTTCAGAGACATTCTGTTTAAAAGTAACATGTTCTATGAACTTGGTTTATTCACTTCAGATTTTAAGAAATTCAATACTAATTGAGACTTTGTCCTTGGTGACAAAGAATGGCAAAATTCCAGCCTGTGTCATCTGGAGAAAATGGGTTGTTTGTTTGTTTTAGTTTGTTTTTGTTTTCTTTTGAGAGAGAGCAGGAGTGCAAGCTGGGGGAGGTGCAGAGAGCAAGAGAGAGAGAATCTTAAGCAGGCTCCATGCTTCGTGTAGAGGTCAATGCAGGGCTAGATCCCTGATCTGAAATCAAGAGTCAGATGCTTAACTGACTGAGCCACCCAGGTGCCCTGGAGAAAGTGTTTTTTTGCTGTCTGTCATGTTTTTATAAGCCTCTGTATTTCCCTGTTTCAAAAATTAATATTTTACTATAATTGTCTATCTTTTTTGTTACCTTTTTCTTTGGGATAAGGTGGTTATTAGTTGAATGAATCGAAGGCATGATTCTTATCTTTAAAGTCTAATGTGGGGAAATCACAATAACAATAGCTCTGTTTAGCAGACACTTGCACAAGGTGTAATAGAACAGAGGAAGGAAGGACTCTGGTGCAGTGGGGTGGAGAAGCCTCATGATCAGGGTTGAAGATCTTGTTTAATACTAGAATTTTCTGGTAGAGGAGAGAAAAGCAAAACTAGAAAAGTTTTTGAAAAACACCAGTTGTGCGTGAGGATTAAGTTTAAGGAGGTGAAAGAAGGAGAGGATGATTCTGCATAAGTTGCATAGGAACGTATAGTGAAGGGATTTTTGTATACCTTGTTTAAACGTTTGGACTTTATTAAAAAAACAGTAAAGAATTGTTGATTTTTAAGGGGCATTGGGGAGATTATTATGCCATTTAGGAATGCTAACTTTGCTGGAGTACTAAGACTGGACAGAAAATATTAATTCCTTAGATGGTTATTTCAATCCTCAGGCTAGACATTTCAAAGGTCTGCATTTAAGACTGCACATAGGAGGGGCGCCTGGGTGGCGCAGTCGGTTAAGCGTCCGACTTCAACCAGGTCACGATCTCACGGTCCGTGAGTTCGAGCCCCGCGTCGGGCTCTGGGCTGATGGCTCAGAGCCTGGAGCCTGTTTCCGATTCTGTGTCTCCCTCTCTCTCTGCCCCTCCCCCGTTCATGCTCTGTCTCTCTCTGTCCCAAAAATGAATAAACGTTGAAAAAAAATTTAAAAAAAAAAAAAAAGACTGCACATAGGACAAGAGACCATATGTTTGTGAATTCATCTAGGGTTAGAGATTAGCTAAACAAATTTGATTTGATTATGACAAATGTTGGAACTAATTGCAAATAGTAATTAAAGTTGTTAAATTTATGACTATAGGAAAATACATAGAGGACATGAACAGGAAACCTACAGGAAAAGTTTGTAAGATAATTGATAATGACAATGAAGTAGTTACATAAAGTGATATTTTGTATCTCAATCTTTTCTTAGATTAAAAGACGGTTGCAAACAATTATTCTTGGATCCTAAAGATAATTGGTTTCATGCAACAGAATATCATATAGAGTTTCTTTTTCTTTGCTATAGAAGGCCACATATCACAAAGTTGATGTGTGATTAACTTGCATTTTATCCAAATTTTAAAAATTTTAAGTCAACAAGATCTCTGAATAGGACATTATTTTGATCTCATGGTCATTATATATTTTAGGACCATTATGTACTACTTGTATACTTGCAAAATGTTGTAAAAAGCACGAGCTCCTGGGGGCAGTTTCTCAACATCTGAAGAATATATTTTATTTAAATGAATTTGGCTATTGGTTTAGTTCTCTCAAAACAACTGCCTTAAAATGTAATTAAATAGAAATGAGCCTGGCTGTAGAAGCCAGTGCAGAGATAGAACAATATGAGGGAAAGTCACAAATGTGAAGCAATGTATAAGAAAAACTTAATTTTGAAAACGAAACAGGACAAGGAGTCTGACTCAATCTACTGAACTCTGCAAATAGGAACATTTATCAAACATTATACAATTGTAAGAATTAGAAACTCTGTTTCTGTCTGTCTCTCCTTCTCTTTCCCACCCCCCATTCTTCTCTCTCTCTCTTTCTTTCATACAGAAAAGGAGGAGTTAGCTAGGGCTGAGGGAGTGGACTGATTGAAGGGTTTTGTAGGCAGATCAGTAATCTCTGAGATTAGTTGCAGTATTGCATGTTTGAGTAACTGCAAGTCCATTTTAAATTGTGAGTGTGGAACAAAGCCATGAGCCACTGTTAAGGAATTTGGCCAAAGAGAAATAGGCATAAGGAAATCAACAATCATTATAAGTTTTTAGTCAGAGGATGGTATCACATTCATGCTTTCAAGGGATAATTGGGACTGTATTCTGCAGTGGGTATTTCTAGAGGTAGAAAGATCTGGTGGGAACTAAATCCAGAAGGAAATGACACTGAATCTGAACTGAACGACACTTCCAATGGATAAAATTGGATTGTTTTGGAAGTTAATTAGATATTGTAAATGAGAGACATGGTATGTGCCAGATACCCAGCAGAGGCAATTCTGTGATTCTTAACTCTCATTATTCAATGTGAGATAATGCAAAAGATAAAAGAGTTTAGAGCTAACATTACAGTAGCAAATTATAGTTTAGGAAATATTGTTCAGATCTCTGTTGCACTTCCAAGTGGAAGTATCTAGACTGGGCTTCATATAAGCTCAAGTTTCACATTTAGTCTCAATAATACATACTTTCATAGACTCCATATTTACTAGGTTTAATTTTCTTTGTGAATACATTTTTTTACAATAGTTTTTCCCAAATTTCCTTCAAATTAATATTTGAGTCATTTATAACATCGAAAACTTCTTAGAATTATCATTTATACTAATGAAATATGACTAGTAAGAAGATAGGGAAATAAAAGTTCTAGAATCTTTTTCCTACTTCTCAGCTTATGTTAAAAGCTTTATTTCATCAAACTTTTGTGTTAGTGGTACTATTCATTTTCTTATTTATCTTTCAGTTTTCAGCATAAGGACCCTAGGTGATATTTTTGGAAGAGAAATAGGTTTTTGTCTATACAACAAAATACACAATTTGTTCAACCATTTATCTCCCATAGATGCCAATATAGATATTTTATGTGTTTTTGTTTAGTGCTGCAAAGTAGGGAGTTCTGATCTCATTATTTAAAGACCCGGAAGAAATTCATCTAGATTTATTTCATTTCCATTTACATAACAGTTATGTTATAACAATTCTTACATCTTTTAATAATATTGATATATATGTAAAATAGGATAAATAAAAACTATCTCAGAATTTAAAAGTAAGATGTTCACTTTCGTATGTAATAAAAGTCTAAAAAATCAATCTTATTCTGAACATGTCTGAGAATAATTATTTTGGAGTTTTCATAATGAAAATAATTGTTTATGCTCATTTCATATATGAATATATTTAACATACCACATAAAATAATATCACTAAGTTATAAATAATTGGAGGTATTGACAGATGTTTAAGTCATTGCATTTATAGACAATTAAGAGATACAACCGCTATTTTAATACTGAAACTTACAGAAAATAAATATGAAAGTGAGATGGATAATTTTTTAGGGACTCATGTATACCTGGATCCTTATTTGTCTCAGTCATCCCTACCTCTTTTCCAGGGACAAAAAGACGACGTAAACCTGATGTGGATCAAAGAGTAGGAAAACAACATTTTTAGCTGGGGCTATAACTAAATAATCTGGATCAGTTGTAATCATTCTGTTTTCCTAACTGATGACATGTATGGCACGTTGGTGATGGCTGTTGGCAGGAGGCCTCCAGTCCTCATCTTGTGAATATTTCCACAGGGCTTTTTGAGTGTCCTCATGACGTGGCAGCTGGCAACATGATGTGAGTGACCCAAGAGAGCCAGGTATGGGCTGCTATGTCTTTCATGATGTAGATTTGAAAGTCCCAGGTTGTTGTTTCCACAATATTTTATTAAATACGACAACCCTATTCAGTGTGGAAGGAAACTACACAACAACATGAATACCAGGAAGTGAGAATCCTCGGGGCCATTTTGAAGACTGGCTACCAAAAGGTCCCTACTTGGTTCCGAATTACCTAATTTAGAATCTAATGTTTTTGTTTTGCCTTGCGTTTTTGCCTATCTCTAATTTATTTCCTACTTCATATAACATCTGTTAATTCTCTAAAATAGAAGATGAGTAATTCTTTTGAGTATTTTCTACTTCTACGTTCAATACCTAGTGATGAATAACACGTATAGCTTAGTAGGATTCTTAATTTTTAATTCTAAACTTTTAGAAAATGTGCTAATACTCCTTCGTTTTTCCTTTCCTGTTCTCTTGATTACTATCTAAAATAAGAGTAACATTTGTACATTATATTCCACTTTTAATCCTCCATCTTCTATTACCTTTACATTTTAAAAATTGATGTCATTTACCTTCTAATCTGAACATCACACACCAAGATCTATATGCCTGTCTTTAGGCTAATTCAACTTTTTAAAGCAACACATAGTATTTCCATTATTATGGTCATGCAAAAATTAAGTTTTTGTAGTACACATTCTTTTATGTGACCAGTGTCTCTAACCAAAGACTGCTCTAAGTGGAATTAGGGTAGAATCAATTTTAAATAGATTCACTTTTCCTGGCATTCTATCAGTTGCTAAGACAGGGCACATTTTAATTTGCCTTTTCTTTGGCCTATAATTCTCTTGTAAATTCCCCTGTCTCCCTGAATTTCCATTTGTCTTTGCTAAGTCATAAGCCTTTATATCCTGAAGTTATGGTATCTGTGTATGAAACTCTACCTCTTTATCCTGATTACCTGTATTACCCCTACCCTATTGACATCATCCATTTTCTAGTTATTACCTGGATTGCCAGCCTCTAAACCTTGGGCAGAATGGCCAGGCTACAATATCTTGTCACTGGAACTGGATCCAGTATTTATTGAATTTTGCCCTTCTTCCTTTGTTTAATGACAAACTTTTGAAAATTACTGCTCAAATAATTCCTGAAAAGGTATATGGACTGTTAAAAATGTATTGCTTTTTTATATCATTATATATCAATAAAATTTGTATTGGTTTTAAATCCTTTTCTTCAAAATATTGAAGGATTACCATATTCTATATTCATTGTTGCTGATAACAAGTCTGAGAACACTCTGAGTATAGTTTACTTTTAGTCATTTTCAATCATTTAAGTAATTTAAAATACTTTTATACTTATTCATTTTAAATTATTTAACAATTTAGCTACTGTAGTGAAATGAAAATCACAGTTGCTTCATTAACATCTCCATTCACACATGATATTTTCAGGCTTTTCATTTTAGACAAAGTGGTGAATATTAAAAGCTATCTTACTGCGGTTTAAATTTAACCAACCTTTGGGGCACCTGGGTGGCGCAGTCGGTTGGGCGTTCGACTTCAGCCAGGTCATGATCTCACGGTCGGTGAGTTCGAGCCCCGCGTCAGGCTCTGGGCTGATGGCTCAGAGCCTGGAGCCTGTTTCTGATTCTGTGTCTCCCTCTCTCTCTGACCCTCCCCCATTCATGCTCTGTCTCTCTCTGTCCCCAAAAATAAACGTTGAAAAAAAAATTTTTTTAAATTTAACCAACCTTTAATGTAATTAATATTCATTTATAAAACGTTGAAAAAAAAATATTCATTTATGATTTGTGTTTCTACTTCTTAGTCACAACTATGTCTTCTTTTAATCATCATATTATTGCATTATTACGTAGTGGATGCTTTTTATATATTTTAGATATTTTTCTGTATGTGTTTAAAGTAGTGTATTCAAGTTTATGGGTTATCTTTTCTTATGGTACCTTTTAATGTAAAAGATTTTTATAGTCTACATATAGTACAATTGGTAGCAGCATACACACTTCAATTTTAGAGAACCGGGCATAAAGTTAAAACCTGGAGTTGAGATCATGAGAATTCTGCCTTCTTCTTTCCCCTGAGCTGCAGGTCTATAATGTGTGCCAGCCGTTTCTAATAATAAGGAATTAATACAATGAAGGAGAATATATGGTAATAAACTATTTTCCATTAGGACATTATCAAGATGGCAGAATAGGAGCATATCTGGTACCTTTAAAAGGTTAATAAATACAGACTTTAAAAAATATTTGACGTGGAGTATCTGGGTGGCTCAGTGGATTAAGCGTCCGATTTTGGCTCAGGTCCTGATCTCACAGTCCGTGAGTTCGAGCCCCACGTCAGGCTCCTTGCTGACAGCTCAGAACCTGGAGCCTGCTTCACATTCTGTGTCTCCCTGTCTCTCAGCAACTCCCCCACTCATGCTCTGTCTCTGTCTCTCTCTCTCAAAAATAAATAAACATTAAACAATTTAAAAAATATGACAAAATGCATTATTATGGTATCAGTGTAAGAAGTGTTTATAAAAAAAAAAACATGTTCAGTTTGCATAATTCATTTGGTCACACATTAACATCACTTTATAGTTAGCTAAAACCTTCCAGAAATAATACAAATATCGAGTCTTAGGCCATTGTATGGGAAGGCAGATATTCATAAAGGGTACGAAAAGAGTTTTTATGAAATACTACAAGTTAATGTTCAATGCTAGATATATTTACATTGATATATTTACATAAATAAAATACTGGAATTTACTAGGTGAATGTTCTCTATACTTTAGTAATTTATATCCCAAATCCCATTCTTTAAGTTATTTATTTATTTTGAGATAGAGAAAGCGAGCACATGCAGAAGCAGAGGAGGGGTAGAGAGAGAATCCCAAGCAGGCCTGTCAGTGCAGAGCTTGACAAGGGGCATGAACTTACAAACAGTGGGATCATGACCTGAGATGAAATCAAGAGTCCAAAGCTTAACCAATTGAGCCACCCAGGCCCCCTCCTGAATCCTGTCCTTTTATTTTTTATTTTTTTTAATGTTTATTCATTTTTTGAGAGACAGAACGTGAGTCGGGGAGGGGCAGAGAGAGAGGGAGACACAGAATGTGAAGCAGGCTCCAGGCTCTGAGCTGTCAGCCCAGAGCCAGTCGTGGGGCTTGAACTCTGAACAGTGAGATCAGGACCTGAGCTGAGGTCTGAGACTTAACAGACTGAGCCACCCAGGCGCCCCGCCCCAGAATCCTGTTCTTAAAAGATGTTGAATGCAATTGATGGAAGCGTTATCATTTAGAAGTTTCATCACATTTTAGTGTATCTTATTTGTATCTAATGAACATATAACTGTCTATTTGAAAAACAAAATAAGCTTCATTCCTGGTCTGGGATAAAAGTAACTTTTTAAAAGAACATGTATATGATCGATGCTAGATCATTAAAGGAAATGCTTTATATGTGATCTAGTTAATATTACTCATTAAAGTAATGCAAGGGTTTGAAAAAGAATGCAAAGGATGAATATCCATCTACAGACTCATCATAGCTTTTATTACAATCTAGCTTAGCTGAATTATTCATAATAGTATTGGTTTTTTGTCCATTGTTTATGCTATTGCCAACTTGTTGGTTTTATTATTTCTGTTTATCATTTTACCATGAGCAGTTTCCCAGCACATTTTTTCCCTCTTTTTCATGGAACTTATAGTAATATGATCTCTGAAAATCATGTGAAGTCCACAGCAGGCCTCAGCCAGTCTCCAGGGCAGGTGTCCTCCCACATGGACTTTGTGGCTGTGCCTCAAGACCTTCCTGTATCACATGGGGTGGGAGTGGAAGAGCCTGGGCATCCATGGACATTCCCGGAAGTGACACCTGACACTTGTGATGGAGTTTCTCTGGATGAAAGCAATAACTTATACTTGCTGAACTGCAGACATGTTAAGAAGAACTGTCTTAAACACATGGCATTATCTCTGCCAAACTGTATTCAAAGAAAAACTGCCATGGGATATTCAAATTTTCAAGCAAATGAAGTATAAATTATTAGACTAATTAATTTAGCAAGTGAATTTTTTCCTGCGGGCAGATTATTTACTTGTATCCCTGATGATACTCCTTTTCTTTTATCAAGGCCATATGTAAAATAAGTAAATTATATACAAACACACACACACACACACACACACATACACA